>NC_051404.1:3703294-3703753 GCF_015228065.2 Penaeus monodon | reverse complement strand
CTTATTGATTTGTCAATTCGCATGTCCCTTGTCACTGCCTGTCTCTCTTTCTAAAGACAGATGCATGTACAGACAAACAGAAAGACTGTTCGATAAAAAGAGAAAAGTACAAATACAGACAAACATCCGCACAAACACTATTGAAAAAAACACAGATAGACAAAACACCTTTCGCGCGCGTTAACTTCAGTATCACTCGTCCACAATTGTAATATTCCACGCAGGTCGTCACCACATTTATCATAATGAAAATAATCAGCTTAAGCAATCATCGGAGTCGTCATTAGCGCCAATGCGTTTCCGATGCCATCAGCCCTCTACATTATCGCCAATAACGGCGCCTTTGCCCCATGCATCATAGCAGGTAACAGACCATCATCATCACTTTCGCTTCATGGCTCTCTATTGTGTTTGGCTTTTATCAAAGGCATGGAGGAGCCGAGAGCTAAATTGGAACGC
>NC_051404.1:3702413-3702483 GCF_015228065.2 Penaeus monodon | reverse complement strand
TACGTTCCAATATCCCGACAGATCAAAGGAGAAAGTCTGGCTGCGGGGATGAAAGGTTCCGCGGAAGCGA
>NC_051404.1:3701332-3701470 GCF_015228065.2 Penaeus monodon | reverse complement strand
CTGGAACAGGGGAAATGAGGGAGAAGGGAAATAAGGCAAGGATGAAGGAAAAGAAGCGGAGAAAAAAACTGAATGCATGAAGAAAGGAAGGAAGGAAAGGAGGGAGAATGCCGAGAAGGAAGGAAGGAGGGAAGGCGG
>NC_051404.1:3700759-3700904 GCF_015228065.2 Penaeus monodon | reverse complement strand
ACGTGAGCGTATGAGTTAAAGTTATAAAGCTATCACGGGAAGTTGTGCGAACAGAAAGATGAACGTAATGGGGAGAGTGAGTTACGAGGCGAACGTCTGGGTGAGGATATGAAAGTAATGAGAAAAGTTATGAGGGCGAGGCGGC
>NC_051404.1:3700037-3700298 GCF_015228065.2 Penaeus monodon | reverse complement strand
GACGTCCACAAGAACCAGGAGACAAAATAAACCCAAGCCAGGGGAGCACACACGAGAGGTCAAGCTGTCCAGCCTTTGCGAGGAAATGAATGTAACAATGTAACCACTTGGCGAGCGCGAAGAAAGGGCGGAGTAATGAGAAGGCAGAACGAAACGAGGGAAAGGAGAGGCGAAGACCATAAAAGGGGACATCATCGAGCACCAACGAGGGCCGACGAGCGCAGAAATGAGCTTAATCCCACGTGATATTACGCCGAGGGA
>NC_051404.1:3699675-3699786 GCF_015228065.2 Penaeus monodon | reverse complement strand
TGCGCCTCTACACCCCAGAGCCCCCACTGCGCCCCTACATCTCCCCCTCCTGACGATGGTTTGCTCCCCAGGGATAAATCTGCTGATGCGGACGACGCCCTAACCTTGGGT
>NC_051404.1:3699439-3699551 GCF_015228065.2 Penaeus monodon | reverse complement strand
TACGAAGAAGAGAAAAGGAGAGCACAGGCGATGGCGAGTAAGTGAGTAAATGACAGTAGTCCGTAGAGTAACTGACACAAACACGAATTACACGAAAAACACACAATCCCGC
>NC_051404.1:3699179-3699318 GCF_015228065.2 Penaeus monodon | reverse complement strand
GCCGCTACCCCCCACCAAACGCACACAAATACGCACACAAAGAGATGAGAAGACGCGCGGCCAAAGAAACTGCTACTGGGATGTAAACAGCGATCCAGAGTGAGCGACGGGATAAAGGAAGATGTCAAAGGAACAAAAA
>NC_051404.1:3698883-3698963 GCF_015228065.2 Penaeus monodon | reverse complement strand
GAGAGTTCCAGCCAGGAGAAGAGGGAAGCAGAGGCTGACGCGGGTCTGGAAGAGCGCCAACATCCAGAGAGGGAGCCAAA
>NC_051404.1:3698726-3698846 GCF_015228065.2 Penaeus monodon | reverse complement strand
CACACGTAAGAAAGACATTTAAAAATAGATAAACATATAGATAGGGAAGGACGGACAAATCTCCGTCACGAGAGGAGAGCCAAAGTGGGAGGGCAGAGAGAGGGATAGGCGGACAGCTGG
>NC_051404.1:3697679-3698075 GCF_015228065.2 Penaeus monodon | reverse complement strand
GAATTCAAAACATGGACAAAGGAAAGAGGTTTTATGGGGGGAATAAGAGGTTAAAATAAAAAAGAGGAAAGGGAGAGAAAGCGGAGAGGGTGGGAAAGGACAAAAACGACGATGACGATAAGACGGCGGAGGGGGGCAGGAAGACCACGAAATCCTCCCAAAGGCGCTGGAGGAACAGCCAGGGCGCGCGACTCCTGCTCCAGCGGCGGACAATGGCGCTGGCAGACGACCCCGACGGATGGCGAAGGAGGGAGAGAGACACACACGCCGAAGGGTGATAAAGAAACCCACGAGGAGTTCATGACGAAGACCTACGCTTCCCCCCTCACGTTTCACCTCCGGAGGCGCCGATCCATCCCCGTCAGGAGTCCTCCCTCCTCGCGTGCGAGTTATCTC
>NC_051404.1:3696791-3696858 GCF_015228065.2 Penaeus monodon | reverse complement strand
CCTGCCCCCCTCCCCCCCACTTAATTGTTCAAGACGTTAATTAATTACCATCCCTTGATCAGTTAAA
>NC_051404.1:3696253-3696417 GCF_015228065.2 Penaeus monodon | reverse complement strand
GCAGAGAGACGTAAACAAAGCCTAATTACTGTTACGGGACTGGGTTAATTACGTATCCCTAGGTGTGCAGGTGCATAACTAATTAAATAAAACTGCGAGAACCAAAGGGCGCCGACATAATACGGCGGAAGAAGAAGAAACTACAAGAGAGTGCGAAGAAAAGA
>NC_051404.1:3695132-3695999 GCF_015228065.2 Penaeus monodon | reverse complement strand
CGATAGAATATCAAACTCCTATCTACTCACAGACTTATATAATAAAAACATCGCAAGCAGAATAACGGGACTCGCGAACTTCCAGCACAGAGATGCATCACCAGAGAAAACGGGAAAATGACATCATTTCGGCGCGAACGCCACAAACCACTCTCATACTTGAGCCTTAAATTGCAAAATGAGGTACCCTCCCGCCCTCAAGCCTCGAGGACGCCTTTAATAATTCCATTACTTTATTCATTTAAGGACACAGGAGAGACGGAGGAGCGGGGGGGGGGGGTGCGTGTCTCACTTACACATGCTGTGTTTGCGGGAAGACTTCAGGGGAAGTATGCTTGCTTTCGCTTTGCCTAATTTGGGATTACCTAGAGTTTCGACCAATTTGTTTGCTTACAACCAATCGAGTAATTCCCTTCCCCCTTTGTATCATCCAGGGGGGGGGGGAGAAAGCGAATAATAACAAGCAGAATAAATAGAATAAAAAAAGAAAAGGAATACCCGATGCAGAGAGTACACAGATGCACGCATCCCACCCAGCCTCACCCAACCCCATCCACACATCCACTCACGCCCACACACCCTCCCATCCTGACCTACAGCACCTCAGGGTATGACGTCACCCACTGCCACAAACCCGCGCTGACTCATGCCCATCGCGCGGAAATTTCCAGCTGTCAGGCGAGTACTCTGCCCGAGGCTGTCTCCCCCCGCGCCGAGCTCTTCCTCCTCCGAGGAAACGTCCAGGTGAGTTTTCCTCCGTCGGCCCCGTCGGTCGGCTCTCCCGTTTGGCGTCTCGGTTGCCGCACATCTGGCCGCTGCATCAGAGGGCGGCGGAGGCGAAGACAAGGCGCGAGTGCTTTCGACCAA
>NC_051404.1:3694605-3694835 GCF_015228065.2 Penaeus monodon | reverse complement strand
GATACAAATAACAGCTGATGTACATGACACCGATTTCTTTCGAGCGAATGCAAGTTCTCTAAATTTTCTGCTTCTAGATAACACATGCCACTGTCAAAATAGCTGACACCCGGAAATTTAAAAACGCATGCAAAATAAAGAAAAAATGCAGGCGCTGCAATCACCAAATAATATTTCCTCCTATCCTTACATAAACCAAATCTAATATTCCATAAAAGCAATGTTGCAAA
>NC_051404.1:3694019-3694328 GCF_015228065.2 Penaeus monodon | reverse complement strand
AGCATCACCCCCCCCCCCAGCGCCGTGGATGAGATGCAGATGAGCGGTGGGAGGCTCCCGACCCCCGGCGCGAGACCCTCGGCTATTCGCCTCCGGCAAGTCAATTCTGTCAACTGTCAACTGTCATGTGTCATCACCTTTCCCCCGAGGCTTCGTGCTCGCACTGTATTACGCTGGCACGCGACAACCATGGAAAACGTTTCTTTTTCTTCTTCTTATTTTCATTATTATCATTTCCTTCTATAACATCTTATTGCATGGAAAGTAATATTGGCATATTGACTTCGTCATAAATTTGCTGACCATACA
>NC_051404.1:3693206-3693427 GCF_015228065.2 Penaeus monodon | reverse complement strand
ACGACCACAAGCTATTGCTGATGGGGAGTGAGCGGTGACCCGGGAAGGTCCTTCCGCAGTCCCGGCAGCGGAGGGAGACCGAACCGAGCGGCAAAATTGGGCGTATTCGGCGACACACCGGCCTGACCTTTGGAACATTCACGCAGTCGATCATCGTGACCTTTCTCGCGTGCCGAGGTTGTCCTTCGTGAAGGGTTAAAAAAAAGCTCATTCGCGATCAG
>NC_051404.1:3692611-3692912 GCF_015228065.2 Penaeus monodon | reverse complement strand
CTGGGGGCGGCATGTATTGGCAGAAGCACCAGCCGCAGCTCAACCAGAAGAGGAAAATGGGAAACGATAAGCAACGAACGTGAGAAAAAGAACGTAACATGCAAAGGAAACAAACTTCAGCAATAGTTAATCTAAACGAAAGGACGCAACAAAAAGGAGATGAGATAAGCGAGGAGGAAGAGGTGAGAATAAAAGAATATGAGGGGACGAGAGAGGACACGAGTACCGTCGAGGGGAAACTAGGCAGACAAACTGGGAAGAGACAAGGAGGAACGTTAATAAAATTGAAGAAGAAAGGGGA
>NC_051404.1:3691366-3691432 GCF_015228065.2 Penaeus monodon | reverse complement strand
CTGAAAGAGCGCGCGGAGAATAAAAACACAGTGTGAGAGGGCGTGGCGTGTCTCTGGGGGGAAAAA
>NC_051404.1:3690860-3691321 GCF_015228065.2 Penaeus monodon | reverse complement strand
ACGAAGGTCTACTCGCAATTATCTTTAACAGAGCTGAGTGATCCCCCTCTCCTGGGACGCCCGACATCCACCAGCAACACGACTCCTGCTCCTTACATTCAGAAAGCACCTCCCCCTCCACCCCCCCGAGTCACACCTACCTAACAGCTGGACTGTATGACCATGTATCTCGTAGCTATAACAGGCGTATACACCAGCAAGTGCGTGTGATTATTTGCGTGTGTTGGAGGGGCGGCGGCGGTGGTTGTAGATGGGTGTAGATGTCCACACTGATGGATACTTCTCGACATTTCAGTATTCGCATTTTCCCCAAAGCATGCCATCTACCAATTCCATGCATTGGGGAATACCTCCTCTACCTAGCCCCTTGTCCTCTCCCTCATTCTCCTCGCTTTCTCTCCCCCCCTGCTTCGTTCTCCTCCATTTAGCCACTCCACCGTCTACTCTGCCCTCCTACGACT
>NC_051404.1:3690314-3690667 GCF_015228065.2 Penaeus monodon | reverse complement strand
GACTGACTCTCCTGCAGCGCCTCCATCATCCACCACAACAATTAGGTGCTCATCTTCCGCGTCCCGCACTCCACCCTCCATCCTTCGCCCTCTCCTTCTCCCACTCCTTCACCCTCTTGCGCCCTCGTCTCTGTCCTCTCCTTCGCCCTCTCCTCCTTCGCCCTCTCCTCCTCCGCCTCCAGGTGTATTTTCTCCCTCTCTTCATACAGCCCGCGCCGCACTTTTTTCTTTTCTTTTTCATTCAAATTCATGTTCTTTTTAAATCTCACTTTTCTCTAAACAAAAAAAAAGAGAAGTTACACTTTCAGAGATGTAGGAAAGGAGAAAACTACTATGAATAAGATGCTGGCATT
>NC_051404.1:3690146-3690295 GCF_015228065.2 Penaeus monodon | reverse complement strand
GTTTTAAAAACACTGAGATAAAAGAGTTTTTCTTAGGAGGAAACCTAGTCCCCCAGGCGGAATGTATATTTATTCACCCATTTTCTCTTCTCTTCCAGTCCGCTCTCTTTGCGATAAACGCGGAAGAAGGGAAGCAAAGAAATAGGAAA
>NC_051404.1:3688996-3689276 GCF_015228065.2 Penaeus monodon | reverse complement strand
TGCCAACCAGAAACGAAAAGAGGCGAGCGAGGGATGGAGTCCGCGAGCAGATGAAGACCACTCACGCAGCGGGCCGAGTTTCAACCACAGACCGCACGCGCTCACGGCCCCTTCCAGCGGACAAATGGATCGGGTTCACCATATGCCAAGTGCACACTGCAACCTTGCAATTGCACATCGCTTAACCGGTATATTTTTAACCTAAAAGCAAAACGACAATAATCAATGACGATAATAGGCTGAATTACCGAATATAGACTTTAGTATTTACACTAAACTA
>NC_051404.1:3688300-3688403 GCF_015228065.2 Penaeus monodon | reverse complement strand
GACACGGCCGCCGCCGCGCCGTACTATTTCCCGACTCGAGTTACCGCCGGTCGTGGCGCGGTCGCCGGCGGTCCTGTCCCTCGCCTTCGACTGTTGTTGTTGT
>NC_051404.1:3687481-3688109 GCF_015228065.2 Penaeus monodon | reverse complement strand
TTTTTCGAATGACGAAAGCAGGAGAACGGGGAATTATGATGATTACTTTCCTTCTACTTTCAAGTTTTTTTTCCCGATGACGCGTTCGGTTGGCGTCATGTCATGACTGCATTTTGAGCTGCGATAAGTATAATAAATAAAAAAAAAATCTATATCTTAATAGTTTGACTCCCTTCGATCTTTATGCAGCCAAACTACCTCCCTCACATCTTTCTCGAAAGACGAACAAATAAACATATACCACCTTCTATTTTTCATAAGCATAACCAAACAGATAAAAATATCTACGTCATTAACTGTCCCTAATCTGAACCACTCGACGTGAACACCAAGAACAGCAATCACTCTATCAATCACTCTATCAACCACTTTTTCAATCACTTTATCGATATCCCGGCCGCTCTCCCGCCAAGCCATTGCTAACTGCAATCGCCTCACCGTTGGGCTTGATTTCTTTCCTCGTTTCTTATCTACCTATCGACTGTTCTGTCTTTTCGTTGCTTCTGTCACACCGACGAATGGCGATACCCTGCAATGCTTTTATTTTATGTGCATTTTCCGAAGAATAAAAAATGCGCTTTCGTATATAAGCACAATATGGGTAATTCATTAATAATAATATGTATGC
>NC_051404.1:3686819-3687193 GCF_015228065.2 Penaeus monodon | reverse complement strand
CAAACACATAAATGCATATACACATATATACACTCTATCTACCATAATTACTGCACACAAGACCCAACCACTTATTCAAAAGGTAATTTGTTTTGGTAAGACTACGCATTAAGTGTTCACAAAAATGGGAAGAAAAAAAACCTGTTGCATGATCCCCCCGCCGCGAAATAACACATGCGGCCGAGGCATTAGAAATTCTCTATTCATTGGCAACACCGCCATTTGCAGGAGAAAGCAAAAGCTGCTTAACCTGAATAATCGTATCGCGTTACCCAGCCCTGATAGCCCTGATAATTCCATTCATTTAATGCAGTAGTTGATGAAATTATTACAGAATTTATGGGAAATATTTTGGAGTTGAATATAGAGAGAAA
>NC_051404.1:3686229-3686528 GCF_015228065.2 Penaeus monodon | reverse complement strand
GCCCGCACCCAGCTACTCCCCCCCCCCCGTCCTAATGAATCGACTCCTTATACACTGCCTCCCCTCGCTCGCGCCATTGCCCATCGACATCCATCAGCCTCCCCGGCCATCGAGACCGCTCATTACGCCCTTCCGCGCCGTCCGTCTTCCCCGAGGAGCCAATTCGTCCGCGGGCGCAGTCATGCCGCCCCGCCCGCCGCGGTGGCGCGCTTTTTACTCGGATCCGGAACGCGCTCCGGGGAGGAAGGGGAGGAGGCCGGGAAGAGACACAGGAAGGGAAGGAAGTTAGGGGAAAAGGG
>NC_051404.1:3685162-3685445 GCF_015228065.2 Penaeus monodon | reverse complement strand
CTTCCATCCTTGCACCTTCATAACCCTTTGGCACAGTTCTGTTCTCTCCCTCTTTCTCTTCCTCAGTAGGCCTATCCCAGCGAACCCTTCTCTTGTTTAATTTCCTTCCATCTCCTCCAGCCTTGCAAGGGGGCTCTCCTCGCCGCTCCATTCGCGTGTTATTCTGATGCGCGTCTCGGGAGAAAGCCGGAGAGGGTAATGGGACCAGAAGTGCGCCTGACAAACACTCCTCGGCAGCTAATCCTCTCGTGAGTATTCATCGAAACTGCGCCACGATTTTCTC
>NC_051404.1:3684241-3684767 GCF_015228065.2 Penaeus monodon | reverse complement strand
CCCCCCGGTTATCTTCGCGACCTTGGTTTCCCCTTCCGGAGATTCAATCTGGGATTTGGGAATCTCTAGTTTGCATAATCAAGAGCTAGTGTGTCTTGTTGGTGATCGCCCTTGCCAGCGCCTCTCATCCACTCCGAAATGACGTCCACTTTTCGATCCACTGCTCGCCTCCCATCCACTTCGAAATGACGTCCACTTTTCGATCCACAGCTTGCCTCCCATCCACTCCGAAATGCCATCCACCTTCAGTTCCACTGCTCAGCGCTCCCAATCCACTCTCTCGTCCGTCTTCATCGCGTAAGTCCACCCACACCTTCATTCCTCTCCACTTCGCACCTTCGCCCCACCCATTCCACCTAGGCCGCCACCGGGCGCCCCCCCCCCTCCCTCCACCTATGCCACCTAACACAACACGACATTCCAGGAGACAAGGGGGCGCCACTAAGCCCTGGAATGGAGCCAGGTATTAGTGGTTCTGCCTGGAATGAAAAGAGGGCAGTTTACATTCACTCCTCCTTTCCCCTGC
>NC_051404.1:3683190-3683567 GCF_015228065.2 Penaeus monodon | reverse complement strand
AATGACTGAATAATAAATAACTAAAGACAATAGTGGAAAGGACCTACGTACGCACAGAAAGGCAAAAAAAGGCGAAGAAAATGAGGGAAGCACACCAGAGATATTCGAAAATGGAAAAAAAAAGTTAATGATACACGGGCGATAAAGAAAGTGTGATAGAGGATAATGACAAGGACACTAATGACGGTCATTAGAAAAATCGAGAAGGTGGAGGTCGGGAACAGAGGAAGAAGGGAATGACGATGACTGACGAATGCGAAGGAGGAAAGGAAAGAGGAAAATAGATATGATGAAGAAGGCGGAGAAGGATAAGAAGCAAATGGTGGAGAAAGAAATAATGATAAATGGATTACGACAAAAAGATGCTTTGAATGGGA
>NC_051404.1:3682488-3682642 GCF_015228065.2 Penaeus monodon | reverse complement strand
AAAAAAAAAAAACGCGTAAGTCTTAAGAAAACAAGCTACCGCTCGGCCAAGGTCAAAGGTCAAAGGAGGAGGTGATCAAAGAAAAATTTAAGCGAGAGCGAGACAGCGCGAGAGACACCTGAGTCTGGCCCGAAGCAAGGGCCTTTCACGATCT
>NC_051404.1:3681816-3682107 GCF_015228065.2 Penaeus monodon | reverse complement strand
ATTTTTCTCGCGAACACGTCCTGCCGACTGCCTCGTCTCTCCTGAAATGGATCCCCTCCCGCCCTTCGCCCACGACGATCATTCGCGAGCGCAGAGGCCGAGGCGAGACAAGGATGAGTCACGATGAGTAACGTTTGGATGAGTACAGGGCGCGGGTGGCGGGTGAGTCAGTCGCGAGATACTGCCCTGAATGAAAGAATTCTTGAAGCAGCTGTAACAGTAACAATAACAGCAGCAGCTGGCCATCTGCGGCACAGCTGTCATACTGGGAAGATCACGTGACCTGAGTTG
>NC_051404.1:3681292-3681417 GCF_015228065.2 Penaeus monodon | reverse complement strand
GTTAAAGGACACTGGACGCTCTGCGGATTTTTATACAAGAGTCTCCGCAAGGAAGCCATCGAGAGGATGAAGCCCTGCGACCAGAGAGGTAAAGGGGGAGAGAGGCGAAATTGCGACAAAATTAA
>NC_051404.1:3680231-3681074 GCF_015228065.2 Penaeus monodon | reverse complement strand
GGCGGTGGGGGATGGGGGGGGGGGAGATTTGGTCGGGCCCTTCCCAGAGAGGGGGGGGGGGGGTGACATACGCGAGACAAGACCCGGTCGATAAGGAGGACATGATGGACTTAAAATCGGATAGGAACTGGTCTACGTGGCACAAATATACAATGATTTCAGGGAAAAAAAAAAAAATCTACTCCCTTAACAAGCACAATTCGCAGAAACCAATACTTGCCACGTAAGACTCGACACAATGAGAGGTAAATCTGAAGAAAGAGGGATTTCGGAGACCACTGATTAAGAAGAAAGTTGGAAAAGTAGCCCAAGAAAGTAGTCCACGCGGATCGCCAGGAGAGCAGTTCAAAGGGGTAGCCTGGAAATTATTACCAATAGACAGCCTGAAAAATAAACCTTCTTCGATAGCCCCGGAAGTAGTCCTAATAGATAGCCAGGAGAGTAGCCAGGAGAGCATTCCAAGGGGATAGCCAGGAAGGTAGCCTAATAGATAGCCAGGAGAGTAGCCAGGAGAGCAATCCAGGGGGATAGCCAGGAAGGTAGCCTAATAGATAGCCAGGAGAGTAGCCAGGAGAGTAATCCAGGGGGATAGCCAGGAAGGTAGCCTAATAGATAGCCAGGAGAGTAGACCAGCGGGAGAGGTTATCGGTCTACCCCGGGGATGATTATGGACACAGCCTTGAGAAAGTTTGCCAGGAGTATAAAAGTAGATTAACCAAGAAGAGCCCTTCGGAGGGTTAGCCTTGGAAAGCAGCCAAAAAATATTAGCCAAGAAGAATAATCTAGCGAGAGAAGCTTCCCTACAAGCTCCATCTGCGGCCCCCTTTCCTTCCGCCCTCCCCC
>NC_051404.1:3679025-3680191 GCF_015228065.2 Penaeus monodon | reverse complement strand
GAAAACACTCTTGCCACTTTTTTAACGACCCTTAAAGGACTACTTGCACCCTTGCCACTTTTTGCCACTCTATCCCCCCCCCCCCCGCCTTCCGTTCCCGCTCTTTCCTTTTCTTGATAAATCTTTGCTTTTATTCTCGTCCGCTTTGAAATTCGCCGCTGCTGGGTGAGGGCGACAAGCAGAAAGAACGCACTTCCACTGCTCTGTTCGCCGCAGCAGGAAAGCTGTCTCGGAAAAGGATGACTCCTTGACACATCTGCCGCGACTGCAGGGAGCAACTTGCGAAAACGAGGGACTTTTATATAATTGCTTTAGCCAATCAATTTGAAGACCAATCATCATTCATAAGTCATAGTATTCATAGTATCACGTGATGCCGACCGGGAGAAATCAGCGAGTGTAAATGGTGCAGGGAGCGAGCGAGCACATCGAGAAGCAACAAGCAAGCGCTTCTGCACGAAGCAGCCGGGAATACAACGGCAAGGAGGAGAAGCGAGGGACATAATGCTGCTTCGCTTTCGTGTGCAACAAGGTCCTGCGCCACGGAATGAACGCCGGTGTGCACGAATGAATGACGGGAATAAGCACAGGAACGAGTTTCGTCGCGGGAAAATGAACCTTATAGATGTTTACAGAGGAGGCCCGTCAGAGTAGGTTACGGGAGGCCCAGAGGACAATTTTCCTGTATGAGGTGTAAAGACCGAGTTCTTCAGCAAGATTTTCCAGTCTCCTTTTACTTCGCCAGCGTTCGATATTTTCCCATGCATGATTGGCCTTTTTATTCTGAACAACTATAAATAATAACTGGTTGCTGCAGCAGTTGTTCGTTATAAGTACTATTACTGACTGCAATTGCAAACCAAAGGCGAATAAGTTACTACATCAAATACCGAAGGCATATGATCATGACGACTTCATTCACTGACAAGCGACCATAACAGGTGCTCTTGTTTGACCATGACATACAAGGCGAAGAGTGCGTCGACAACTCGTGCATGGCATAACAGCGAACCGTCATCATCATGCACGAACCCCGGTGCCCCTCAAAACGTGCGTAGGCATCAATGGTGAGAGTGCTTTCACATCCATGCAAATATTCCGATCACGTTTCCCAGCAAGGCAACTTACCTTGACTCTTCGACCTTCCGCTCCCTATGCTGTCCACG
>NC_051404.1:3678386-3679001 GCF_015228065.2 Penaeus monodon | reverse complement strand
ACAGACTTACTTCTACACCAATGCTACCATACACGCATGCAACCACCAAGACAACCACGCACGCAGGCTAAAGCATTTTCGTCTGTCTTTCTTTCAAGTTTTCGTGTCCGTGCGGTGGGTAACGCCTTGATAGGCATCTTTTGCATCCCTGTGGCACTTAAGGGCACAGTGTTACGTAAAAAAGGAAAGCATAACCTCTAGGCTCACAAAGTCATCATTATTGAAGACTGCAAGGAAAAAAAGTTTCATATCACACCTTAAGAATGCTGTGTGTTATGCAATTATAACTAACGACGCGCCCTGCAATACAACTGTTGCTAGCTGCTATGTGATTCCCTTCATGGTCTTGCAATTGCATCCTGCAACATGCAAGCCCAACTGTTTAGTCCACATCACGCCATGCAACTCTATCGTATTCAATTCCGTCCTTGGAAAACAACCCTCTATTTACTTCCTTGTTTGTCTATTTCTACCTTTACATTTGTTTTGCTTTCTGTTGTTTTCTTATCTTCATTTATTCTCTATTAGTCTCTTCTTCTTTTATATTCCTATTCAATATTCTAATATTAAACTATCTGTCTTCTTTGAAGTTTCTCACCATCTACTTCTCCCTTC
>NC_051404.1:3677374-3678333 GCF_015228065.2 Penaeus monodon | reverse complement strand
CATTTTTTTCCGAGATCCCCACCTCTTCTATACTTCCCTTCAGGGTCTGCCTATTCCTTTACACGATACCCTCACGCCCTGTGCCCGTAACCCACCCTCCCCAACCCTCACACCCATCCCCTGGGCCGCACCCCCTCCCCCCCAAGTCCCTACAAGGGTATCATGCTCCTCTCCAGTTTCACCAGCCGCGTAGCCAGCCCGCGACGCCCGCCCGCTGCCTCCTGCTCCGCCAACAGACAGCAGATGCGACGCCGGCGCCTTTTTCGCTTTATCGAAACGCCCTCTCGGAAAAACCTCCAAGTGTGTCTGGTGCGGCTCGGGTTGCCCTTCCGTGCCATTGATAGGATTAGGCAACAAATATGGCGAGGCCGAATCCACCCATCGTAAAATGTTAACATGGACTCTGAGAGACAAAAGTCCGGGCGTAAATGGCGTAAAAGGGGGTTTCATAAGAAAGAAACCTCTACATTATGCTTTAATAATCCCGTTTTCTCTCCTAATCCAACTTCGAACATTTATACCAGCTATGTAATTCCTACAAACTTTTTACATTATGTATGCATTAAACAAAGCGACAAGACATGTCCAAAACCCGGCTACGCAAACCACCCGTCCTTCGTAAGTCTTCGCCACAAGCCTCGACCGATCTCGCTCTCCATCACGCCATGCCGCTCCTTTCAGCCGTGTGATGACGCCTTTGGGAACTTTTTGAACCTTTGCATGTAACGAGAAATAGGTGTTCGCGTATTTATACCTCGGGTGTTTTATCATCCGCGCCGCAGAAAAGAGAGAGAGAAAAGAAAAATCTCATTACAACAGCGGGATTCGAACTGTTCGCACTTTTCGCGAATAAGGCATTAGCTATTTGTCTCTACTTCTGAGGGATATATAGTCTAATGGATATTCTCTGAAGGTAGGAAATATTTTCCTCTGGAAGATAGATGAACAAATTCATAGAA
>NC_051404.1:3676528-3677327 GCF_015228065.2 Penaeus monodon | reverse complement strand
AAATAGCGATGGTGATATAACAGCATAGGTAACATTAGTACAGCCGTCACAATAATACAAATAAAATCCCACCCACTCTAACAACAGCATAAGCCGCCCCACCACGCAGCGCCTACACCCCTGCCCTATCGACCCCTACAACAGATATAGAATTCAGTCGCCCCCTTCCCCCTCCCATCCATTATTCCCTAGATCCTATTCACTATCCCCCCCTATCTACCCTCCACTATCTCTTAACATCAAGTTAAAAAAAAGCATGCCTATGGAACGATAAGATTGATTCCTTGATTGATTCCCCCCCCTATCTACCCTCCACTATCTCTTAACATCAAGTTAAAAAAAAACATGACTATGGAACGATAAGACTCCCGAGTAGTAAATAATTTCCCTTCTATAAGCAGCGTTTGGAATGACACCTTGCGATGAATCTTCCGCCCCATTCTTGAAGTCGACCTTGCGTGTGAAGGCCCTCATTAGCCTCCTCCCTCAAAACGCTTCTCTGACGGAGGTGACGGACTTGCTAAACGGGTGATGCATGCGAAGTACGAGTATATATATGTCTGCTCCAAGGGCCGGCTCGCGCGCTGCCCTCCGGGCGAACGAACTCGCTCGCTCGATTGTTCTGGCGAGCGGCGACGCCCATGCTCGTCCACGCAGGGTACGGAAGGAGCGTCGGCCGAGTGGGCGGCGGGCACGGGTTGTCACGGTGACAGACGGGGTCGCTTTCTATCGCCCCGCACACACGCCTGTAATCAATGTGCCTTGGCCGCCCACGCCAGCGCTCGTGTCCATTTCCACG
>NC_051404.1:3675956-3676035 GCF_015228065.2 Penaeus monodon | reverse complement strand
ACTTAACGTCCACTCCCTACTGCTAGAACTTTCTTAAACAAACAATAAATAAAAGTTTGAACAGCGGCGCTTCTAATTC
>NC_051404.1:3675568-3675928 GCF_015228065.2 Penaeus monodon | reverse complement strand
GAGAACATCGTTGAAATAACGAGAAAGATGACTGTAATTCAACAAAATAATCTAAAAAAACATTTATTACTTAACAAATTCTATAAATAAATAAATATATCTAACTTAATAGCAAAATTATAACAACTATATTACTCAACTACAAAATTTATAAAAGAAATATTACTTAAAACAGAATTTATAAAGAAATTAATATCACTTAACAACATTTGTAAAATCTTAAATATAACTTATCAAAACTTATAACACAATTATTTACTATCACAATAAAAACTTATTAACAGCAAAATTTGTAAAGAAATTCATATTATTTAAAAGTTCTTTGTAAATAAATGAACATTACCCGACAACAAAATGTAT
>NC_051404.1:3675110-3675540 GCF_015228065.2 Penaeus monodon | reverse complement strand
TATATATATATTCTTATTAAAAAAAAATATCACGTAACAAACAAAATTTCTAAAGAAAATATTACTTTAAAGAAATAATGCATAAAGACATAAATATCACTTAACAACAAAGCTTGAATCGAGAAGGAAAACGTGGCCCCCTTCTGCGCCTCCTCCTGCGCCCCCTTCTGCGCCTCCTCCTGCGCCTCCTGCGCCCCCTTCTGCGCCTCCTCCTGCGCCTCCGTCCGCGCCGGGCCCCACCGCCCTTCCCATTTCCAGGCCTCTGCGTCTTTCACTTCGCCTCTGCTGCCAAATGCAAAAAGCTCCCTCGCCGGTCGACCAAAAATACTTGAATTATATCAGAGCGGAGGGAGAGGCCACGGTGCTCTCGTGAAGTAAATACGAGTATCATGTTTAACACATTTGCCGCCGTTTTATGACGAAAGGTTTT
>NC_051404.1:3672599-3672682 GCF_015228065.2 Penaeus monodon | reverse complement strand
AGGATTCAAGGACACTGAACCGCTCGTTCGGGGCGAGAGCGGCCCTACTGGCTGGTTATAAGCCTAATTGATAGAAAGTGTTT
>NC_051404.1:3671535-3672181 GCF_015228065.2 Penaeus monodon | reverse complement strand
TCTAAACATCAACCCTTAGATTTAACGCGGCCAAGCGGAGTCGACTTCAAAAGTTTGTCTGAATTTCGCAGTTCGCCGAGAGAGGGCGAGAGCGGTGCGCTGGCCTGGTGTTCCTATGGTGATTTCGGCAATTCCAGCCATCAACTATCAACTCCCAACAGCCCCGTTACTTCTGCCATGGAGTTCGGCATCCAGCGGAGAGGGGGCGGGGCAGCGAAACGGGGGGAGAAGAGCGGGGGGGAGGGAAGGAGGAGAGGGAGGGAGGGACGGAGGCGGGGGAGCTGAAGGTGTAAATGCATGAATGTAGCTTCACTCCTGAACGTTTGTTCTGCCACTCAGTATCATGCACGCGTGTACGAACTGCTCGTAAAACGGCGATATAACTTCAGGCACAGCAAACACACGCCCCCTTGTGCGATGCCTTTCAACACGTACCTACGCGTGTCAGTATAACGCACGGAGGCAAGCGCACCAGGCCTTCCCTCGTCCGTGCGCGGGAGCACAAGAGCAGGAGCGAGGCGCGCACGAGAGCCGCCGCGAGGCCCGCTGGCAGATGAGATAAGCCGGGTCGGGCGGGGCGGGGCTGCACGTCTCCTTGGTGACCTCGTCCCGCCTGCAACGCCGCCCCACCGTTGCTATAACAACA
>NC_051404.1:3670990-3671327 GCF_015228065.2 Penaeus monodon | reverse complement strand
TTGCATTCCCTTTATCCGTTCAATTCCCTCTTTCCCTATCCTCTTCATTTCCCTTTATCCGTTTCTTCCCCACCCCCTCTTTCCTCCACTTGCCCCTCCTGCCTTTTCCTTTCCCACTTCCCCCCCTACCCCCACCCGACTCCCCTGGCCGCCCACGCGATGTCCCACCCTTCCGCCGCCCACCTCTGGCTCTTCCAAGCCGTCGCGAAAGGTCAGTCCGGCCGTCCATTCACCATTTCACTTGTTCCCCCTTCGTTTCTCTCTCATGCCTTCATCATAGTATCCCTTCCCCCCTCGCATGCCCCCACCCACGTGTTCCTCCCTTCGCAAAAAATGG
>NC_051404.1:3670867-3670967 GCF_015228065.2 Penaeus monodon | reverse complement strand
GCACCAATACCCTTCCACGCTTCTGCAAAATTCCCGAGCGAAGTCGGCGTGAATCGCTAATTCGCCAGCGTACAGCCCAGAGCACAAGTTGCAGACCATT
>NC_051404.1:3670485-3670849 GCF_015228065.2 Penaeus monodon | reverse complement strand
GGACAAGTAACACAGGCCAGGCCAGGGCTCGGCTCTCGGTACCCCTCGAAGCCGCTGAGAGTAAGCCTGCCTGGACTGGTCTCGGTCTTATCGCTCTTGAAGACATCACAGGCTCTCACTTTCGGATCGCAATCACTGACTTCACCAATAAAAGATTACGACAGTGTAAAGAAGAAGAAGAAAAAAAGTCCACACAAAGTTCACTACCTGATGTCCTTTGAACGTCGTTATCACATAAGATACAACAGCCACTCACATCGAGACGCAACAGCTATCAAAGGAAAGAACTTCGTAACCAGAGATTCCAGAATAAAAAAAAAGCACCGTAGCCAAAGGGAATAGGAAGAACACCATAAGCATGTCC
>NC_051404.1:3670272-3670430 GCF_015228065.2 Penaeus monodon | reverse complement strand
GACATCGGCAGCCATCACAAACCATCGCCGCCAACAGAAGCCGTCATCACAGTCATCACCAGCCAGCCTGCCTGCCCCTCTGCTATACACTACCTCCCCCCCACCCCCCCTGTCAGTCAAAAGGGCCTGCGGGCATCAAGATCAATATCTCCCTCCCT
>NC_051404.1:3670092-3670235 GCF_015228065.2 Penaeus monodon | reverse complement strand
CGCGCCCACGAGAAAAGCAGAGCCCGATACCCCGCCCAGAAAATCGATGGCATTACGACTACATAAGCTCGCTCCCTCTTTTCGTACCACTCATACCGAATGGTAATCCGATACCTGGATAAGGTTACCAATACCCTTTATAA
>NC_051404.1:3669910-3670070 GCF_015228065.2 Penaeus monodon | reverse complement strand
GGGAAAAACACTTAACGATAATAACAACACTACGCGGAGAAATATCCAACGTTCGATATAGAAAAAGCTTAGGATTCTCTCCGACAATGAAGACGGGGAAAAAGTCCAGTGAAAGCCACAAATCCGTTCTGTAGAAGACCAAATTTCTATTCATCCACCA
>NC_051404.1:3669098-3669429 GCF_015228065.2 Penaeus monodon | reverse complement strand
CACACCCCACAGCCAGCGGCGTCAGCAAACCCTTCCTCCCTTCCTGGAAGTCGCTCGGACATAAGAATTCATCCCTGGCTCGCGAAGGATAAGATAAGCAGAAGGAGAGAAGAAAACACAGCTTTCCAAAACAGTGTCACGCGGAGCCCCTCGATATTCCTTCCTGCCGCCATCACCAACGCCCCCACGATCCCGCCCCGGATCTCCATCCTTCCCTTACAGATAATCTTGCTACGAGGAAAAAAATCATTTTTGGAAAACTTTCCATCTTCCACAAAGCTAATTGGAACACAGAGCCACCGGGAGAAGGAAACCAATCAGCCGTGTGTGT
>NC_051404.1:3668649-3668973 GCF_015228065.2 Penaeus monodon | reverse complement strand
ATGAATTTGTATGCATGTGTATGTTAGGGGCGTCTCTACCTGTCTGCACTGCGCGACGCAGGCTCATTGAGTATAAAAAAAAAACACCTCAACAACCAAACCTATTCAAATTTGGGAAAAACAACTACATGAAAACCCCAATTTTTTCCATACATTTTTTTTTTTAATCTAATCATACATTACTTTCACGGAGAGAAGCCTTTACACGTTTCATTATTTTAATCAGCATTAGTTTACCCTTATATTTAAAACGACATTCTCACTCGAAATCATTAATGATTTGTACCACTTCTTCGAGTGTTATAAATAATTTCCCTTACCTGC
>NC_051404.1:3668184-3668305 GCF_015228065.2 Penaeus monodon | reverse complement strand
CTTTTCAGGCAAGTAGGATACGAAAAACGAGACAAACAAGAGAACAAACGAACGGAAAAGTGGAGGGAAGGAATGAAGAAAAGGCAGTGCCAGATAAACTACGGCAGATTACGCAAGACCC
>NC_051404.1:3667825-3667996 GCF_015228065.2 Penaeus monodon | reverse complement strand
CCTCGCTTGACCTTTCGATAAATATCAAATTTGTCCCCGGCATTCCGGTCAGGCCCGCCGACTCACTCACGGGCGCCATCTTGCGTGCAGAATCACAAACCTCCGGCAAGAGATCGACTGCCTCCACGCGCAAGTCGACAGCCTCCTTCGCCGCTGCCGCCGTGGATTTGG
>NC_051404.1:3667090-3667163 GCF_015228065.2 Penaeus monodon | reverse complement strand
GAGTCATATATGATAGTGACCAATAGATCGAAACAGTAGTGGTGTATGTAATGGGTTTACAAATAGGTTGTCA
>NC_051404.1:3666701-3666994 GCF_015228065.2 Penaeus monodon | reverse complement strand
ACAATATGATAATGGTAATAACTGCAATAACAGGAATAAAATAATGAGGATACAAGATGGGGTAAAACACGATGGAGTAAATAAATAATCTTAAGTAGCACAATATACGTACATATGCGGACACAAGAGGATATATGACTGCAATAATTATGTATTAAATGCATATGTAGATACAACAGAGGTAACAGCTTAATACAATGACAATAAAAGCGAGTACTTGGTAATTAGGCGCCGTCAGTGTTGTTGGTCAGCCGGTGCGCTAATGCAGCGACAGAATAGAAAACAATAACCAC
>NC_051404.1:3666425-3666641 GCF_015228065.2 Penaeus monodon | reverse complement strand
AAGTCATACAACCACAAAAAATAATTTATGTGATATGAGGGAATAAAATTGATGAAGATGAAACTGTATTTTAGACACTTGGATAACAAACGAACATTCGTGGAAGGAGGAGAAATGTTAGTGAGAGTGAGTGAGAGTCCGGCGGATCGAGCAGAAGGCAAGGGAAGCGGCCAGAGGAGCGCAAAGGGCGGAGTCGGAAGTCGAGCTGGCATGTTC
>NC_051404.1:3663728-3664824 GCF_015228065.2 Penaeus monodon | reverse complement strand
GGAGAGAATTAGAGAGGCAGAGCAACACAGAGACACAGATGTAAGGCCGCAGAATCGATAATTGCAATTTCAAAAAACACGAGAGCGAGAGCGAGGGTGCCCATGTGCCTGTCCTGCTGTTCTCGCAGACTAAGCCACAACCAAATACGCTGCGAGAGATGCTGGGCCAACGGCGACATGACCGACATTTACCTGACCTTTTTAGGCCTATCAAATTAACAAACGCGGTTGATATTGCAAAGCCCGGCCTAGCAGGATCAATACAGCGCAAGTGTGCGTTTTTTTTCCCCTTCTTCTCTTTTCTTCTCGATTTACTTACATTTTCACTGTCTTTAGACCCTCACTCTCATTTTCAACTCATCTTCCCGCAATTTATCATTTTCTGTTCCTCACTATCAATTTTAACTTATATTCATGCAACTAAAATCATTTTTTCAGTTCCTCACTCTTGCGTGCAACATTACCCTCAACAAAACTACGCACATGAAACACGACTTTCAAACTGCGTTAATAAGCTTTCTCTGTTGTTCTAAAGAAAACGCGAACGTAGGCCTATCCTATCTACCACTCGGTTCTCAGGAGGTTCTATCAATCAGGTATCTGTTTTTTTCTTTTCTCACGTCATTTTTTTTTTTTAGTCCCTGTTAATACAAGCTTTGAGCCTCTCTCTCCTCACACTTCTTAACCGACTCGAGAGCACTTACGGGTAGCAATTAGTCCTAATGATTCCAAAATAAAGGTGATATGCCTCCAGCACCAGATCTCGGCCATCTTTACGCCGCCACTCACGGAGAGACCCGCACCGACACTTAAAAAAAAAAAAAAATATCAATGCAGAAGGCGAGACGACGCACGCGAACGACCCGGACGACCCCCACCACCACCAAAAAAAAAAACGAGCATTCCGAATTGCGGATGTCGCCAACCTCCACCATCCGCCAGGAGGGAGGAGCCCCTGACGAAGCTCTGACGTCCACTCCATGGCCGGGAACGAGAACCCCCGAGACACCGCAATTAGGCCTCGTAAGCATCGTCGCATTTACAGCGTGTCATTAAGAGTAAGTGACTAATGACACGTGAGTCAACGAATCAATAT
>NC_051404.1:3663301-3663390 GCF_015228065.2 Penaeus monodon | reverse complement strand
AAATCAGAAAAAAAACTCACTCCATAAATACAAACGAAATAGAACAAGCACCCCCAAACCTCGGGAAGAATAATACACACAAGCAGACG
>NC_051404.1:3663055-3663167 GCF_015228065.2 Penaeus monodon | reverse complement strand
TATCTCGCAACATGCACGTGCGTCCCCCCCCCCCCCGCCGAGCCCTTGCTAACGAGCTCGAGGGCGGCCACCTGAGGGGCCTCCCTTGCTGAGTGAGATTTCTTCAATGGAC
>NC_051404.1:3662225-3662516 GCF_015228065.2 Penaeus monodon | reverse complement strand
CTGAGTGTTGGCTCTCGGCTGCAGGTGAAGAATGCGCCTTGTGTTAATTGTTCACTTGATATATGTGCAATTTTAATTAATCGCACATGAACTTAACCTTATTGTTTTCAAGAACAAATTCTCCATCTCGGATTTTTTTTTTCCAAATAATTTTCTTTCTTAACAAAAGCGGCGCCCTTACCTAATGAATTTGTCCACTTCATTACTCAATCAAAGACAGAAATAATATAAACCAATCAATAACAATACAAACTGGCATCGGCTCGCGCTGTTGCATATGAAACAAATTCC
>NC_051404.1:3661370-3662197 GCF_015228065.2 Penaeus monodon | reverse complement strand
GATCATATTACAACATACACTCTCGATCCGCACAATATCCCAGAGGTTTCCACGTTTCGTCTGCCGCCTGTAACTAGGCTTTCTGATACGCAATTCCAGGCCTCATCACTATACATAACGCGTCAGCAACCTCTTTCCGCCGGATGTATATGTTCGCTTTGTCTCTACGCATACAAAATTTCCTTTCTATCGTCGCTTTGTAAAAGTGCTATTGCCCCCCCCCCCTTCATCCTCTCTCGGTATGTATAATATATTGGGTACACTCAACCCCTCTGCAAAAAAAAAATAGATAGGTAGATAGATAGCGCGAGAGGAGGCTTAGTCGGCAAATATACATATTTCCAAATTGTATTAGCAAGGCCGTACCCCATGATGAACTCAGGATATACTCGCATGGCCGCCGTCATCACTATCTCCTACCTTCGTCATCACTACGAGATCCTTCGTCACAACGTCCAGTCATCACTAATTCTCAACTATCATCATCACACTCACAGTACCAGTAAGTTTCCTCCAACTATCTTCTACACTTTTTTCCTACACATTAATTCGAACATGTATTACGCTGTTGCCAATACCCTGTCACATATACCAATTCTTACATGCTCCCTTTAAATTCTTACAAACAGCCTTTATTCCATTATCCCCCACCCTTTCTCACACTAAACACTTTCATCGACCTGTCCTTAACACTCTCAATACTACCCTTACACTTTTCGCATAGCTACAGACATATTTTTCCCTCTCCATGTGCTAGAACCCCGTCCCTCCCTTCCCATAACTTTCAAGCCGGTAACCTAACTGCATGACATAAATTACTTGTACCG
>NC_051404.1:3661235-3661310 GCF_015228065.2 Penaeus monodon | reverse complement strand
ATAAAAAAATAAAAAATACAGGTCGAAACTCCTTGGCTGTCACAACACGAAAGGGTCAAGAGCCAAGTTCAAACA
>NC_051404.1:3660869-3661192 GCF_015228065.2 Penaeus monodon | reverse complement strand
ACCCTGCCTGTATATACCCAAACAAGAACATTTTACTCGTGTACGCAAGAGCACTTCAGCTTAAATATATATAGCAACAGAATCGTAATAACAAGTCCTAAAAAAAATTAAAAAAAACATTCTCAACCGGACACGACCTCGCTACTGGAATAAACTTTTTATTTTCCAAAGAAAAAGAGCCCATGACAATAAACCCCAAGCAAGAAATGACAAAAAAAAAACAGAGAAACACAGTACCATAAAGGGGTATTTCATTATCCTCCCTTGAGAGAACTTGAAAAATAAATTCCGGCTAATATCACCAACACTGAGGAGCGGTTGTA
>NC_051404.1:3660288-3660607 GCF_015228065.2 Penaeus monodon | reverse complement strand
GTATCAGACAGGCAAGACAGTCATTCCAACAAGAAAATGAAATACCCGCCCAACTAATCAAAAATTCATCCGTTTACAGCTGACTTCGAAAAATGACCATATATACAAGAACAAAACGTCAAAAACTGACAAGAAAAATGTTAAAATATGAAGGGAAATGACAGCTCTCTTTCGTTTCGGCTTCAGCGACTGCTTAATAGTACGGAAAAGAGGAATCGGTACGAAACGACCCGCCGGCAGGAGAGAAAACGCGAAAACGGATGAATGAGGGGAAGAAATATGAAGAGAAGGGCACGAGGTGAGGACGGAAGGGAATGGG
>NC_051404.1:3659557-3660077 GCF_015228065.2 Penaeus monodon | reverse complement strand
GGGAGGGAGTAATAACGATAAAAAAGATAAAAAGGGGGGGAAATAATTACTAAAATACGTAAGGAAAAAAGAAAGAGAAACGGATTCGAAAGGTTACGAGGAGAAAGAGGAAGACCAGCAAAAGCAAAAAGAACTCAGTAGAACAATTAAACAGAAAAAAAAATACAGGAAAGCTAACAACAACAAAAAAGAAAGAACCGGAAACGAAACCGCACAACAAAAACAAAAACAAAAAAAGAAAACTTACACAAGAAAAACAAACAAACAAACAAAAAAATAACTGGCAGCCACTCCTTATTAACGCCTTTGAGTAATGTCCCTGAGCGGTAAGCAAGCAGGGTCGGCCACAAAACAAACGCCCGCCCGTTCCTTACGACTCATTAGCGACCTCATTATTCAGCCTCGAAGACAGCACGATGTCACTCTTCGTAATCG
Organism: Penaeus monodon; assembly: GCF_015228065.2. NCBI lineage: Eukaryota > Metazoa > Arthropoda > Malacostraca > Decapoda > Penaeidae > Penaeus > Penaeus monodon. Next base: position 3,659,642 of record NC_051404.1, on the reverse strand, counting down.
AGGGAGAAGTCGCGACGTGTCTGCACTGCCTTCGGGCGAACAATGGCAGCGCTTGTGAACACAGGCCCAGAGGAATTTCAATTGG
>NC_051404.1:3659237-3659345 GCF_015228065.2 Penaeus monodon | reverse complement strand
AGAAAAAAAAACTGCACAGAAGGAAATATACATGACCCCAAGAGAGCAGAGCAAATTTATTGGCAATAATGATAACATGTGACGATCAGGGTTATGAGGACACGTGCA
>NC_051404.1:3659090-3659154 GCF_015228065.2 Penaeus monodon | reverse complement strand
GCATGGAATAAAGGTAATTGGAATCGGGGTAAAAATATGAAAACAAAAGAGGACTGCAAATATG
>NC_051404.1:3658943-3659044 GCF_015228065.2 Penaeus monodon | reverse complement strand
GCCAGATAAAAGCGAAAGCGGGATGAGACAAGAAACTCAATAGCCCGAGAAGTGGAAGATGTTGGGAAGACGAGGAACAGAAGATTCACCGCCATCCCTTT
>NC_051404.1:3658401-3658614 GCF_015228065.2 Penaeus monodon | reverse complement strand
TGTAACCGGAGCCCGGGCATGCGAGCGACCTTTTTCATCTACCTGCAGCTCACATCCTCCTTGAATCCAATTTATCCCCGACTCCCAACTGTCTCGTCGACCTTTGAAAAGAACGAACAAGCGCAGCCTCGTCTACACCCCTTTCTTTAAGGCATCATATCCTCTGATACATTGTCCATTCAGCTCTTGACGACATTAAATGAAACTAGAGAG
>NC_051404.1:3658000-3658206 GCF_015228065.2 Penaeus monodon | reverse complement strand
CAGTATCCTCTCTCAATCAAGACAGAATATCCTCGATCCGTCCTCATTAATTCCCCTTATTTAAACCGAAAATGTCAGGTCAAGCCAAGGACTCGGAGAGAGGGAAAAGAAACCCGCTCCTCCTCTTGAATATCAATTATGACGATTCCCAAAAATCTCAGGTCACACGCAATCCCCGTTCTATTTTCGATCCTGTTAATTCAGCC
>NC_051404.1:3656971-3657961 GCF_015228065.2 Penaeus monodon | reverse complement strand
CCAGTTCATCTCTTTCTCGAAACTCCTTTACGTCTGATAGCAATCCGTCAAAGATTTTTTTTTTAAGAAAGTAAAAAAGTCTTCGCTCCCTTCAATCGAAATCACTCTTCGGCGGACCATTACTGCTTTCCAAAAATAAACAACACAACAAAATCTTTCTCGTGCGCTTCCTCCGTCTTGAGAGAAAGGGGGGAAGGGGGGCAGGGGGGGCAGGGTGTAGAGGGGGGGAAGGATGGACAGGGTGGAGAGGAGGAAGGTTGGGCAGGGGGAGGGGGTGGGGAGGTAAAGACACGTGCCCGGGGTCTGGCGTGTCGACACAGTGGCTTCTGGCGCCCCGAACGCATCGCATCACACGAGCGATCTCGGCAGCCGGCTTGGCTTTCGGCAAGTTGTTTATCAGGGCGCTATAAGTTTCACCATTTACAAAATTTAAGATTCATATACGAACAGTACCTTTACAGTATACACACATCAAAATATTCGACAGAACAACAGCACGTAGGCCTACAATCGATCAGTTTCAACAACTTCACAAGGCCACGGGAACGCCAGCATAAATTCCTCGAGACTCACGGAAGGGAAAACATGGAAATGCCCGCAAAATACAAGTCATAAAATATGAATCATCGATGACGGTGTCATTTATCATGACTAAGGCGGTCGGAACGGGGGGGGTGAGGGCAGGGGGGGAGGCAGTGCCTAGGAGGATAGGTTCTCACATTCCTCGAGAATTCTCTTTCTTTTCTCTTGACTTTCTCTCATTCTTCCGCAGGTTTTTTTTTCTCTCTCTCCCTTTTTAATCCTTGGCAGATTCGTCCTACATATTCTTTTTCTTTTCTTTTTCTCTACCACGATGTTTTCTTACCTCTGTCAACATCCTCCCACTTTCATTCCTTTCGCGAGTTTCTCTTTCTCCCTCGCTTCTCTCCCTTTCCAGTTAATTTTATTCATTTTCCTTTCACGAGGTTTCAAACATTTTCTCCCTCAATC
>NC_051404.1:3656169-3656630 GCF_015228065.2 Penaeus monodon | reverse complement strand
TAAGTGATCCTAATTCTATTAAAATGTCTTGTTGCATTTTCCACGGTGAAGGCCACTAATTTCCTCCAGCTTCTCTCCCCTCCGGAAGATAAGAGGTTCTGAGTGGCAGAGATTGTGGACAGGGAGCTGTGGGCAACTGGGGAGGGGGAAGGGGGAGGGAGAAAGAGGGGGGGGGCAGAAAGAGGGGGGGGGGAAGGTGAAAGGAGGGAGGCACGTGTACACCCGCCAACATATTCACATTTCTCCTCAAAGATGGTAGGACGTTTATGAATACCTGTGTGTACCTGTACGTACAGGGGGACTATATTGTATGCAGAATAAATACTGTCATGTACATATGCTTTGTCTTTATTCAGTTTCTCTCTCATCTAAGGCTGCAAATCCTCCCCCCCCTCCCACCCCCTCTGCGCAATGAGCAAATCCCAGCCTCTGCCTCTTGTCCGCGAGATTCCCTGCCGCTC
>NC_051404.1:3655647-3655995 GCF_015228065.2 Penaeus monodon | reverse complement strand
TTAGTCCCCGGAGGTAGCAGGGGGGTCGGGGGGTAGGGCGGGTAAATCGATTCATGCCTGCACAGAGGTCAGTACACAAGCTTCTCAAGGTGACCAAAACAAACACTGAAAACTGAATAACTTCCCAACGGGCATAAAACGCCCCGACGCAGCCAGCCTCCATTTCCGACGACCAGCCCCCTCCACAGGCCCTCAACGATCCCATTTCTTTCTTTGGACTCGTCCGGACAGCCAATATAATCAACTCGGGCAAACGAAACGTGTGTGTTCAAGCATGTTCAGGTAGGTACAAGGGAATGCAAACAAACGTGATGCAATGGCGCGACGCGATCACCGCTTCACAGGCGG
>NC_051404.1:3654248-3654709 GCF_015228065.2 Penaeus monodon | reverse complement strand
CTACGCCTTACGAAAAGAAACCACAGAATAACCGGATGACGAAAGGAGACAATACGGACACACGAGCAAGGTGCGGGCGCAGTGTGGTCACAGGTGGGAGCTTACCGCACAAGACGTCACACCTGTTTAGCTGGTGCGAGGCAGGTGGTGGCAGCCTTGGGGGGGGGGTGTATGAAGGGGGGGGGGGCTCGGGGCAAATGTAGGTGGGAATTGAGGAACTACGACCCGAGGTTGATCATTAGGAATGCAATATAAGCAGGAAAGAATGTAAGAACAAGAATGGCGTGAAGCAGGATATTCGGATAAAACTGGGAAAAGATAAAATATGTACAAGAAAAAAAAAACAAAACGAAACGAAAATAACTTATAACGATCGATTAAAGAAGTAAACCCAAAGCAGAAGAAAAAAAAAAATACAAAAAAAAAAAAATCTAAGATAAAAAAAAATACGATACTCCTCT
>NC_051404.1:3652878-3654197 GCF_015228065.2 Penaeus monodon | reverse complement strand
AAGTCGAAAAAGCCTCGTCGATCGGCCGTCCCGCGTCCCGCCCGCCCTGAACTCACCTGTCTTGTTTGTCGAGAGCCGCGGGGTGCTGCAAGATGGTCTGATTCTCCGTCATGGCCACAATGCTCTTGGTCCCGAGCTCTTTCTCTGCGGGGGAGAAGAAACGTCATCTTTAATAACAGTCAAACGCTTTACCCTGACCACAAACAAGCTGTAAATTATGCACCGCATAGCTTCACCGGTTAAGCCAAATAACAGCGCCGGCAAAAGGGGGCACTGAAAACATAGGTATATGCAACCAGCTAAATTCATAAATTCATATACAAATAAATTACAAGATTAATCTAATAGTTTTGTCGTGAATAACATCGGAAAAAATAGAGTAATATGCATTAACAAATCGGGTACTACGAGCATTACCCAGCAATTTCGTATGTAGATGTAAAACTGGAAAGTTTTTTTTTTCCAAGTAAAAAAATGCAGTTATTTATTTATTATCAATGTCTCCGAGTCCACATCCCAACGCATAACAATATTTTCAATAAATTTCCAATAAAAGCAATAGATATTTTTTTTTTTCAATAAAATCCTAATAAAGCAATAGACATATATATGAAAGGGACCTTTTTCCCGTTTTTCTGACCGACTTACGCCGCGGCGACGAGGCAGCGGCGACGTGCGGGCAGGCGGCAGAAGGGCGTGAGGCAGCGGGCGCATCAGTGCGGGGAGGCTCAAGTGGGCGGCCGCCACACAAGTGCTGGCCAAAGGGGCTGAGTCACGGCCTTACCGCTCGCTATTCACGCCCACCTCCGCCGCCCTTGTCCTGGCAACCGAGCGAAGCCAGAACCTGTTTCTGACCTGTTTGGCGCAAGCGAACAGAGGAGGGATGGACTTGATCCGTCCATTCCGAGCCTTCGCCACGCGACACTTCCGCCTTCAGGAGGAACTCGCCGCGCTCCTCGCAGGAAAGAAATAGAAGACACACTTGACGCTACATACCTCAATCAATCACGCCCTCGCTATCCTACATTCCTACTTAGGTCGTTCACTTCCAAATGTATCTACGGTTCGTAAAACGTCTGTTCCGCAAAATAAAGACATTTAACTGTGGGACATTTCTTGTTTAGGAAAATGTGTAACCTCATTGCTACATATAACGAGTCCCATCATTCCTCATTAATATTCAGTAATATCCATGAATCATGCCGGCCACGAAATCAATCCCAAGCTCAATCAAACGTTTGAGTAGTTAAATGAAAAGAATAAAAAGGAGAATGAGGAGGTGAAAATCCGGTATGAGGTTGGGGGTTTGGGGGGGGGGG
>NC_051404.1:3652172-3652778 GCF_015228065.2 Penaeus monodon | reverse complement strand
TGAAATGAAAAAAAAACAAATGTCGTGCCATTTCATAACCTCCTCTTCTATCTAGGCTGTGACTGTTCGCCCGTTTTCCTCATTCAGTTTCTCCATTTTCTTCGCTTCTTTATACAAACTGGCAAAATAATAATAATAATAGTGCGTCGTTTTATAGCCTTCTCTTTCCTCCATTTCTCGGTCAGCTTTATACATCGCTTCCTTTAAAACGTCTTAATTTTTCCCCCGATTTCTTTTTTTTACATTCTGCACTGCAGTCCACTTAGCGCATTGCCACTGCCTTCGCTTAGGTGCCTTTAAAAACAATCCTAACAGTCAGTTATCATTTAACATACTTTTTTTCGAGCAAAATAAAACATTATATATATCCCTTTTTATACAATTCTTTCTAATGTTGTGCGTGTCTATACAATTCTCATCATAAAAAAAGAATCGAATTAATAGTGTATTCAAAATATATAATAACCAGGTGTCACATTCGTAGCTCACAAAATACAATCCATTTTCACTGTGTCTTTTCTTCGTACATTTTGGGTAAATAATGGACAAAAATAAGGCCAAGCCTACGAACAAATACAGCAACAATGACACAAAATAGAAACACAG
>NC_051404.1:3652012-3652084 GCF_015228065.2 Penaeus monodon | reverse complement strand
TGACATTCTTCAAAATCACGCCCCTGCCCGTTCCAACGCCAGCCTTGCATCGCAAAGCCACCTCGCCCACTC
>NC_051404.1:3651327-3651785 GCF_015228065.2 Penaeus monodon | reverse complement strand
AGATATAAGGCATGGTGCGGGTGGAAAGGGTTATGGGTGGAGTCGAAAACGGGCAGGAGGTAGAGGTGGAGCGAGATAAGACGGTCAGTGGAGATAGAAAGGGTGTGGAGGAGAAGTGGAAGAAGAAAAGTGGGGGAAGGAGAGGGCACGAGAGAAATCTGGTCAGAGGGAAGTGGCGAGGAAAAGGAGAGAAAGTTGAGAAGGAAAGGCGGAGGGAAACGGCAGGTGAAGAAAAAGAAGAAAGACTTCAATAGTAAATAAAATAAGAAAAAATATGATAAAAAAAACTTTATTATATATGAAACAGAAAACGTAAAATATAAAGTGCAGAAAACCGAAGGAAAGAAAACGGAAAAACAGAAAAATATAAACTATAATAGAAAACGAGAGAGAAAACCACAAAGCGTTTAGAAAAAAAAATCAACCCAGTTATAAATAATCATTACGAAAAGCGAAGG
>NC_051404.1:3650920-3651290 GCF_015228065.2 Penaeus monodon | reverse complement strand
GGTCACCGTAAGGTGCTAACGTGAAAGCGGGAAGCAAATGGGAAGAGAAATCGCCGCGTGCGAGTGAGCAAGCGCAAGCAACAAGATGAGAAAAGGTAAACTGATAAATAAAATGAAGATTGCAATAAAACACCGAAAGTTAATACATCACATGAGCAACAAAAAAAATCAAATGAACCTTAAAGAACTATGGACAGTGAATATGAAAAAGCGCCAAACATTTCCTCGCCACTCGAAACATCAACCGCACACTCCTACGGTCCCGACTCCTGGCGACGGAAGATGCACAAAAAATACACGAAAATACACGAAAATACACCACATTTACATTAGATACACATACCCTCGATCTACCGAGTACAGACTGCAA
>NC_051404.1:3650290-3650851 GCF_015228065.2 Penaeus monodon | reverse complement strand
ACATATAGGCGTCCATTTAGATAAGGCAAGCCAAGGAGCGAGGTTGGCTTTCGCGACCGAACCCCACACACCAGCCGTGCTGCCAAACCAGAATACCAAAGACGGCGAGAATGGCCTAGCCTGCATCGACGGGAGCTACAAGGAAGGCTGCGATAAAACACACACAAAGAAAATGGTACATCAACCCACATGCTGACCCAAAATATTTCACGGTAACCCACGGCATGTTAAAGCACGATAAAGGCATGACTGAGGATCCACCGAGCACATCCCAGGAGGGGATCTGATTCCTGGCTGACGACCTTATCAGATAAGTGGCCAATTAAGAACGAGCCAAGAACAAGGCCCGAGTCAGACTACGGTCCTCATCAGCTGGGCTAAATATCAACACGGCAAGCGCCAGGGAGCGATCTTCCGGGACGGGATGAAGAGGCACTCGCTGGGGGTTCGTCGCCTTTTTTATCAGCCTGGGACTATCAGCATGAGTTTTATGAACAATACGCATTCGCAGTGAGAGTAAAGGTGAAACTGAACAAACGCACTGAAGTAAATTAAAGATTA
>NC_051404.1:3649115-3649466 GCF_015228065.2 Penaeus monodon | reverse complement strand
CGGGCCTGAGATAATGGTGATATGTGGCAACAATAAAAACAAACTATGGCAATGAACGACAAAACGCTAATGATGATATATGAATGACACTTGAAGGGAGGGACAGACAGGAGAGAGACAGACGAGAGAAAAAGGGATAAAAAGAGGGGAGAGGAGAGAGGAAGAGGGAAGGAGTGAGGGAGAAGAGGGGAGGAGAAGGAAGGAGAGAGGAAGAGGTGAAGAGAGGGGAGGAGAAGGAAGGAGAGAGGAAGAGGTGAAGAGAGGGAAGGAGTGAGGGAGAAGAGGTGAAGAGGGGGAAGGAGTGAGGGAGGAGAGGGGAGGAGGGGGAGGGGAGGAGAGAAGGGAGGGGAG
>NC_051404.1:3648806-3648895 GCF_015228065.2 Penaeus monodon | reverse complement strand
GAGAGAGCGCGAAATATGTTATGATATGTGCCTGCAGACCGGTTTATATATGCAAGCAAGCATTAAATACCCTGCCTCTTGCCCTCGTT
>NC_051404.1:3648638-3648774 GCF_015228065.2 Penaeus monodon | reverse complement strand
ACGCTTTCCCTTGCTTGCATGTCACGATTAAAAAAAATATATATTGGCTGCTGAATCTATTCCGACTGGAGCTTAAAATAACTTCAATGGCTCCTTGCTTTTATGATTAAAGATTGCTTCTAAGATTGAAGTTTTT
>NC_051404.1:3647828-3648104 GCF_015228065.2 Penaeus monodon | reverse complement strand
CAATATTCACCACTCGGCAACCCGCTCTTTTCGATATATAAAAGTGGGTTAATGTTTGATTTCCCTTCAAACGCGTTCACATGTTCAAACTACGGTATTCTGCCGTGTTTTAAGAGGATTAATCCATCCATGGGGGAGGACGGACGAGCGAGACTGGGCCCTGTTGCTCCCCCTCGTAAGGCCGATAGTCCTACGCCGTCGCAGGGGCTGGTCTGGCGAGCTACCGCAGAGTACGTAGTGAGTGAGAGCTGGTGGATCTGCGGGAGCTTTGGCCGA
>NC_051404.1:3647323-3647516 GCF_015228065.2 Penaeus monodon | reverse complement strand
CGCAGACTCAGGGAAGAGTGAAGCTGGAGATGAAGCTGAGGCAGCGAAGGACAGTGAAATGTTATGATGTGTCTTGCTGTAAGAAAATGAGGTGAGAAAATCTGGTTTTCTGTGAGGATGAGCTTTACTTCGTGGACGAGGTGTAAGCACGAAACATTAAATAATGTGAGGTGCGATGTCTGAAAATGAGGTT
>NC_051404.1:3646837-3647204 GCF_015228065.2 Penaeus monodon | reverse complement strand
TTAAAAGACCACAACACCGAGAGCGATAAAAGGAAGACATCTAAAAGAGAGTAATGAGAACGAACGAACCAAAATTAACGAACACGAAAACACACCGCAACACGAGACATGAAGATCGCAGGGAGGGAGGCGCGAGGACGGGAGGGAAGGCGAGACACATTCACGCGAGATCGACTCGCCCGCTTCCCTCCCCATTTTGGGTGCCCCTTGTGTCCGATCGGAGCATTTTTATCTTTTTCTCTTATTCTCATCCTTTTGTGCGTCACTTCCATCATTTCTTTGAAAAAAGAGTAAGAAAAGGTAAGAAGAAATATTATATTCAAGAAAGATAAGAAGCGATATGTTGAAGATGAAGAAAAAGGTGTGA
>NC_051404.1:3646269-3646417 GCF_015228065.2 Penaeus monodon | reverse complement strand
TCCCAAGCCCGGAATCTGGCCGGCATACGAAATGACATCTCCGCGCCTCTGACCATCATCACCGACATGAAAACAAAGCTTTATGCCTCAGCTTCCCCTCGACTAAGAGCGGGTGGACGGCGAAGGGCAAACCCTCTTTCTTGGGGAA
>NC_051404.1:3645213-3645801 GCF_015228065.2 Penaeus monodon | reverse complement strand
CAAAGGAAACCACAGCGTAACCACAACGGCCGAAAGCTGTACTCCTCTCGCTGTGCGTCTCCCCGCATCCACCCACACCCCTTCTACTAACAGATGTTGGCTGTTGTGCGCGTGTTGCATGGCACTCACATATACTTCTAGCCTTCACAATTATGCTCGCAGCTGCTGTTGTTGTTGTTGAATCCTGACGGTGAGACTTGTTGATATTAACGCTACTCGCTGAGGCACGTGGGGAATGCCTGCTGGTCATGCTTTCCCTACTATTTCTGTCCCGGAGAACGATGATGTCACGGCGCAAAAATCGACGTCAGTCCATGTGCGACAAGTCATTCCTTCCGCTCCAAGCATGGCATGACCCAGCCCACCCGCCCGCCCCACCAACACATAATCCACATAAGCCACATTCCACATGCTCTCCGCGCACACCAACATGCGGCATGAATATGGAAGAGGGGGAGGTAGAAGGGAAGAGGGAGGGAGGGGGTGGAAAGAGGAAAGAAGAAGAAACTTAATGGGAGGTCGAAAGGAAGGAGAGGAAAAAGGAAAGGAGAGAGGGGGGGAAACGGAGAGAGAGAGAAGAAAAAGGGA
>NC_051404.1:3644844-3645132 GCF_015228065.2 Penaeus monodon | reverse complement strand
AGGAAGCAGGTAGGGAAAGACAGGAAGGAGGGGAGGAAGAGGGCGGAGGAGGGGGGGGAGTAGATCTCTTGCGACATGAATATGAACACGGAAGAGCACCTCGTAAACCGCCTAAGCAACAACAAGAGCGGCTTCAACGCAAACAAATAAAAATAGTCCGGAAAGAGAGGGGGGGGTAGGTCCTCTTTCGACACCTCATTGAACACGGAGACCCCTCACCACACACAAACCACACAAACACAGAGCCCTTAAACGCCTTACTTTCCTCAACCCTCTAACAAAACCAAA
>NC_051404.1:3644343-3644564 GCF_015228065.2 Penaeus monodon | reverse complement strand
GTTATTTTCACTCTTCCCCCCGGACGGCCATGGAACAACGAGCAACAGAGCGCCTAGAGTACCGGGGGCCGGCGAGCCACACACATACACACTCACTCGTTCTCCAATCCCCTTCTTCCCCTATCTCTTCTCGTCTCTTCTCTCCTTTCCCCTTGTCCTCTCTTTCTCCCTATGCGTCTTTCTCTCCCTCTTTCATATTACAAACGTCATTACCGCCATGG
>NC_051404.1:3643977-3644308 GCF_015228065.2 Penaeus monodon | reverse complement strand
CTGCTTGTCATCAATCCCTCGAGACTGGAATGAAATGGAAAGTAGACGGAGACAGAAGGAGAGAGAGAGAAAAAAAACACACACACACAATGGATACAGATGATGTTCAATGTGCAGCCGGTGAACAGACTGCCGTGTGTATGATGGGGGGAGGAAGGGGAAGGGGGGGGGGAGAACTTTTGACGGAAATGGAAACCAGCGTATTGAAAGACACATTCTAAAACTAAAGTAAAACTTCTCAACAAAGCAGAAGCTTGCAGAGATATGCAATTCGGAAAGGAAAAAAAAAGTTCAACGTATCTCCGCGTAAATGAGACAGAGTCGGCACCAC
>NC_051404.1:3643845-3643945 GCF_015228065.2 Penaeus monodon | reverse complement strand
GGACGTCATGACATAGAGGCTGGACAACCCCATAACTTCGAATTCCAGCGATTTCAGTTACAAACAAGAAACACAATCACAGCACACAGAGGGGAAAGTA
>NC_051404.1:3642449-3643773 GCF_015228065.2 Penaeus monodon | reverse complement strand
ACATTCTTATCACTATGACAAACCGACTCGGCAACCATTATTCAGCCTCGGAATGATGAGTTAATATCCTCCACAAATCAACTTCACTATACTGTTTCTATCCCTATTAGCATTTTTGTATCCAGGCAGTGCCACTGATTACAAGCCTCCACGCATTTAATGATCCTCCAAATCTAATGCCCTTTATTAGAAGTTTGCTCCAACTTCGTGTTGAAGTTCGAACGCCCTCGCATCTGGGACACCCCATGAAATATTTACATGGCACTGGCTTCCGCCTCGGACCGGTTCGTGTTACGTAAACAGAGGCAAATATAACACGGGAATACAAGACGGATGATCCCGCCAAGGACTAGGACGACAACGGCAGCAACCTCGATCGCACGTTCGTCTATCTGCTCACAAAAAGGTCTACACACTGAGGAGGAAAGGGAAACGTGGTCAGACACGAACAGACACGGACGCACACGCCCACACAGACGGACCTCTCCAATCCTACAACTAAATCCAATATAAACGTATAAAACAATTAAAATCCGACCCCGAAACAAAACGCTCTTCATGCAGGCCGCTATTTAAATAAATTCCCATTTCGAATCACCGCAACCGTGAAATTCAGTCGTCACACTTGTTAGTCAGCAAAAATACTAAAGCAGAAATTGAAAAAAAAAAAAGTTTTTTTTTTCTCCGTCGGGGGACCCAGCCACCCCAACGACGCCGGAGTTCATAGGATTCTCCTTTGGCTGGGATTAAGCCCCCATCCCATCTGGATTCCAATGTCATTTCGCCTGTGATCCTCTTCCAATCAGCCTGTATTGGATACTACCCGTTGTGTTCCTAAAAGTCCGACGGCGAAAAAAGAGAAAGATTTCCATTTCAATTGCTCGACCCTTTCACGTGTGCTCCTCTGCGTCTTTAGCAATGAATTTCCATTCCCTCATTGCATGGCTTAAGAGTCAGAAAAATCTTATGAGGACCCACATCTAAATCCTTCAACAATTAAACAAAAAAAAGCACTACAAGCTGTATCACAACCAGAGAGGACATCGTCTAATGAGTAAACAACAGCTACGAAAAGTTAAGTGAATCAGGGTATAACAAAAGTTTTTTTATCGAACTGTTGCAATTCAACGGTTCAATCGTGCAATCTAAATCCTGCATCACGAGTTCGTTTATAGTTGTTAATAACGGTATGTTGCCCTTGGCCAGTAAAGCATTAAATCATTTACTGCGGATATACTACACACAAGTTATAAATACAAACGTTAGGCGAGTGTGAAAAAAACGCGGAGAGGAGGATGGCGAGAAGGAACAAAGGGGAAAGAGG
>NC_051404.1:3641689-3642370 GCF_015228065.2 Penaeus monodon | reverse complement strand
GGGGAAATGAAAGTGGCAGCGATAGATAGAAAAAAAAGAAAACGCAGGCAAAAATAGCAAGCCAACAACGCAATATAAAGGGAGAAAAAATAACAAAGCATGAAATTCAACATACACCATGACGCACACAAGTAGATGGAACAACGACACAATTCCACCACGTCGCCGCCCTAAATCACAATAACTTGAGGACAAACGGCTCCGTCCTGCCCCTACTCCGCCGCGCGTATTGCCTCTCCTCCATGATAACACTTAGAGAGCAATTGCAACTGCAACTACTGCTTGTAAAGAGGCAGAATCACCAGAAGAACAGACCATTATTATGTAGGCATTTTACGATTACGTCGAGACTTAAACACACAGTTCGCATGATCTCCTTATGGTTTCTATAGCATTAGAAGGCATAATGAATTTCCTGCGACTGTGTTTACAAGGTACAGGGAAATGACTCCCCATTCAACTTTAATTTGATTTAGAATGGAAAAAAACAAAGTAATCTAGTAATTATTACAACCAAGGATAGTATTGTGTCTAAAAAGGGAACAAAATACCGCGCCACTGGCCGTATTTTTTTTCTCTTTTTACAACAAGAGTTCATAGATCAAGAGTCAAGAGTTCATATATTAACACATAAGTATACAAACCATAAGGGTCTGAATTGCTTTCTGGCTCTGTGCTGCA
>NC_051404.1:3641264-3641513 GCF_015228065.2 Penaeus monodon | reverse complement strand
CAGCATTTCAGACATTAGTGCGACTCAATAAATTCCATCCGAGGCGATCAACGAGGCTACAGTACGTCATTATACGAAAATATACAGAACGGACAACACTCCAATATTCCATTGCATTATACCTATCCGCTGGTAATCCGAGGGACAACTTCCCGCTCAGTACTACCGATGACGAGGCAACAAGATGACTCAATCTATTACAAGTGATGACCTAAGCGCGCGGCCACCCCCTCCTCCGCTCCCCCTATT
>NC_051404.1:3641104-3641245 GCF_015228065.2 Penaeus monodon | reverse complement strand
CTCTACCTATGTTACACCACACACCTGGTAAACTTAGCTTTGCCGGAATCAACAAAACGCAGACACGACATATACGGAACCACTATGTCAGCAGGGAAGAAACAGCCTTGGTGACGCTGTCTTACGTAAGAGTGTGCATAC
>NC_051404.1:3640279-3640661 GCF_015228065.2 Penaeus monodon | reverse complement strand
GGAGAGAGACCGAGATAGAGACCCGGGAAGAGAGTGACGTCACGCAGCGTTCCGTGTTGAGGAGGCATTTAGGAGCGTGATATACATTTTGCATGTTTAGAAAATATTTGTCAAGAAATTCTTCCAAAGACGTAAAACTAAAGCGTCACGCACGTCGTAGCTCTGTGAACATGTTGTTCACGTCATCATTCACCCCAAGGCTCGCGTTATTAATGTTTTTTTTGTTTATTTCCCCTTTTTCCGCACTCGGCAAAATCGGCAGCCCTAAATTCCCGTTAGTTGGAGCCAGTGAGAGTTACGTGAAATGTGGTTTAGATATTAGCGAGTGCACTGATTGGTGGTTTATTGTTTGATGATGATGTTTTTTGGTAGGAAAATAAGG
>NC_051404.1:3639808-3640051 GCF_015228065.2 Penaeus monodon | reverse complement strand
GTAAAACCATGTTCTGCGTGTCCGGCTGCCGAGCGAACTGTGTTGTGGGACGGTGACATGAAAATACTTCTGGCATAATGTTTTCCGTCGGCCGCTGAGGAAAGGTTTTTAAATTATTATAAATATAGACATCCACAACATCCCTGTACATAAAGGCGGCACTGGAAAGGGATATATATCAAAGTCAGGTGTAAAAGAGTCCTTATAGCTCACCCTTTCTTCCTGGCAGTATCATCTCCCTCT
>NC_051404.1:3637376-3639665 GCF_015228065.2 Penaeus monodon | reverse complement strand
AACTCCCTCCACCTATCGGTCTGTCCCTGAACCTTCGACGCACTCAATTCACACACGCACAGCGGGAGACGCAGGCGCAGGCGAAGCACGAGCGAGCGAAGGAGGGCTGAGGGAGGATTCCCCTTACTATGAAAAAAAGGAAAACCTCCAAGTGCTGGCGTTGGAGGTCAGCCATCCACCATTACTTTTAGCTCTCGTCTCTTACCTCCTCCCACCCTTCACCCCCTCCTGACACCTTTTTTTAGAAGCTTATCGCCTTTTCTGCGCCTCCCTCCTCCTGTTTTTGTTTTTCATCTAAATCTCTCTTTTTTTAGCGATTACCAATTTCTTATCCTCCTCCTCACTCGCTCCCTCTCGCCCCGGCCTCGGAACGCCACCCACGCCCCACAGACATTCCCACACCGTCCCATAGTTCTCGTTACGTCAGCGCCAGTCAGCGACCCTCGCCATGACCGATACGAAGACGCAATCCTTTCTCCTGTTGCTCCACGATTTTTTGCCGGACTCTTCACGGTCAAACGGCTGAGGGACGAGCGAACGACGATGAATGTACGGATGTAACTGTATAATACGGGGGTGAATGGACGGATGAATGGGAGGAAATAAGACACAGAGGTGATTGAGATGCAGGAGCCGGGGAGGGGTTTATACACTGTTAGTAGGATGGACTATCAGTAAGGATGCCGATGATCATGTTGATGGACGTGAAAAAGGAATGTCAGACACGTCCGCATTAACGGTATCTCTCGTTCCTTTGCTTGAATTTCGCCGTTCTCACCGTGGCTCGAGCAAGATCTCGATCTCTGTGTACTGACTTGCCATTTCAATTTTCCTGAAATTATTTACGTCCATGGCTTTTCCACCTTCCGCCCTAACTTTTGCGTACTTTTGAAGTAAACGCGCGGTACTTCCACAGTACTTAACAACGTGTGGGTAGCACCGCCCGCATCTGGCCGCCGGATAAAAGTGTTCTCCCCGAATTAACTTTGGTACTAGGAAGTTGGATTAAGAAAGTTGGCGGGCGGGCTGTTCGAAAGCGCCGGAGGAAGCGTTATCGACAGGACTTGTGCACTGACGTAGGTAAAGTGTGGTAAGTCGGGAGTTGTTTGCTGGCACCGCCTTTGTCTTATCAAAGTCATTATCATCAGCCCTGATAAACAGCATACCATGAAGCCATTGCCCTCAGTCGCTTCACCACCTTTCCGGAGTATAATCCGAAATGCTGATTACAGTTTTCGTTCGTTGCTATCAATGTTGTTCCTCTCGATCGGTGAGATTCCACGATCCATCGCCTTTTGTGAAACTTCGCTACCTTCTACGCCTTCGAGATTTACTCTCCGTTAAGTTCAAGTAACGTTATCAATGCGCAGTAAGCATTTCCTCGCTGCTGCGGTCTCGGGGAGCATGTAAACGCTCAAGTGAATCCCGATCACTCTGACTGCGAGTCAGCCAAGGTATCGGCTTCTGCCTCGCGTGCTGAGGAGGGCGTTAACGAAGGCCCCGTTCGAGGCATAAAAGTGTCACTAAACTGTTCTTGATAATCTCATCGGCCACTCGAGCCCCAGTGACTGTAAACAGACTCATTCCCCGCAGCGGGCGAAGGCGAGCGGATCACGCAGAGGAGACAGAGGGCGAGCGGATGAATCCTCCAATCCCCCTGGTCTGCGATGCCCCCGTGCATGACCAGTCCGGCCCGGTGCTGGCTTAGGCGCTCGTGCCTCATCCCTAAGCGGCTTTTGCGCGAGGCCAGACGCATCCTTGGCACCAACACTTCCGCCTCGGGGATAAGATCATTATCGGAAGTTGGTGCAAGATGCAACGGCAGCGGAAATGCCGCCCGAGTACCGCCACACGGCGAATCGCTCGCACGCATTCCTCGCTCGATCGATCATGACTCGCCGATCTCGCTGCTGAAGAGAACGCGAGTGCCAGTGACAAGCACGCACTTTCTGAGTGCCACGATGCGATGCATTCAGGAAAGAAATAGTCACGGACACGTACTTGAACGGAGACACACTCAAAAAGTGACACAATTCATCACGCAAATGGCGTTACTCGAACTGAAGTTTCCAACAGTCCCCAGCTTACTGTGACGAAAGCTCTCATCACGGAAAAAGTCAGGATGACAGCTCACGTTAACATGAAATCTGATCTTTATTTTCCTTACGCTTAGGCCTAACTGACAAAAAAAAGAAAAATCATCGGTAGCTTAGATCGCTAAAAAAATTGTAAACCTATGAGAATGTGCTCATTCTGGCTAATTGATGTTGTTACTGCTATCAACAGCAT
>NC_051404.1:3636612-3637328 GCF_015228065.2 Penaeus monodon | reverse complement strand
GCATTCTTATACTCCCTTCTAATAGAGAACTGACTCGACACTGTTTCGACAAGTGATCTAGAAAATTCAGATCAGCCAACTGCACCAACAAATGAAGCTGATAATGCCATGATCTACAGGGAGAAAAGACAGATCAATGAACATGGTGATGTAACTGATTTTTTTTTTCTTTTAGTAACATAAAAATCCATTTTACTCGATTAGGCCATGTATGCGCGTTACAATAAAGAAAAATGGAATCCCTATTACAGAGCAAAAGCATCCAGGCTGCATAAACAAACTTCAACATAAACCATACAGACCTAGACCTACATAACCCATAATGTGGGAGAACTGCAACATTGAGAATAACAAGCACACATTATTCCAACGAAAATATAATCCTCGTAGGCCTAATTGTATAGCCAGTTTCGCCAGGACCCAAAATAGGAGATGGTCACAAAAAAAACACAGGGAGAGGAAAAAGAATCACAAGTGCATATCGGGTCCTATTGTTATTTTCGTAAAAAACAAAAGCAGCTGGAAGCTTGCGTCATCGGCGCGCCATCGCCCGCGGTCCGGCGTATAATGAAAGTGAACTTTAGTCTTATCAAGGCTCTACTTTCTATTTCTGGTCGCCTTCCCTTTCTGCCTTCGTAAGAATCTGCAGCTGTAGTTCCATCCTGCACCTGGGTTTGGGTCTTTAGCGACGGCCATGACCCTTAACCTGTCTTTTT
>NC_051404.1:3635905-3636407 GCF_015228065.2 Penaeus monodon | reverse complement strand
CCCTAACTGTCTGCCTGCACGAGTAAAAGTAAGAGCGCGTGAATGCGAGGAAAGAGCGTGAGCATTTTAGTGAGGGCGAATAAGAGAGGAAATATGCTTTTGTGAACAGCTGACCGGATAACGTAATAAAGCCGAGAACCGATATTCTATTTCTTAAATAAATGTGTAATCAATGAAAAATGATAAACGACTCCTCGCAGCCACGCATGGCAAGGCCATCTCCTTGTATCCTTGCATGACAACCCCCCACTCATAACTCTCCGCGTGGCCATTCGGCACGCATGCATGCTTCTTTGCATGACTTCCCTCCACCCTCGCTTGTTTTCATGCAAATCACTCGGCCGGCGCGATCCCTTGCATGATTATCTATGCCGTTTCATGACAGCTACATGACTGTGCATCCAGCCGTGAAATTGTACTCCGGGTCCGCTTCCTTTTTTCCCTCACTCCTACAAGGCCGTTCGCCACAGCCAGCCCAAACCGCAGCACCACAACCCCGCAC
>NC_051404.1:3635338-3635659 GCF_015228065.2 Penaeus monodon | reverse complement strand
CGCCCTGTGATTCCTGTGGTCCTGCGACGCCCGGGACCAACCTGTGCTGTGTTGGCCAACGCCTCGAGGCCGCCCGCGCCCGCGACTTGCCCGGGCACGAGAGGCGAGGGCGGTGGGGGCAGGCCGGGACGAGTCGCGGGAGGAGGCTCCGGCCCAAGAGTCCTGCAGCGCATGGGTCAAGGGTCAAGGGTCAAGTCACAAGACGAACTAGGAAAGCTGGAACATTAACGAAGGGGCCTAACGTCTCGACCCAAACTACCAATCAAAGGCCTATAAAACTTGAAGGACCTTTCCCTTCGGCCACTAAAACAGCTCACCTAT
>NC_051404.1:3634885-3635018 GCF_015228065.2 Penaeus monodon | reverse complement strand
GCCCCCCCACCTGGCGACACAAGCCCACGCGCGCGGCCCATCCATCGCGGCTTTCGCACCGTTCGCGTCCCTGGCCAGACTTACGACGACAGGAATGGCTTTCGAGTCGGTGAAAAATACTCCCATTCCGCCT
>NC_051404.1:3634746-3634832 GCF_015228065.2 Penaeus monodon | reverse complement strand
GAACTCCGGAAGCACTCCAGGACCACGAAAGGGTGATCGATATCGCCTCCATGTGCGCGCTGGAAACACATTAGAGGTCACTCACC
>NC_051404.1:3633736-3634025 GCF_015228065.2 Penaeus monodon | reverse complement strand
TATGCGTGTGCATGACGATATCTTAAATCGATGCCGAAGGACATGATGCCAACCATGCCATCCTCCTCTTTAGAACGATGATCTGACGTCACGACGCTGGGAACAATGACTAAGACTTTTCGTTCTTTGCCCAACGACGTAATAATGCAGACGAAAAGCACGCTCTCCCGTAAGACTTTCTATGCTGCATTTTCTCTACCATGAATGAAATCAACTTTATATCATACAAAGCCAGCTTCATCGTTATCAATCACATTCATCAAACGTACGAGATGGGATCGATGCAGAA
>NC_051404.1:3633487-3633692 GCF_015228065.2 Penaeus monodon | reverse complement strand
TTATACATATAACTCGTATGAACCGTTATACAAAATAAACAAACACATTATACATATCACTTGTAAGAGCCGTTATACAAAATAAACAAACACATTATGCACACTTATAAGGGCAGTTACACAAAATACCAACTGTTATCGCATCCCTAGAGACGACCAAGAAAACGTTCTCGCAGTTAAGCAACGTAAAAAAAAAAACATTCGT
>NC_051404.1:3633275-3633457 GCF_015228065.2 Penaeus monodon | reverse complement strand
ACCGAACACCGCCTTCTCCAGCATCAATAGTTAAGACCGGAAACCATTAGAACACTTGAACTCCACACCCTCCCGCGAGCACAGGAGTGGCGGGCTGATAATCAATTAAGCGTGTGAAATATTGGGCGTTGCTCGATAACCACTCGTTCATATCGGTTCTTTTTTGGGCAGAGTGAACGGGG
>NC_051404.1:3633160-3633232 GCF_015228065.2 Penaeus monodon | reverse complement strand
TATATACAAGCGCAAAAAAGGCCCACAGAAGAGAGATGTATGATTAAAACCAAAATAACAGCAAGGATGGAA
>NC_051404.1:3632681-3633067 GCF_015228065.2 Penaeus monodon | reverse complement strand
AGATACAAAAATAGGTGACGTCAAATAAATCCGACGATAAAATCACCAGCACCAGGCTTTCCAAACGCAAATAAAAGTCTCCCCGAAGCGCTGGCTGGCGAGGCGAGGCCCCCCGCCGCCTCGCCCTGCGCCGTCGTCAGTAAAATAAACTCCGGAGTAATTTGCTCAGCGTCGACCCTAACTCGCTCGTGCCTTCCATAATGCAGGTGATCAGAGGAGCCTTGCCCTCCGCAGAGGAAACCCGACTTTTGCCTTTCTTGGCTTCCTCGACACTGGTATTACTGTTGCTACAACTTCTACTTCTTCCTTTGCTTCGTCCTTTGTGTGCGTGTTTTTCAATTTTACTTTTCCTACTTCCATCCCTCGTGTTCCTTCTCTGACATCCT
>NC_051404.1:3632488-3632614 GCF_015228065.2 Penaeus monodon | reverse complement strand
TTCGAAACTGGAAAAAGCATAATGAATAAACCGAAGGTACACAGACGCACCACAAAAAAACACTCCCGATGAATTACGAGCGTGCACGCCGGCCGCCATAAAGCAAAAATTGCACCCGCAGCGTGG
>NC_051404.1:3631843-3632469 GCF_015228065.2 Penaeus monodon | reverse complement strand
TGACCGCAAAATTCGGACCGTAAATAAGACGATTCCATTACTCTCGTCGCAGGCACATTATTAGCTACAAGACTTTTCATTTGATCACATTGCGGGAATTTTTTTTTAAATTGCAAGGTAAAACACATGCAAAAAAGAAAAAAAAAAGGTTTAAGCACATTATTCTTCTAATTTGAATTTCTAGTCTGGCGAATAGGCTTAAGCGCGTGTAGTAAAATAAGACGGAATGCGAGACCATAACTCATTCCCTCCACTGCATGATGGTACAGAAACGACACACATAACGCTTGCTAATGAACAATAACCTGTCGCAATAAAGACATTACGGCAAACCATTAATTCAAAACATAACACACATTCTCGTTCTTACGAAGCTGCGAGAATCAAATATTGGCTTTGAGGATGCCAATGCTTATATAACCATGAACCAAATGGACGCAAGCATTAGCAACCCATGATAATATCCTAACAAAGGGTAGAGTCCTTGACATCCCATAAGACTGCCGGCGTGGGAATATGAGCGTTGAACTACACTGTAACAAGCCCAAAGGAGTACAGACCCCGTTATAAAAGAAGAAAATCAGTGGGGCCTTGTAAGTGTGTGAAAGGACGATGTATAAATAGAC
>NC_051404.1:3631425-3631524 GCF_015228065.2 Penaeus monodon | reverse complement strand
CACGCGAGAATGGCAAAGATTGAGCAAAGGGGCGATATCAACAAAGCGTAGGGTCAGGGAGGGTTCGCTTCCCCTTCGCAGCTCCTGTGCCCGCTATTG
>NC_051404.1:3631243-3631385 GCF_015228065.2 Penaeus monodon | reverse complement strand
ATTGTCCACCGAACCTTCGCGCGAGTCTCGGTCTCCCACGGGACATCGGTGTGACATCGCAGGGGCATTCACGAGTCGCCACCAGCAAACGAAGCCCCGACCAATTCACGGTCGCGTGTGACTCATCAACTGGAGCAATTAC
>NC_051404.1:3630571-3631199 GCF_015228065.2 Penaeus monodon | reverse complement strand
CTGGCACGCGTGGCGTTACGGCGATTTCCTTGAATGAAAATGGTTCTTGCAGACGGAGTGTCGCCACAACTTCCCCCTCATTATCAGAACGGAATTTCGCATTTCGCTTCGTTTCATTCCGAATTAACCCAATTTCGAATTCGAGTGAAAACAAACCTGAACGCGGACTAGAAGCTCTACTATTTCCTGTTCAATTTTAGGCCTCTCTTGGAGATAAACGGACAATCTAATTAAATTTAATTGGACCAACCGGATTAGCCTACCATCCGGACAATTCCCCACCGTTCTTAAAGAAGCACTAAATAATATGAAACTACAATAGTACAAGCATTTTGCTAAAGTGCCACGTCTACCCTATGAAATTCCGATAGAGTTAAAAGTTACCACAGTGGCCAAGTCCCATCTTTGTCGAAAATATAGTCTAGTGCAGAATTGATAATGCAGTGCACCTCGCTATACTGCAATGTCAGTCTAGCTGAAAAAAAAAGATCCTACATCGCTTCTGCACGATCCATATATTGGTTATGCTCTCTTGGTTAGGCCATTCTGTCACTGAAGCCTGGCATCGCCAATATAACAGCTGCGGTCTTGCTTTGCGCCCACACCCGATGTGTCTGCACTCCGACCG
>NC_051404.1:3630085-3630479 GCF_015228065.2 Penaeus monodon | reverse complement strand
CCCCTCCTCGCGCAATCTCTTCCTCACACTCCATGCTCCCCTTTTGCAAGAACGCCCCGTAAAAATAAATAGGCTTCACCACAATCACTAGCAATTCATGGGAAATCAGAGCGATCGGTGCGGACTGCCTGCGAATCCGTGTGTCTCAGCATCTGCAGGCTAGTGAGGGTTTTCAGACCACACTGACGCAGAGGAGACACTGCAACAGGATATAGCCTACATACTGGGAGGCAGGGAGGGGCCCGGCGGGAAGAGGTGGATGTATAAGGGGAGAGGGGGGGGCAGTGGTATGAGGAGAGGGAGAGATAAAGGAATACGGGGAAGAGATGAGGCAGAGAGATAAAGGAGCAAGAAAGAGGATAGAGAAAAGAGAAGATCGAGAAAGGATGAATAA
>NC_051404.1:3629493-3630014 GCF_015228065.2 Penaeus monodon | reverse complement strand
TGTGTGGCAAACGTCCCGCCTTTTAAAATAACTCATCGCTCTTTGTATTCCCGGGGTTAAAAAGCAAACTAAGTTAACCTCATATTTTTTTAATACTTGTTCTCTCGGGCTCGAGTTCCCTTTCCGTTCATCCTCGGTAGAGTCTGCTTTGAATACAAATTTTTTTAAAAAGAGAGAGAGAAAAAAAGGACTCTTTTTTTTCTTAAAGGGACTTCATCTTATCTTGTTTCCTCACTGCGTACATATACTGATTGTTTTTTTTTTCATCTTTCCAACATATCACTTCCTCTGTTCCCCCCGCATGAGGTCTCGCACTTTTCACCTTGTTCCGCAGCGTTATAATTCGTGCCGCGATAGAGCTAAAAACCAATATCCATCGACAAGCCCCCAGCTGATAGCGTGTGATATCTTCCCCAAAATATCACCACCGACATTTTTTAACGAAATGATTTCCTTTGTAAATATACGTCGAGGTCGCGGCTGTCCCGTCGTGTGGGTGTCCATATGTCCAGGTTTAGATG
>NC_051404.1:3628762-3629012 GCF_015228065.2 Penaeus monodon | reverse complement strand
GGCCTCTCAGCGCCATCCTCTCCGTCCCCACATGAATCTACTCGCGATGCCTTCTTTACGCATCGGTTTGTTCCCACCACTAAATTCCCGCCGATCTTTCCCCCGCCTCGAGTGTCTTACACCTCTTCTCCTTGGCCCTTGCGCATCTCCTCCTCCATTTCATTCCCCGCAACGACGCCCTCGAGACGAAAGCAAAACGGATCCCCTGTTCCCGCGCCCCGAATGTACACCGTTTCCAACCCCCCTACAC
>NC_051404.1:3628514-3628631 GCF_015228065.2 Penaeus monodon | reverse complement strand
CTTTATGTCTATCATCAAAGCTCGCTCTTTCACTCTAAACAAAGTTTCAATCATGAGCACCCCGTCCTTCCGCTTGGCCACAGTACACACACACAATACCGCTTCCAAGACCGCAGT
>NC_051404.1:3628163-3628371 GCF_015228065.2 Penaeus monodon | reverse complement strand
TTCCCGTCCTCACAGCACCGTTCCCATTCCTTCCATAGGAATCTTTGTCAGTCTAGTCTCTTCTCGTATCCTCTCTGCTAGCAACCCATTTTCCTCTCACTCCTCGGCTCTTATTATACCACCCTGCACTTCTCCACGGCCTTTCAGGGACTGCCAAACCACACATTATGGCCTCTCACTACCTACTGGAGAGAGTTTTTTCTCTGTC
>NC_051404.1:3627345-3628073 GCF_015228065.2 Penaeus monodon | reverse complement strand
TTCCCTCATCTATATGTTAATTTTTCTCCCTCAGTCTGCTCTTACCTGCTCACCCCCACTCTATCTTTCCATCCCCGTCTCTCATTCATTCACTCATTTTCTCTCTTATCCTCTCTCATTCATTCACTCATTTTCTCTCTTATCCTCATCTTCAAATTTCCCTCTCTCTCTTCTCCCTTTCTTCCTCCCCTCACTCTCAAAACCCACAATGGAATGCGCCAAGAGGGGGAAAAATCTCCCTCCTCTGAATAATGAACGACGAGGGGAGTATATTTTACGAAATTTCAAACAAAAAAGGAAAAAAAAAGTGAGACCAGAAAAAAGGGCTTCGATTCTAATCAAACCAGCAGCGACTACTCCCCCGTGAGGCCGCGAGAGACAAGGGCGCCGTTGTGAGACCCGCTGATGTTTTCTCGCGATGATGAAACCTCTCGGAATGCGAAACCGAGACGCTGGGAGGTTTCAGGTGCTCGCCTCTTTGGCTTTATTTTGGCGGCGGGGATGGGGGGGGGAGGGTGATCTATTTCGGGATAAAGACTTTTGATTTTAGCTTTCGGCGATTCGGATTTACAGTGAAGGAGAGGCGTCCGGGCGAAAGGCACTCCTGAAATGATACGGTATGCTACACTTCGTTGTAGTAACCGCGGTAGTGACTGTGATTTATTTAATATCAATTACCTAAGATTTACGCGATATTAAGTAACAGTGATTACATGCTTGGTGAATAA
>NC_051404.1:3626314-3627007 GCF_015228065.2 Penaeus monodon | reverse complement strand
AAATAAGCCTCAAGAGCAAGAGCACTAAGCGCTAAGCCCGGGCGCGGCGGTCAAATAGGGCATTAACACTGGTTCACCTTGACTCACATAGCTACGCACACAGACAGACGCGTTACGCTTATACGCACACACGCGCACACTCGCTCTTGCAAAAAAAACACCGGATGTCTCTTCAGGGCAAAACACTGCGCCTAAATAGCAGAGAGGATATGATGGGGACTGGGGGGGGTATGAATGGAGTGGGAGTAGGGGTAAGTGGGGGGGGGAGAGTCACAAAAATCCAAAACAGAAAGGATTTAACACTGATACCCCATGCAACTCGAGTATAAACAGGTTAATATGCTATGCCATGAAGTGTGGGGTGTAAAGCGCATACTAAACAAATAGCAGTAACAAACAATAAGGAAAATAAAACGCAGCTCCATGAAAATACGGCACAGAATATGAAAACCGAGCATGTTGAACCTCGTCATTATGATTTGACAAACATTTATTCCGACAACGGGTTTCATTCATATCTTCATAAAACAAACAAAAAAATATATATTTCAATAGCCCGCGCCTTTTGTGAATATTAACATCGGTGCCAATGTTTTCAGAATCCCTCGTGCAGGACATATAAACATACTAACATTTAACACTTATTTCAAATGATTTTGTGTTCACAGCAAATGAAGCAGTTTGATCAATGAC
>NC_051404.1:3625832-3626032 GCF_015228065.2 Penaeus monodon | reverse complement strand
AAAGACTCGCCTCCTCTTTCCCTGGTCTCGCGCGGCCCTCCTCCCCCCGGGCGCCCCCTCCCCCCGTAATCACATTACTCCTGCCGAAGAGAGGAGCCCGAGGGAGCGAGGGAAGCATCCAGCACACGTCCCGCGCCGCCGCCCTTTCCATTCTGTCCGCGTCCACGTCTCTATCAACTTATTAACTTTATCCCCTAGAA
>NC_051404.1:3624711-3625478 GCF_015228065.2 Penaeus monodon | reverse complement strand
TAAATGCATCACTGTCTCCTCATTAAGGCCCACAGTGCATGCGACTCATTTCACGGTCACATTTGCAGTGACATTTCAAGGGAAAACATACGCCTTAATCACTTTGACGTCACTTGTCGATGACTTACAAGACTTTTTTTTCTATTTACAAGATTTTTTTTTTCAATTTACAATCTTTTTTTTTCAATTCGCATTCGCAATCTCATCACATGACGCTCTTAAAAAGATGAAAAAGATTTACGGTACAGACTCCTTCCCTTCAGCCGTATTTAATGGAGATGATTATACGCAAGTCAGCCTGAAGTCCGAAAGCTCTTGCTACATCTCCCGAGAATACTTATAAAAATGTAAAAGTAAAAATAATAATTATAATAATATTAACGAACCAACTCGCCAAGAACACAAATAATAACAACGAAAACATGAAAAAAACGCCAAGAACACAAATAATAATAACAACGAAAACACGAAGAAAAAAAACAAACTCGCCCAGGACACAAATAATAACAACAACGAAAGCATGGTAAAAAAAGAAAGAAAAAACAGACTCCCAAACGAAACAGGGAGAAGCGACCCCGGTTCCCCAGCCCGAAGACGCGCCGAAGGAAAACGCCAGTCACGTCGCCCGCGCCTTTTAGTTCTCCCTCCCCGGCGGGCCTGCAGCAACACGGGGGAGGCGGCGCCCCGTGAGCGACCTGATGAAAACGGCTCCCTCCCGAAACTTCCGCCTCTTCCTCCGGGCGGTCTCGCACATGATGATGACGCGA
>NC_051404.1:3623854-3624248 GCF_015228065.2 Penaeus monodon | reverse complement strand
GTGCTGTTCTGCTTCCAACTTTCCACATTTAATCATTGGGCCAATAGCTTGCTCATGTCTTTCGCATGGGCGAATCTTAAAAAGAAAAGTGTGCGTAACAAAAGCATATTCAGGCTACACAAGGTGGTGGACGCCGAACTGTCAAACAAGGAGAGAGAAATGACACATAGAATACTGATAACAAATTGGTATAGAAACTGAGACACAGACAGAAGCACTAATAGCTAGATAAGGCAGAGCCAGCGCAAGAGATAGAAAGACACACAGACCGCGAGAAAATAAGAGGAAGAAAAGACAAAGACATGGGTAAAGACAGCGAGAGAGATAGACAAAGACATGGGCACAGACAACGAGAGAGGAAGACAGACAAAGGCACACATAGCGATAGCGAAAA
>NC_051404.1:3623257-3623794 GCF_015228065.2 Penaeus monodon | reverse complement strand
CGAGAAAGAAACACTTCTCATAAAAGCTGATCTCCGGCCTTGAAACACTATACCCGTCCATATCTGGCAAACAATCAACACAAACTCCCGACGCATCAACAGGATGCAGCAACCAAGGAGCTGGGACGTATACAATTGTTTTTTTTACGTTTACAAAAGGATATGCAAAACAGCAACCGTGCAGTTGGTTCTTTTGCTGGGGCACACAGACGCAAAATAACATGTTTTCCACAATACTCCAAATAGAAAAATGCAAAAATAACAATAAAGGACAACGCGAGAAAGCGCAAGTGCAGGGCAGTCCTTGGCAAAACGAGAACGAGAGTCAAGGAAGGGTTCCGACAGACAAGAAGAGCACCCCCCCCCCCTCACACCCTTACAGACTCTTCAATGAAGACATGTTTGAGCTAAGGCACGCGACGTTGACTCCACCCCCCCCCCCCCCAGTCTATCCCACGGCTCTCACACACACCTGCGACCTAGCTTTATTTCGGCCCGACACGCAAGTGGTCTCCATGCAAAGCAGCACCAACTTCT
>NC_051404.1:3622800-3623223 GCF_015228065.2 Penaeus monodon | reverse complement strand
CCGCATATTGCAAGCATCTGCACGTCTCCGAGTCCATGCATTAGTCGCCATCTGCACGTCTCGCTCTATGGGCCGGCCTCGCGTCTAAAAGCCATCTGTATCTCCTCGTCGTCCTTCCGGTCTGCATTATTTATTACACTGAGCTTTTAGTGGCCGTGATTTCCCCCGGGTTCGAGCCCGATCCTCTGCTCCTGCTGAGGATCTCTCGCCATTTCCCTGCGCCGGCATCTGCTCCTTCGGTGAAGAGCCTATTCGAGGAACAATACGTTACGGAGATTCTGTCTCTTCTTTACTGCTTTCCAATTCCGACGAGGATGGTTCAAATAAGTTCTTTCCGAGCGTTCAAATCGCCGCAAGAGCACTAATACCTAACGCATGCTATTAACAGGACTGGAGGAGGAACACAGAACGGCGAAGATCAAG
>NC_051404.1:3621745-3622740 GCF_015228065.2 Penaeus monodon | reverse complement strand
TGCATTACTAGTCATCCACATGAGCTGGCGCGTGTCTCTGCCTAATATTCCCACACTCGGCCGCCTCATCTCGCCCGCCGCTCCACCTCCCACTTCGTCTTTTACTTTCTCTATCACTCCACTCTGCCTGCCTCTGGCCCTCCTTCTTTCCCCCTTCATAACACTCCCTTCCTGATCACCATAACACGTCAATCTTTTATCTTCGCCCCTAACTTTCTCTAGTGACCGTTAAATATTTATGCGCTCCGTCTCTCAGCTAGGCCTACCTACTTTCTTCCAGACTCCATCTTTCAAGTGCCAATTAGGCTATACCTAATCCGGCACCGGTGTTTGTCTTACCTGGCTTCATATACAAACAAGATTTGTGGTGATATCGTAAGTTATTCCAATGCAAATCTACAACGTTGTTATCAGCCGATATCCTCGCCCACGTATCACCGTCTTTAGTGCTCGTCTAAGTGACGCTTGGAACGTGTCGGATATTGATTTCCAATACCCCCATCCTCGCTAAAATATCTGGTCATATATCAACAATGACCTGCACTTGCATGGATAAAACTATGTGCCCTTGCCGCGACCGATAAGGCGAACAGACCGCTTTCTCTTACCTTCATGTTTTACCGAGGATTAAGCTACTACATCTACGCGTGTGACAGAAAGGGGTATGCGAGAGCGAAAGGGGGAATCAGGCAAATAATGAATGAACAAATAGGAGTTCAGATGCTCAAGATCTCCAAGCGGTTTCCTGAACGGGATTCACTCGAAAGAAGTCGAAGCTAAAAATCACGAAATTAACAAGTTGCGTTACTGAAAATATATTTGGCTGTCCATGCATCGAAGGGAAGAATAGCAGAGAGACGATGTGCCGTACCTGTATCAGCCAGAAAAGGCGGCCACAGATAAAGGCTGATAAGATATGCCACAGACTACACATTTAAGTACCTTTCTGTGCACTGACACGTAGAAACTGGAGAGGAATTCTCTGTACAGTTGTG
>NC_051404.1:3621108-3621361 GCF_015228065.2 Penaeus monodon | reverse complement strand
CATCCCAGCCTTACAAAAGGAAATTGAGATCTTGTTTTGGACTGATAGCATCTCATTATTCTCGCCGACGACTTAACGAGGCGGAGCGCCCCGTTCCATCCATCCGCGAGGGCAGCCACTATGGGAATCTGACTGCCAATTTCACGCAGAGATACCAGCAAAAACGAACGAAGGGGGGGGGGGTCGCCGTGACATGCCATGACTTGTCCCTTTTCCCCATTTCCCTCCCGAGCACGCTCCGTGACGCAGGGAC
>NC_051404.1:3620391-3620628 GCF_015228065.2 Penaeus monodon | reverse complement strand
CTCCACGGCCGGATTGTCTTGCGCGTCTAGTCTTGCGGGAACAGAAAGCTGCCGTGATATTACGGGTATAATGAGTCAAGTGTGTCCCTCAATCCTTCAATCCTCCGACCCCCTCTTTCCCTGAGACAGGTTAAGTTTTGTACTGTACACGTTATATAACAGAAACAAAGGTGGCTTCAGATACACCCCAGGACTACGTACTTCCGTAACAGCATTAGAGCACACACAGGAAACAAT
>NC_051404.1:3619392-3620168 GCF_015228065.2 Penaeus monodon | reverse complement strand
CGCAAAGAAGGAAAAAAATGGAGCCAGTATCTCGGTTACAGAAGGTGGACAGGTTCCTCCAACGAGTTCCTGGCCGGCCGGGATATCGGAGCCTCGTACACAGCACGGCAGGGCTTCCGTGGACCAGGGAAATGGGGAAGACTGGGGAAGGGGAAGGGGAAGGGAAAAGGGGAAAGGAAAGGGGGGAAGGAAAAGGGGGAAGGGAAAAGGGGAAAGGAAAGGGGGGAAGGGAAAAGGGGAAAGGAAAGGGGGGAAGGGAAAAGGGGAAAGGAAAGGGGGGAAGGGAAAAGGGGAAAGGAAAGGGGGGAAGGAAAAGGGGAAAGGGGAAGGGTTAAAGGAAAGGGGGGAAAGGGGAGGGGGTGGAAATGGAGTCGGGAGATGGGGTAAGAGGGGAAGGATAGGATCAAAGGAGAATGGACAAAGCGTTGGGGGGGGGGGAACAGGCCAACGGGGGAACAGACCTTCAGATATTGGGAAAAGATCCCGGCGGCTGCAAATGATAAGCCTTGAAATTCATCTTGCTCGGACGCACTCGGAGATCTTCATTTAGGAACTTCATCCCCACAGCCGCTCGCATCCCGAAACAAGACTGATGATCCTCCGACAGAACTGACGCATTAAGACGAGCGAAGCGGTGGATTGCTTGTAACGTCGCTGCTATTACAGAACTGATTATTTCGGTAATAAGTACTGCTACATGTGTTGCGGTTCTGCAACGGATAACATACTTCGAATTCGTTTAGGAACTTGTCTAACAATTGAAAGGAGAAAGAAAG
>NC_051404.1:3618850-3618951 GCF_015228065.2 Penaeus monodon | reverse complement strand
ATTAATTCAACCGTCCTGTGGTGGCAGTTTCCACGAGACCCTGGGATTACCGGGGCAGAACTCACCCTCTGACCTCCTCGAGATTTCCTACATCACTAAAC
>NC_051404.1:3618390-3618823 GCF_015228065.2 Penaeus monodon | reverse complement strand
TCCCATTCATCGTTACCTGGCACACGCAGCCTCCGCCATCACCCGGGAGTGGGTGTGGACCACATCCAGCGACGTTGGTCACGTGTGGGCGTGCACGTGGAGACAGAGGGATGTGAGGGGGGGTGTGGGGGGGAAGGGGGATCACGTGCCACGCTGCGCACGCCGAAGGGAAACTTGGTCAGCCTTGTTCCTCGTTTTACTCTGGCGGCGCCGAGCTCGGTCAACCGCACGAAACCCGGTCGCTTCGCCCCCTCGCACCTTCGCCGCTCGCTCTTTGATCCTGCTTCGTTGCGCATTTTTTTAAGAACAAAGTGTTGGGATAAAACTTTTATTTCCGTTTTAGCAGCGAATCCGGCGAGCGGACGCTTAATTTATGCATGTTCTAAAGGAGAAAGAAATTTGTGTATCAGGTTCGGCTCGGCGACCTCCTCTC
>NC_051404.1:3617911-3618100 GCF_015228065.2 Penaeus monodon | reverse complement strand
ACTCAATCGTGAATGTCAAGGCAAATTCTGACGTTAATCATAATTTATTCCATCTCTCTACAGACTCCTCCTCCTTTTGCCTTTTTATCATGTGCGTGATCAATTCTACGGATTTTAATGGTATTTTCATGTATGATCCCTCCTTAAAGATCTTTCCAGTTACTGGGATCAACCTGAATACATACATTC
>NC_051404.1:3615497-3616153 GCF_015228065.2 Penaeus monodon | reverse complement strand
CACTACTCCGGCTTTAATCAAATCTAGGCATATAACAACGAATTAGCTATATTACGTTTATGATAATTATCGTATGGTATTGAATATGTTGTGATTTTCAGAGGAATATCAATTCAACCGCGGGAGTTCGCGACCGCCTCACTAGAATGTTTCTGTCATCTGAGCTGGTAACAGAGTGCGTGAAACAAGGAACGTAGTAGAGAACGTGCAGATGCCGTCTCACGTGACAGACGCCAGGTGAGAATAGAGAGAGCAAGCTACTGTTTTTATAATCCACACTTAACTACACCGTGCGCGATCCTTCCTGCTCCAAGATCTATAGGCCTATGATGACATTAAGCAATCTCTATACATATCTAACTTAGTTGAATGAGTAAATCCAAGCCACCATCTTCAATCCTGTACTGTATTCTCAACGCAAACGTAAAATCTTAATTTCCATGACACTGTAAAGCTAATGCTACAGCAGGCCTACGCTTGCAAAACCATATATATTTTCGTAATCAACAACGCAGTGTTATCAAAATCGTAATCTACACATTCATTATAATGGTAATCATAATTCGGAACGCTGGTCATCCCAAATAAATATAGAGTATTGTAATCGGATTAATAATCAACATCACTAATTCGATGTTAAATTTACAGGCTTAAGT
>NC_051404.1:3614905-3615389 GCF_015228065.2 Penaeus monodon | reverse complement strand
CATATCGCATCCATAGGTGATCAACCCAAATAAAATATATTAATACACAAATAAGCTTTAAAATCTAACGTATCAATGAACGAATTTGTCAATGTCCTTTCGGCAATTGCTGATTTGGCCAGGAATATATCGAGCAAGGTCTTCGTAAGTCTATATAGACCTTGATGCCGAGGAGGCTCTGCCGAATACGGAAGAAAACTTAAACGGCGCTCCAGTTTCGCATTTGAGTCATAACCTCCTAATGAGATTACGAAGGGCGAGCGGGGTGGCAGAGGCCGCACGGGGGTGACGCCATCAATCTGCATGATTACTGCATGACCGACACAGGATGCGGGGTTTTTGAGATTCAGACAAAAAAGAGGAAAGGAAGGAGTGGGCAACGATATCATCACGTTCCTTATTAGTTACAATTAAATTGCTGCAATCATATAACACTTGCGCGTGTTACAATTATATAAAGAAATTAAATATGTATGTGTATAAG
>NC_051404.1:3614521-3614833 GCF_015228065.2 Penaeus monodon | reverse complement strand
ATCAGTCGTATCAGAAACTGCCGAGATAAACGCATTCATAAAAAAAATCTATAGAAGTCACCCTCTCACTGCATCTCCGGCTGACGCCCGATTCACTCTCGAACGGTCTCCATTATTCGCGAAATTGCAACAAGTATATCTAATCAACATGAACCCTTTCACCATTCTCAATCACAGCCATCATCAAACTCCACCTGATCAGGCGCCGCGTCTCCGATCCACATTCGCAAGCGGCGACACGAAAAGGCCAGACTCACATTCGAACACCGGGGCCGTATCGAGGTGAGGTTTCGTGCATTAGCAGTAAAGGAG
>NC_051404.1:3614185-3614327 GCF_015228065.2 Penaeus monodon | reverse complement strand
TCATAGTATCTCCACGAAGCAGCCCTTGCCTCTGGTCACGGCAGAGAATTCATTACCGAGAACCAAGGCAAAAGGTATCATGGCAGAATTCAAAGGGAGTTTCTTCGAACTGGTTGGATGTACTTTTGTGGGCTGATGCTGC
>NC_051404.1:3613656-3613882 GCF_015228065.2 Penaeus monodon | reverse complement strand
CGTGCGTGACGATACATAAACAAAAAACAAATCAAGCGTATATACAGTATGGCATCCACAATTACTCATGCCCTAGCGGAGGCCGTGACCACAACATGTGTTACACCTGCATCACAGCCAGCACACAGGTGTACTGTACATGCTCTACGCAGCGGACCGTGTTTCCGCGTCGGCCGCTCGGACATGGTCCTGGCCGGACGTTCTTGCTGACGACTGGACGTGTAAC
>NC_051404.1:3612812-3613621 GCF_015228065.2 Penaeus monodon | reverse complement strand
CACTCAAAAATAAATAAATAGAACTCTACCCCTACTAACCTATGAAATTTAAGACAGCCATCAACTTGAACGGATAAATAAAATAAGTGTGTTTTTACTCAATTACGCGACATCAATATCGACTGGCAGGTGACCGTCGCCTACGTTCGAGCATGGGTGGTAGGTACTAACTGGTGCAGTACGCCTGCCGTGGACACCGCTGGTGTTGACAGCGGCCGACGGCGGAGGTTGTTGAATGAACGCTGGGAACAACTGGAGTGACTCACTTGAAGACAGGTGTTGTGGCTTTAGGGAGCTTTAAGTAGGAGAGAGAAGGCATGGGGAGTCAAAACAAATAGAAAAAAAGCGAACAAGTTTATTATATCATGGCAGATGTACAAGAAAGGGAGCATGTGCAATTGCAAGAGGTAGTAAGAAACCCACCATTTAAAGAAATGCTTTATACTTTTGATGGTTGGCTATGTGTGTCTATAAATATGGATCCCTCCTTGAACTTAAAACCCACTGCACTCCGACCCTATTCATTACCGTCGAAAATAGAAACAGGAGGGAAGAAAGTGTGTGAGAAAGACCAGTCCCACCTTGCTGGAACACCTAAGATACGTATCTAGGGAATCCCCCCTACCGCCCCTTCCCCTCCCACTCTTCCTCATCTCCCCCACCCACCCCCATGCAGATGAATAAAGCGAGGTGTTCAAATCGGGGAAGACCTCTGGCAATTCTACACATTTTACAGTTCCTATCATGCATAGCAACGGTGTTCCCGAAGAGGAAACCAAAACGGCGACGGTGGAATGTTCCGCCTCCTT
>NC_051404.1:3611307-3612565 GCF_015228065.2 Penaeus monodon | reverse complement strand
GACGATCAGCTGACATGTGGTGTACTCAACCCATTCCGTCTCCGACCTTCCCTTCTCGACCATTCATAAACGTGTCTCGACTAAGCAGTGCTACCTACGTGTCGCCAGGAAATAGCGGGGGAGGGTATGGTGGGGAGGAGGGAGAAGGCTATGCGCTTTTATATCTCTTAGCCGAGACACCCGCAAGGGCCAGAGGGAAACACAGAACAAGGAAGAACAAAAAAAAAAAGAACAAGGAGCGAGAGCGCAGTCGAGTCCCTTCGAGAGCTGGCGAAGTCGCGTCGACTTGTTCCCTCATCGTAACTTATCGACCCGTTTTTGCGGTGTTTCTCACTGACACACAAAGTCCGCGTGACCTTGCGATCGACGTCCCCTTATCGCCGACGCATTTCACCTTCTCTCGTCACAAGGACCCGAGACAAACAACAAACTTAAGGCTCGACGAAGCGGAGCCCAAACGGGTTGGCTTCGCGGCGATTTCAAAACACGTCCTGGAGTCCCATTTATCACTTACCTCGGCGGTTGAAGGGACGGACCCTCACGGCCACGCGTATCTTATCCATTGCGGAGGTCTAGTTTTAAACACCAAAAAACACAATATATCTGATTTTTCTTTTTTACTCCATATTGAGCGATACTATGGTTATCACACTGGCGAGCACACAACCTTCCTCCTCACTCGCTCATCGCAAACTGAGTCAGAACATCCGGGGACTGAACAACTCGCCCCAGGGCTTGACAGATGCCATTGACTGCTAGAATTCTATATTTCTATAAATATATTACTTTCCAGAGCGTATTTACTTTCATTCTATCTTAAACTAAGGTTAAACATCAATAATCTATAATCCATTTATCTTTAGAAATATCCAGAGTGTCACAGCAATCTTAGAAAATAAAAGAAAATAATGCTATGTTGGTGGTTATTTTGCTCGTTTTCTATGATCAGATATTTTATCATAAACTATATCATTTCCTGTTGGTTTTGCTGTAACGGAAAAGTTTCAATGTATTTCGAATACTGCTAATCGAACTCAATCAAAAACTATACCGAACTCAAGTATATCTCTTCACATCCTTACTGAAAGTGTTTCACTTAATAATGAGAGGTTTTCTTCACCAACTGAGGAATAAGAAAGTTCAGGAAAGCGTGAAATAGTTACATAAGGAAAAAATCCAGATAATTTTCACCTATGCTTTGAATTGTTTTTTTTCGTGTACATGTTTTTTATGTATAGAAGGAAATTGTTAAACAACC
>NC_051404.1:3608512-3609168 GCF_015228065.2 Penaeus monodon | reverse complement strand
TATTTAATTCCTACAAAGCCTCTTCATGTTTCACACACTTACATTTGATCTATATCACTGCATTTATGTCCCATGAGGTCATCAACCGCAGGAAACTGGGCCTAGGAGTCCATTGGCCTAATGCCGCTTTCACATCTAGATGGCACTTCGCACGTGGCACGCCATTTGAAAGCGAACATCCGGGAAACAAATAGAACCTCTCACGCAAAAGTAACAACAACGTGCCACGTGCGACGCCGAGATCCAACTTGTCTGTTATTTTTCATCTCTGCCACGGACAGAGCAGGAAGCAACATTGTATTTTTAGGCTGCCCCTGCGTTGGATCGGCGGAGAAAGTCGGCTGCGTCTTCTTCAAGAGGAGTGAAGACGGGCTGCGCTCTCTATCGTCATGGGCTGCCGGAGGATGCTGACCTTAAGAGGTAGGAACGCCCGTCTATTTTAAAGGCTGATCTCTCGGCCATTTGACTTTTATTTTTGTTTTCTCGGTCTCAACAATACCACCACCGAGAGCCGAACAACATCACTTTTTGACTAATTATACTACCACTGAAATCTAATAAAATGAAACCCACATACGGGTAGCTTCGTTTAGCCAAATCCGTCCCTTTCGATGATTGGGAAATCTTAGAAAAACGTGCAGAATGCCACTTTAGAT
>NC_051404.1:3607646-3608326 GCF_015228065.2 Penaeus monodon | reverse complement strand
GCGAAGAGAGCGTATTCACGCGCAGTCTTACAACACGAAAAAATGCGATGTGTACTTGCTCTCGTGCACAAGTATGCTTCTTCTAGACAATGAACCAGTCAACATAACATTTGTACAAGCTGTAGGGAAATACAAATGTTTGTATGATACAACATCACCTCAATACCACAACAATACTCTCTATGATAGAATTATCAACATGTTTTGTTTGTGAAAAAAATAATCCGTAAAAGTATTTTCAGTGTACTGGAACAACTAGTTGACAATATCAAAAGTTGCATTAATAGTATTGCATCATAAAAATTATTAAAGCAAAGTTAATCAGTACTGCCATGTTCCCATTACACATATGCTCATATTCCGGGCCATTCATAATTAAAACATAAATTTGAATAACCCTTAAATAAATAACCAAAAAATGCAGTACTGAGCTCTGGCGTCGAGTTAAAAACAATTTCAATTAAACTGTCTAAACATTTCCATAAGAGAAATAAAGAATCTCTTTTTACGCCATAATTAAAGCTGGGATGAAAACAGCGAAAGTTTGATGGGCGAAAAAGAACGCTCTCGATGCGTACTTGTTACTAGGCTTTGAGCTGTAGTGTTTCAGGAATTTTATTTCGCTCTGTAAATGATTCGAAAGTTGGGGCTTGATCAAGGGAAATTATTCGTTTTTGCAA
>NC_051404.1:3606112-3606601 GCF_015228065.2 Penaeus monodon | reverse complement strand
TCCCCAACAATATTCCCCGTTGCACCTGTCCGTTCTAAACATACGTCCTGGCTATCTTTGCGACTACCCACTACATACCATGGATCTCAATATACATAGTTTCATGCTCTTATGAGTACTGCTGGTCTTGCTCATGAAGTCCTTTGCTAAAATAATCTTCAGCTGCCACATCGCGATTCCCCTTCGTGTTTTCGGCGGGGCGTTGTTATGATGGAGGAGCTCGCCTGAAGCTGCCAGATAATATTCCTCATCGAAAGATGATGTAGAGCTTCAAAGGGAGAAGCTCCAAGGCAGCTCATGATGACTTCGAAACAAGAATTCTGGAAATATTTCTTTCAGTGGGACGACTTCTGGGTTGTGCGTGGAAGGGAATTCAATTACCTTCAGTTTAACAAACACGGTTTTCATTTTATGGCCAAGGGACGGATACTTTTTGAACAGTTCTTACATATATATATAAAGTGCGTCAGTTGTTTCCAACACCTGTCT
>NC_051404.1:3604699-3604970 GCF_015228065.2 Penaeus monodon | reverse complement strand
GACGTTCTCCTCCTTGATTTTCATTAGTATATGGATGTCGTTTGCTTCTCTGAGATGTTAATAAAAATCGTTTTGATATAGTGTTACTGCCGAAAAACACGGTGTTTGTTTTAGATGTTTAATCAGACACGGTAGAGCGTTTCAGTGTTATAATCATCGTTCAATGTTTATCTGAAGTTTAACCGTCTGTTTCAACTTCTTTTTTCTATTAATCACTCTATTCAGAATATACACTCACGTCAGAATAATCTAGACGTGAATACCCTTAAAG
>NC_051404.1:3604255-3604490 GCF_015228065.2 Penaeus monodon | reverse complement strand
CTGCGTTTGATAGAGATCCACGAATTTAGTCTTATCAATTCTAGGACTGTTTATCAAATTAATAGTGACATATGCTAACGAAAAAAAAATCCATACATATACTGTGCTCTTCATCACGCATTCTAATTAATGTTGAGTTCGTTGACGGTATTATAACGTATTAATTGTGTGGTAATCCTCAACTGCAGTTCTAATTATAAATGACAGCGATAATGGTAATACTCAAGGTTTGTTT
>NC_051404.1:3604116-3604217 GCF_015228065.2 Penaeus monodon | reverse complement strand
ACTTTAGCTCCCCACTGTCACACCATAGGCAGAATACGAACAAATAGATAAGAAATGAGATGAAACAAATACAAAAACAAAACAAAGACCAGAGGATAAAC
>NC_051404.1:3603725-3604079 GCF_015228065.2 Penaeus monodon | reverse complement strand
GCACGTCAGCGAAAGATCAACACTCCATGATTAGCTAATCTAAAATAAACATGTTCACTGATTAATTACATGATGGATTGACAAGGCTGATACAGATTATACACTTCACTCCACTTCGGCGCAAATTAACTTCAAATGCGCCTCATCAACACGTTCATAAAGTCCAAATTGTATTGAATACACCACGAAAAAAAAAGAAATAATGTGGGTATTCATTCATTTTCATAGTTGACTTTAGATTAATCAAATCACACATGACTCACTTTCGACCCTTTGACTCTGACTGATCGATTTTCTTGTGTTGAACTACACCCGATTTTATGCGCTGTAACTAAACCAACTGTGCATTTCTGT
>NC_051404.1:3601523-3602550 GCF_015228065.2 Penaeus monodon | reverse complement strand
TCATTCAAAGCTACTCACTATGACACCCCGCTCATTCATAACGTCACAGACAAATCCACATCAATATAACAAATCAATAAAGAAGAAAGCAAGTCATTATTCTCCAGGAGCCAACAAGATTGTTATGGGCTGTAAATATCGGCTCCTCCATACCAGCCCCGATCCTGAATAAGAGAGTGAGGGCTCTGGCCACCGCTGCGTCTGTCTCATAAATGGGTTTCCGGCACCATTAACTCTGAGCGCCGATCTCATGATATTGCCGTGTGGAGCATTAGTTACTGGTCTGTAGTATGCTATTGTTATGGGTCCGTTTGGTAGTTCGATGAATGCAGTTGCTTGCGTCACACGATGAATTTTGGTGTGCGTATTAAAAGAAAAAAAAAATGTGCTCGTTTTGCGTCAACTGAGTTGTAGATAAAGAAGCGCGTCTATTGAAATATATCCACACAATATTGATGTGCTGAATCATACCTTACCGAGCTTTGCTGAAATGTAGAGGACTCTACCTTGCTCTCTGTCGTTGTGGATGACCCTGTTTTGCTCCATGAACTATAGCTGATCTAAGTTTACTCTTCTAAAATGCAGTACAGCTATTTCGATAATATTTTCTGTCTTGGAAAGACGTTAGTACTATTCTATATTCTAAATACTTTCTGTTTCCTTTAAATCGCATTATGGTTTGCAACTTTGCAACCTGTTTTGCATTTCCCTTTTCTAAATGCCAGATTTAATTTAAGTCACATAAGAACAGTTATTGTGTCTTGAAATACTCAAAACTTTCCTCCCGAAAGTTTGGAACTCATAAAGCAAGTCCATTTTTTCTTACGAAGTTTACAGTTGTCAAATGTCAGCTTGTCTTGTGCGTCTTTTAATGGATTCTCGAAAATAGATTCTTTGTTGTGCATTTGTGGGTTGTTCTGAACAAATATTACTTTTCCTTACACACGTTGACAAAATGCAGTTTCTGTATTTGAATATACTTTCACTATCTTCTTGTGCTCCTCTTGTGGCGAGACGGATGATGGAT
>NC_051404.1:3600804-3601373 GCF_015228065.2 Penaeus monodon | reverse complement strand
ATTGGAAATGACTGCAGGTTTTTAAATCTATATCCTGTTTACCGATTATCGCTACAGCCACGAAAACGGCTTCAAATCAATCCCATGTTGCCAACACGTGGCCCGTCTGCATCATCCATTGAATGATTTATACCAGGGATTCCCTACCATGCCATGCAACATGGCATTTGACAAATATGGATTTTTTTTTTCTAAACTGCACGCTGTTAGGAAAGTTCCACGCGTTGACGAATGTCATCGAGTGTCACGTTAACAATTTTGCCTGATTTGAAAATTTATTGTTTTCTCCAGCGATCGGTTTATCTCTGCATTTGCATTATTGTTAGAAGCTTCTTTGTTAAGTTTAATCTGTTCGCCTCCAATATTATTTGTGGTTCAGGAATATGACTTAGAATTAGAACTTTGTCACATTAAAACAATATAATAGCAATATTATTTCTGTTGGGATTCCAAGATTTAATTACACATTCGTAGAGTAAAAAAAAAAAGTTTAGGAACGACTAAAACAAACATTGCTTCCCATCAAATTGAAAGGACTTCCTCATAGCAAATGTTGAGCATAACAGTGA
>NC_051404.1:3600392-3600763 GCF_015228065.2 Penaeus monodon | reverse complement strand
GATAAGACGCTCAGCAGAATGACCACTTATACACAAAAGAGGTTTACTGCAGTTCTACCTATTCTGTATAGTATATTTTTTCCTACGGGACGGGAACTACGAACAACTTCCCTCTATGCTTACGCTATCCGACAGAGCGAGAAAACGACACGAAATCGTTCGGAGCTCCGAAACACCCAGCTTCGAGGAGTTTGAATGTCAACAAACCGAGAATATTTTGGATGAGATCAGGGGGTCACAAGGGGCCGATCGATCAAGGAAGGTAATCGCACTGGGAAGTCTTGGAAAGCTGTTAATTCTGAGAGTACAGTTGGGTTAGGTATACTTAACCGGAACAGAGTTAGGTTTGTAATGAAAAATGCATTAACCGA
>NC_051404.1:3599873-3600112 GCF_015228065.2 Penaeus monodon | reverse complement strand
CGAGAAATATTCTTTCTGGGAAATATTTTTCATTTGCCTCTGGGAACCTTGACTTAGGGTCCGAAGCGCTTGATTTAAAATCCCCTTAAAGGCTTCTTAAGTATTCCTTAACAACTGAGAATTTGAGGAAACCCCGGTGCATAAGAAGTTATTGTTTTCAAACTTTATTGTGGCTCGCATGCTCAGAAAGGGTATTTTCTAAGAAAATTCCCAGTTGTTCCCCCCCTCCCTTTAATTTA
>NC_051404.1:3598780-3598876 GCF_015228065.2 Penaeus monodon | reverse complement strand
TTTTGCTAGAATTACATTAATATAATAAACAAGCTCTGTAGATGAGTCGGTAGGCCTATATACCCATAAAATGTATACAATTTTCCTGGAACACAT
>NC_051404.1:3597890-3598749 GCF_015228065.2 Penaeus monodon | reverse complement strand
ACATACCAAAGAGAATATTACTAAACTATGAAGTACCTGATTTTTTTTTTAAATAACAAGATCTTTAGAGATATAAAGTTAGTATTTTTTTTCCAAATCTACTTTTGAACGCTATGGAGAATACACGAAAATATGTCATATTTACATTATAAACATTTACACGCTCATTTCCCATTAGGATTACTTACCTAAAATATGCATTAACATGTATAAAAGAAAACTACGGGCTAAATATATATTTATCGTAATAGAAAAATATTATATCTCCTTTCACCACTTTCGAACTTCACCAGAATTGGACGCAAGGAGGTTGAATTTTCCTTAATCTCTTGACTTAATAGGTGAGTTTTCGGTTTATGTCAATATTAGCAGTATTTGTTGTCTAAGCATACATGCATTAATATTTTCTGAGTAATGTATTGTTGTTTTATACCTCCATTTACGTACGAAGATTCCAATAATAGGCAAATGACTAATTATGCATCAAATTCAGTTTTTTTTTTCTTTTTTTAAAGTCTTAACTACCTAAATCGTAGTTTTAAGAACAGTAAAATTACAGAATGAGAATCAAAGCTTAAAATCCCGTTCCCCACAGAAATAAAATGGCAAATAAAGGACGACTTTTTAAAGGGTAAACAGAACGAATGCAAATGGAATACCAAAAAGCTGTTTTAACCGTTAAAAAAGTTTCGAGAAATTTGCTTGTTAGGACAATCGGCCTCATTTTCATGGATGGGAAATAATCAGGAGAAATTAACGCTCTGAATTTACGAGTATATGAATAGCGAAAAGTAATGGTAGAAGTAAAGCATAATATTAATTGATTTCAGCGTAACTGGTTTATCTATTTTTGTTAGGT
>NC_051404.1:3597187-3597531 GCF_015228065.2 Penaeus monodon | reverse complement strand
GGATGTGGGTCGATTTTCCCTGCTCGAAGTACTATAGAATGTGGGTAATGGTGCTGGATAATCGCAGATAATAATGCTAGATGCCAAAGATGCGCCAAGCATTTGGCAAGAACATTCGAATAATAGCTTTTACGCGTGGCATTAGCAAGACAATGAGGACCCTAATGTCTGATCACACAGCTGTGTCTGGGCTGATGACGGATAGGATGTTCCAAGGTGAACGGACAAGAAAACTGCATCAGTACAATTCGTACAGTAAATGATGTACCGTTGTCACTGTCAGTCTCTGTGTACATACATATGCTGAGTTGTGGTCCTTTCTTGCTTTCAGAAAAAGAAGGTTT
>NC_051404.1:3596266-3597121 GCF_015228065.2 Penaeus monodon | reverse complement strand
CGTTTATTAGTGAGTGTGTGTCTGTAAACCTGCGAGAAAGGCTACCTGCTGCAAGTGATAAACCTATGCAATGTCTAGTGCGTGTTTGTTTTGATAATGCAACGGTAAATGAGGCTCTAGTCTAATGTAAAGAACCTCTCTTAACTTTCGTTTCTTTTTGACATAGATTTCAAGAGACTCGTGCCTGAAAAGCTCCATATTATTATGATAATACTCCTTTGGTTCTCACCACGATGACTCACCAAAAAGCATTGGTCTTTAATCATAAGCAATGGTCTACATCCACGTAAACATGCATAAACCTAATGCGTTCTTTGCACTATAATGGAAACGAGCGTTCTGTGACAGCAAAAGGAGAAAAATGAGGCAACCTCTCTCCCCAGAGACACGGCGACACTCCAGAATGGGAATGGATGTTTACTCTTGTTACCAGAGAGATCAATCCTGAAGGCAGAAACACTTTTTTCAGCGTTCTGTTATAATACAAAGTTGGACCGTTGGTATCCCTTAGCTTCTGTCTCATTTGTATCGTAAGCCTGTATGTATGGTAAAGATGGGATAAGAAAAACAAATCGAATAAATTTTTTATTTTGTCAACGGTTTTCTTAAGCTTGTTTTCATGGCAACCCTCGGAATTATGATACTGAGCAATGCATATTATTCCGAGGGAATCGTAAATCCAAAGAGCGCGGATTGCGAGTCTTATTGTGTTTATGAATCTTGATCACATGGAACAGCTAGCTTGGTTGTTTAGTAATCATCAGAGATATATTGTCCTAACTACGTGCCTAATTTTACAGACCATAACATAAATGCGTTCACCCTTTTGTATAGATGCTATTACAGATCGCAAAG
>NC_051404.1:3595893-3596208 GCF_015228065.2 Penaeus monodon | reverse complement strand
ATGGAAGGATGTCCCGGAGCGCATATAGTGATAAACAGTTAGTATAAATGGAAAGGTCAGGGCATAGTACATTCACTTAACTACAGACGCACTGTATTCTTTTTAGGTTAGCTCGAATATATACTGTAGGCCTACAAAGCGCAGGACAAAACGTCACAAGTATTTTTTTTTATTTTAATGTTTTCTTTACTTTAGGTCCAATACGAGTTAGGTTATTACTTCCTTTATTATTTCCATTTTTTAGTATATGTGATGATTTTCAGTAAGCCAGGTACTACTGCTATCAATATTCAGACTGTTTGGATACTATTGAAT
>NC_051404.1:3595634-3595743 GCF_015228065.2 Penaeus monodon | reverse complement strand
AAACAAACGTCTCTGATGTGCTACTGGTTCATTGTCATTTGAAATCAAAACTATAATTCAGTCAGTCTGAATATTGATTACCATCAGTACCTGGCTGACTGAAAATCAT
>NC_051404.1:3593827-3595542 GCF_015228065.2 Penaeus monodon | reverse complement strand
CATACATATACAAATGTGTGCATAAACGAGTTCTCTCTTGAGCTAGGTGCACGCCATGAACCCGGGGCGCTTCGTCAACGGCGAGTTCGTCCTAACCGACAGCCAGAGGAAGGGAATGAGCTTCCGCTTCGCTCCGGAACCAAACGGCCCGCTGCACATCGGCCACGTGAAAACCCTCCGCACGAACTTCAACTGCGCCGCTGAGAATGGTGGCCAGATGATCCTGCGCTTTGACGACACGAACCCGGAGACGACCTCCGCTTACTACTGCGAAGACGCCAAGGAGATGTTGCAGTGGCTTGGGTACGACATCAGCGCCTTCAGGACGA
Organism: Penaeus monodon; assembly: GCF_015228065.2. NCBI lineage: Eukaryota > Metazoa > Arthropoda > Malacostraca > Decapoda > Penaeidae > Penaeus > Penaeus monodon. Next base: position 3,595,213 of record NC_051404.1, on the reverse strand, counting down.
CCTTCACGTCGGACTACTTCGAGGTGCTGCTGCAACATGCTCGCACGATGATCAAGAAAGGTCTTGCATACGTATGTCACGAGGATTCCATCAGTTCTGCGAAAGCGTCCCCTTGGAAAGATAGACCGATAGAGAAAAACATTTGTGAATTTGAAAGGATGGTAAACTATGTATATCCAAAAGGTAAAGCTGTTCTTAGACTGAAATATGAAGACAGGCATTTTAAGGACCCTGTGGCCTACAGGATTAAGCAGGGCAACCATTTCAGGACAAAGGATAGATGGGCGGTATACCCATCCTACGATTTCAGTCATCCCATAGTGGACTCAATTGAAAATATCGCAGTATCCATTTGCACCATGGAATTTGCTCACCACAGACTTTTATACAACTGGATCCAGGAGAAGCTGAACCTCCCATTGGTTCCCCAGCAAGAACAACCGAGGCTGTCGCTAGAAAATGTAGTATTATCAAAGCGGAAATTGATCAGCTTGCACAGCAAGGGTGCTTTACATGACATGGCGGACCCACGTCTGGCTACTCTCGCTGGCCTTCGGAGTCGTGGGATTCCTCCGATGGCGATTGAAAAGTTCGTGGCTCAAGGATTCCGCGAGTTCGCTCAGCTGCTCGATGTCACCAGGAAGGAACTGTTGCCGGTGGCTGAACCCTTCAAGATGGTCCTGGATCCACTCTCCTGCCGTGTGGTCAACTACGCGGAGGTTAAGCAAAGCGCTGGGAGTCAGCAAGAGCCACCGACCGAGCCCCATTTCTTTATCAGTGGCTTGGATTTCGACGACGATGACACAGCAGACGACAGTTCGCCGCGCATTTTATCTCGCAACAGGCCTGCAAGCCTCTTCGGGCTTCCATACAAGATCACCGTGAAGGAAGTGGAGCGCCACAATGGAAAAATCCAAACCCTGGCAGTCACCCTCACTCCTAACGACAAGGTCCGAGGCCTCAGGTCCTTGCTCTGGGTCCCCGCACCCTCTCGTGCCACTCTTGTTTACGTCGACCATATCTTTACTGGGGGTGACTTGCAACCTGCACCCATCCGATATGCGCGGATCTACGCAGAACCGGGGCTCTTCTCCTCCGTAAAGACAGGCGAAAAATTCATCTACGGTCAGACTTTTCGGGCAATTAATATCGGCTACGTCACTGTCTCGCAAAGGTCTGCCGAGCGTGACCTACTGTTATACGTGACATGTTTTCTGAAGCACACACCGGAACATCTTGAAAATATTCTTAAATGTTTTACAAGCACACCTTCTCCGTAGCTTAATTGACTTATAACCGTAATCTTTTACTTAAAGTTAAAGTGAATATTGTTTCACTATTTCCAAGTCTTTGGTTAGTGTGTGAGTGTATGGGCACATAAGGTGT
>NC_051404.1:3592820-3593799 GCF_015228065.2 Penaeus monodon | reverse complement strand
GTTTAACACGTTCCTGAGACAGATGAATTGGTGTCGCGGAAGAGTTTCGGTGTAAACATTAATCAGTGTTTGAGTCTCACTGTTCTTTTGTCATTTTATCCATATGTCTTTTCTGACTTTGGTTACTTTTCTTTGGTTACTACAGATTTCCCCCAAGCAACAACAAGACAGAACCAAAATACGTCCATCGTAACTAAACGGAAATTCGACCTAATGTAAATAGCAATATATTATCGGAGACCATATTACGTCACTTTTAATTTTTCTGTAACTTTGTTTTAATATTACGGGTTAGAGATATTAACATTTTATATATTGTATAAATTGTAAGGTTTTATTTTATCGTGACAACAGCAATTGCGTTCATGCTTTGTATCCCTCATTACCAGTTCTCTGTTTACGTAAAATGATAGCATATTTATTGGAAACTACATTATTTTGATTATGTAAAACGCTATGTATCCCTTTGAATCTTGACTTAATTTTTTTTAATGAATCTTTAGAAATCGTTAGATATGGATTTTAAATGTTCGAAGGACCAGATATTTTAACTGATATATTTCATTTTATAACACTCCCAGTGTACTTTTAGAAAGGTTCATTGAGATTTGTGTACATAATTTAGATCTGTTCATTTCCAGTTCATCATTTATCTTAAAAAAATAACATATATCATTTTGTCTATTCATGTTAAACTTTATATCACTCTTAATGTTATCTGTGTTCTTTTAATGACATAAGTTACAAATTTATGAATATCAAGACATTGTAACATTGTAGATGAGTAACATGTTCTCGGAAACTGCATTATTTTATTTGATAATGTAAAACTCACTTTTAGTTCTCATTACAAAAGGATATATATAACGATGTATATAATGTAACAATCTATAGACAACTATCGGAAATAGATATGATTAACGATCATGTGTCTTTTGAACCGGATAAGATCAATGTATAATGCACACAACCCACGCAA
>NC_051404.1:3591569-3592123 GCF_015228065.2 Penaeus monodon | reverse complement strand
TTTTTTGCCAAACGAAGTAAAACTCTGCAGACGGGACGGGCATTATTAAAAAGTGCCTGACAACTTTATATTACCATTATCATTTCCAGTCATAAAATGAAAGAGTTACCCATGGAAGTCAAACAATTTTCTTTGATACACACATGGCGTCGTTTTCTTTTATTTCTTCGTTTTCTTTTATTCCTAATCAATAGAAAAGGCCTGAATGGTGCGAGGCCTGTTGGAACCACTCGCAGAATGGTTAGTCGAAGTAAATAACCGACTGAGGTGTTTATATAGATAAAATCTGATTAACTATTAGCCAACAAGAGATATTCATGTCTTTGAAAAATAAAGGAAAGACTGTTACACTATAAGACGCAGGTTATGATGACATATTCTACTGGATTATATGATTTTTTTTCTGCTCTAGTTAATTCAAACCCATTTCCATAATTTTTTTAATGATTTTGAGACGCTTTCATCTACAGTTCTATTTCTACTCTTCTTTCCTGCCATACCAATACAAACACTACATATCTACATTACTGTAATCGTATTCCTTTGCACACACA
>NC_051404.1:3589540-3590065 GCF_015228065.2 Penaeus monodon | reverse complement strand
CAAAGCTAAATGCTTCTGTCATTTAACAACATAATTATACGATAATAACATCTCTCTAAGGGATTTGTAACCTCCCCATCGCCATTGGGTTCCACTAACACCTAGTACCGTGTCATCTACACGTGACTCAACAACAGTTATGATAGATCACGTACTAAATCCTATGGAAAAGCAGGTTCGTTATTTCTTCACTCGAACTTCCTATGAACCACGTGACAGATGCAGCCATCAGAAAGACTCGATTTTTTCTCTCTCCAAACCGTCGACTCGATATCGTAAGAGCGAATGGAATCCATGATAAAATCTGAAACAGTGCTTCATGAGGAAATCCTCGTGTAAAACAAACTACTACAATCTAAAGTGAGGTTGCGTGGCGTGCTGCCTCCACTCGCATCATGTAAAATGAGCGCTCCTTTTAGGTTAGCTCCTTTAAAAGGTGGTAAGCCTTCTCTACTATAGGGGAGAGGGGGATAAGGAGAGGAGGAGATAAAAAAAAGAGCTAGAAGGACGGTGGCGGTGATGTGC
>NC_051404.1:3587903-3588662 GCF_015228065.2 Penaeus monodon | reverse complement strand
AATAAAGAGAATTCCTAAAAGAGTGAGTGAGGAAGAGAAGTTAGACCTGAATCTTTTGCTTGTTTCTAGACAAAGCTAAAAAGCTAAGGGCCCGCATTGTAAGACCACCTTCTCTGCCGAAAGGAACGTGTTTACATGGTTTTACAAAAATACTGATTTCTCTTTGAACTACTGCTCTTCCCTCAGCAGTTCAGATTCATCGCATGTTTCCGTGTCAGTGCTTGCTTGCGCGGATAACAGCTGTTCGTATCCAGGCCTTTGCGATTTTCCCATTAGATTCTGTGTGCTCTCTACTCCTAAACTCAATTAATTTTATTGAATCTCATTCCTTCCAGAATTTGCGCCGCGATCAATACGTGCTTTTCCGTAAAATCTCTATACTCCTGTTTCTTTGCATTTTGTGACTGTAAGATTACAAGCACAGTGCACTGTATGGCAAGCACACGTATTTTTGTAAGGAAGAGCAAGAAAAGAGAGAAAAAAAACAGACGCGAAAGATGCCACCTCGTTTTAAAAACACTCATTTTTCCAACGTTAATATGTACGATTTAAAAAAAAATCTTACGAGGTGTTCGTTTATGTTTCTTTTTAGGACACTGTATATAATCGGTTTGGCGCAGTTCAGTGGATTTTTTTTTTTTTTGCAAAATGTTTTGGTTGTTGCAAGATTCCTTCCGCTGCACCGGCAGGTGGGAGGAACGTGTAGTGCTGCATCATTAGTGTTAGAGCTCATTTAGAACTTTTTCTAGTGTTTCGAAA
>NC_051404.1:3582149-3582242 GCF_015228065.2 Penaeus monodon | reverse complement strand
ACACCACAATAATCAATAATTAGATAATACGGAAGCAGATAAATATAGAGGAGCATGATAAAACGCATACCAAGTACAAAAAAAAATAGAAGA
>NC_051404.1:3580179-3581990 GCF_015228065.2 Penaeus monodon | reverse complement strand
AAAACGTAAAAAGGTGTTCCAGAAGAAGGCACGTATTTGCAGAAATACAAGGCGTCCTCAAGATAGGAGATGTCTAAAACAGGGACGTTGGCAACCTTGGCAACTTTTCCGGAAAGCTTCGAACAAAGCAAGAATCGTCTGCTCGAAGGTGGCCTTACTTGTTGTTTTTTTTACCTTTATTTTGGTTTCTTGTTTCAGTCGTATTATTCTTTGCTAAGTTAAGTTATTATTGAATTATCAAATCAATTCGTCATTATCTCTTTTACCTTATGCATGTTTATTTAGTCTTGTTGCGTCAGCTTTTTGTACTGTTATCGTGCTATGTCTTTTTTTTATTTTCTCTTCGGATCCTAAGAGCAAGAAATGACTGGGTTTATGACTCTTGTGTAAGGGCCTATCCCCGTCTACGACCCAAAGGAAGTACGACCGTTATCATCAGCTGAATTATGTGTTCATTATAACTCATTTTAGAGAAGCAATTAATGAAAACGCCAAACTTGACTAAGCAAGACACGTACTGGCGCGTTTTGATGCTTAGCTTCTTGGGGATTACATGTAAATTGCGTCAGTCATATCTCTTGCAAGTTATTCGTCCTCATTCATTCAGTGACGTTTGTCATTGAAGTTACTTAAGTTATTGAAGTTATGAAGCTCTTCAATGAAATGAATATATGTTCAGGACTTTATTGAATTATATGAAGGTACTCAATGAAATGGAAATTTACTGAGTGAAGTCAAACATCATTACTTTGTCTTGTTCATTAATGTTACTGGAGGGTATTGATCGCAGTTATGAAATCAGTCACTGAAGTGAAGTTGTTCGTTCTCACATGTTATTGTTGCCTTGGAATTAATCACTCATTCATTGTCCCAGCCTCTTCACTCTGTATACCGTTCGTGAATACACCTATAGGGTAATTGAGGGATTATTATTTCACCTTATCTTATCTGATATGACTGCACTTTGAACGTTGATAAAAAATCTATAATCAGTCCCTGATATAAGTCTGGGGATTATCGCCCTCATGATAAATCCTTATTCATATGCTTATATTTTTTTTTTTTACTAGAGCGGGATTAGTGAAACGCGACTGTTTTGTAAAAAGAAAGTCATGCATTCATTCATCAATGATAAGAAATAAAAAGTGAAACCGAGTGACTCACTGATGAACACACTACAACCCACTGAGACATTGCGTTGTTTAAGGAGACCAGAGCTTCTTACGAAACAAATTCCTGGATTTCTTTTAGACTTTACAGGGTTAAAGGTTGCAGCCCCCAGCCCCGAAATCAAATCCGCATCAGTGGCACCAATAAACCTGCAACAAAAGGATTGTGGAGATTCAACGCGCTCCATCATATGACATATTTGTTACGCAATAAATATCGTCCCAGGAAAGAAGTGGCCTCTCATCCGTAGTCTTATATATATTTTTTCGCCATCTGAATAACCATTTTATCTATTTGGATTTATAATGCACTTTTATACAAATGATCTATATATATAGTCCATAGAAGGAAAAAAAAATAAAACCAGAATGCGTTTTAAACGGGGTAGTGTGAAAGTGGAAACTGTAGAGTTGCATGAATTGCGTCGAGAACCGCAAAAACTCCGTCCAATCTGCATATATCGTACAGGGCATCTGCCACTGCATTAACTTCTAAACAACTTTGGACTCGCAGTGTCAGCCAAGAACGCAGATAAACACAGAAATTGCAGAAAGAAAAACATGAACTTTACTTTTAAAAATCAAGAAATTGCGTGAAGATCGTGATACAGAAAGTTATAAAAAAACAGAAGCTCGTCATGA
>NC_051404.1:3579573-3579764 GCF_015228065.2 Penaeus monodon | reverse complement strand
AAAAGGTGGCTAAACAATAAGAAAAGAAGCAAAATAAGAGGAGGCGGAGCAGAACGAGGTAACTGGCAGATGGTACAGATGGATCCAGAAATAAACTCATTGATTAGGGACTAGATATTGATTACTGAAGCTTACCATTATCTTTAGTTATAGTTGCAGTGCGAGGCAATTACCCAACACACAGTTAAGAA
>NC_051404.1:3579109-3579345 GCF_015228065.2 Penaeus monodon | reverse complement strand
TCTCACCTTCAACTCTCTCCCTCTCCGAAATTACACCAAGCGTAGTAAGTCAGTAAAAGAGTTCGAAGTTTCCACGTAATCTGGCAGAGTTGTCCAATCCGAGAGTTATCTGCCCGACGCTAATTTGATGAATGTAAAGATTTACACTAAAGCGTTTACATTAATGGAGCAAATTACCTTGGTAACACACTTTAAAATTTTCTGTGATAGTAATTCATCTTTCTCCACAGATGAAA
>NC_051404.1:3578825-3578986 GCF_015228065.2 Penaeus monodon | reverse complement strand
TCTGTGATATATACTCTCAAGATGAATGGATATGATACGGAGGTTTATGCTGTATCGTAGTCCAAGTATTGTCTGTTCTATGGTATGTTTGATGTCTCGTTCCCAATATCACAGTGCAAGGAAAAGCAGCTTGCTATTGCACGGTCAACCACGAAGTTTCT
>NC_051404.1:3577888-3578219 GCF_015228065.2 Penaeus monodon | reverse complement strand
CAAAGCCTATCTTCCTTCTATCGATATATGGATCTGCTTTGGTTTGACTGGCAACGCTGTTCGCCTGATTGGGAGAAATGCGAGCCACACACGAGTCCGTCGAGGTCACGCCCTAACATACAATAAGCAATTTATAACACAGTTACACATAACAGAGAACCCAAGAGCATCGCCAACAGGGAGTTACCGAATAGGCCCTACTGATGCCGCTCTCAAAAGGTGCAGACACCTTTTACAAACCCAAAGGCTTCGAAATAAAGAGAAAGCGAAGAAAGATACGAGGAGGAGCAGCGGCGAAAAGAACAGCAAGGGCTTTCTCCGAGAGCAAAAC
>NC_051404.1:3577552-3577853 GCF_015228065.2 Penaeus monodon | reverse complement strand
CCCAGGTGGCAGAAGAATATCGGGACATGCGCTCTCTGGCCCCGTGGTTGTGGCACTCCCGTCCCCTCCCCCTCCTCCCTGGTTCAGTGGTCTCACGACTGTCCTCGCGCAAGCACCCTCCCGCGGCCTGTCCTGTTGTCCGACAGCCTCGACCTGTGTGTTGGAAGGTAAAGTGCCCCTTATTTAATGCAGTGTTGTGTCCAAAGGAGAGCTTATATAGGCTGGGGTTTGTTACGTGACCGGGGGTCGGGGGGGGAAGCGCCCAGGGGGGGAGGCGGAGGTCATGCCTGGTACCATATGG
>NC_051404.1:3571426-3571640 GCF_015228065.2 Penaeus monodon | reverse complement strand
GAACGACAGCTGACTCCAAAATTGTCGACTCATTTTCTGTAATGAAACGCGGCATCTGTATTTGTCAACATTATAAAACGCGTCAGCGCAAAATTGCATTTCGCTTTTATAGGCCGCAAAACATGTTGATTCCGTAGCCCAGTCGTTCTATATCGGGATGACATTCAGATTAAATAGAAACGCGCGTGAACTGAGGAACACGTATTGTATTTTC
>NC_051404.1:3571117-3571380 GCF_015228065.2 Penaeus monodon | reverse complement strand
CCCATCGCTGTCGAATATTGCGAAAGATTAATCAAGTGCAGACATCAAAAGCAAATGGGAAAAGCGCCGGGTGTTTCCTCAATGGCGGAAACCCTGCTTAGAGAGGAACGGCATTCCTGCTATCTGCGACCTACTGGGATTGTTTAAGCGTTCTGCGTGGGGTCCTATCACGCGGGGTCACTCCCAGGGGCTTGTAGATAACCTTGCTGGCTGTGCTCACGGAATATTGGCAACTGGAGAGCTATATATTTCAGGGGTTATCT
>NC_051404.1:3569828-3570544 GCF_015228065.2 Penaeus monodon | reverse complement strand
GCCCATCTTAATGTAGCAATATAAGCGGTGGAAAGCCATCGAACGCCTTCTTGATTACAGCCTAAAACTATTCCATTCCATGGCCGAGAGAAAATCAAATCATGTTCCAAACATGTTTTACAAACGACCCGATTCTCTTAATTTGCAACGAGTATTTATAATTCATAAAGCCCACGCTTCAAGTTGACCGAACGCAGGAAACAGCGAAGCAGCAATTATTGACAAGAAAACCTCTTATAATGATGCACGTGATATTAAAGGCTCTGTTATTTATATCCAGTAAACAGCAATTGTTACGATTCAGAGCCGAGTGATAATGCCATTAGGATTACATTCATGGCGTGTGTGGCACAATGTGTGTTAACTAATACAAATCATATAATGCGTCTCTTTTTTATTTTCATGGGAAGGTATTTCTATTTTTAGTCACAGTCGAAAGGCTGGGTGACATTTGCATCCAATGAATCAGTGTGATCCGTAATTAATTTTGAAAACTAAACCTCATTTTTCACGTTTTTGTAAATTACATATCTTGCTTTGAATGAATTTATGAAGCTCACCGTCAAGAATATTGGACGCGCTTATAACCATTAACACTGCAAAGTATTCACTCCACATTGGTTAAGCGTAAGTAACAAAGCCCTCTAGTAAACCGACAAAAAATACATATACAGTACAAAAAGGGTCTATTAAAAGATATGGCAACGATTTCATTG
>NC_051404.1:3569196-3569773 GCF_015228065.2 Penaeus monodon | reverse complement strand
ATTATGATAAACAGTCGTGTTTTCTCCCAAAGCTAATCACACCCAATTTAGTACGCATTAAATGCTCCGATTACAGACCTCAAACCACATCACACAACATAACGTGCACCACATCATGCTAGTGCTTCCGCCCGCACATCCATCCTGTACGAAACTACGAGTCTCGTATCGATCAGCATATAAATAGATTCCGTTCGTTTTAGTGAGATGAAGGCCCGTCCCTGCGCGTCGCTGGTGCCACCTGCACTGGCACGAGTGGCTGGCCGAGGTTCCCGGTAACAGGTGGGTAACCCTGGAAGTGATGTGGGTGACTGAAGATAATCAATAGGTGAGTGACCCAGGACACGGTGCTTGGACGCCGCTGGATCTTGACACGCGAATAATATAACTGTGAAATGGAGTGAATGAGTGGAAGAGAATTGTCCTTTGGCATCAAAGTAGCGGGAAAACGCAAGCAGCAAAATATTCATTGCGTTTTTGTTCCAGTTTCGTGATTGATTGGAAATTAAACTAGTGGACGAGAAGTTAATTCCAGTTAAACAACGCGGACACATACACGGACACACGCGCGCGCGCT
>NC_051404.1:3568843-3568966 GCF_015228065.2 Penaeus monodon | reverse complement strand
AACGCACACTAAAAAACACAAGAATACAAATATTCCCGAACAAAGATTCAAAATCATATTGTGGCGTTGGGTCAGGATCTCCTTTCATCTCTTACAAACGAAGGACACGTCTGAGAAAAGTTT
>NC_051404.1:3568368-3568681 GCF_015228065.2 Penaeus monodon | reverse complement strand
TCGATCACCGAAAGAAAATGCAAGAAATTGTATTTTTTTTTCTTTCGAAACGTCACAAGAAATGATACTAATGTTAAAGGAAAGTACGCACGAATGCCAGAATGCCACGGCGGCGAGTATCCAAAGACTCATCTGCACAACCACAGTCACACAGACAAGGTAGAGATTGAATAATACATTGCTTCTTTTTCATCCTCATAATTTCGTTTTAATCAACTGTTGTTCAAACCAGCTATTCAGTGATTAACGATCTTTCTAAGATTTTAAGTGTTGTTCAAGTATCCCTGAAGTCTTTAGCTATTCTGTCTCTTGC
>NC_051404.1:3567388-3568219 GCF_015228065.2 Penaeus monodon | reverse complement strand
CGAGTAGGTTTATGGATGAGTGATCAGGTAGTTTGGGATTCACTAAATTGAACGGAGAGAGGATTATGACCAGAAAATACATCACGCAGGAAGTCTTCGGTCAAAAGTAGATGGTAAAGGTGTTGGGTTTCTTGTTTTATTACTGATTATTTCGACGACTTTTAAATTTTCTTGTACATCGGCACATGGATTCTTGCTTTAAGGCATTAGATTACTAGAGAAAAACATGTAGCGTATGGAAAAAAATACCCTCCGTTGCACCATGACTGATTCTCTGTGTGGATATAATCCTTTGTACTCTTTTATTGCAGATGCATGCAAATTGAAAATAGATCTTATATAATCAATGTTAATTTAATTTTCGAATCAAGTGAAATAATGATCGAATTATAAAAAAAAAATACATATATCATAACCCTTCGCGTTATATGTTCTAGTGCAGTAGAAAGCAACTGGAGATTATTTATGTACGAATTTTATATATTTCCCCCCTTTTTACTGTCTCACCCATGCTAAGCTTTGCAGTATTCCATGATCAGAATACCAGTCCACGTTTTCATAACAACAACTACGTATTTTCAGTGACCCTGAGCGTCCTTTCAAATTCCCACTCGTCACTGACCAGGGAAACACAAGAAGTTAAAGCAAATACACTTAAGGCCGAGTTAATTAAAACTTTCATCATGCGACAAACAAGAGGGGGGGGGGGGTACTTAACTTTACAACTGCCGATGAATAACAAGTTTTCGTTTCAGTTAGTTCTAAGTAATTTATAACGTACAGCGATATTCATGGCTATAGTTGCAGTGTAACAGCGTTTTTTTTTCTTGC
>NC_051404.1:3566447-3567333 GCF_015228065.2 Penaeus monodon | reverse complement strand
GCGCTAATGAGTCAATAAGTGTACAGAAAGCAAAATAGGAAACATTAACAGCATCACCAAAATTAGACTGTCTGCAAAGATAACAGGTAATAGGATCTCACTTCATAATTGCAACCTGAATAAAGACTATAACAAAACGTACGAAAACGTATACGGTATAAATGTATAAAGAAAATTACTTGTACATGTATGTGGGCATATATGTATTGTATGATTTTATTATGAGAAACGAAGGCAGAGCGCTAGAGCGTAGAGCGTTTATTAATAATTTCTTTCGTGAATTCATCGTGATAAACACACGAGTTTGCTGATTTTGAAATAAAAAGGCAGATAAGCAAGGCCCGCAGATAAGCATGTATGGCAAACAAGGCTTCCTTATACCGAGGACAACCACAGAGATATTAGGAGCAGCGCCGAGGGTTGTTTTAAAAGGAATTCAGGTCATACAAAATCTTGTGTAGGAATCAAACTATTACGATGGGAACCATTTATGAAGTATTTATCCCGCTCTGCATAATTTGATCAGACCAGGAGAATCATCCTACCGAAGGGAAAAAGAGAAAGGAGACAGGCATGATATAATTAAATGCTACATTCGCCTGGAAAATAAAATACTGTTGATCAATTCCAAAGCCATCTAATAGACAGGAAGCTTCTGTTTCACAAGGACGCGCGCAAGTCTGGCGAATCAATGAGGCAATAGGCGAGAGGTAATCAACAGGTACGGCGGAGGGGGGAGGGGGGGTCAGCTTCGTCCTCTCCCCCCCCCCCATCGCTCGAGGGCGCTCGGGGGAGGAGGTTTCACGCGGGGTCTGAGGTTTTGCCGCGGCGATAGTGCTTGTAAAGGCGCTGTAAGATACTGAGGGAAGGGGAGAGGGAGAGGGGG
>NC_051404.1:3565917-3566375 GCF_015228065.2 Penaeus monodon | reverse complement strand
CAAAAAACGGAGAAAGAGAAAAAAGAGAGAGATATACAAGCGACAGAGAAAAAATATATAAGACCATATGGGACAAACCACCTCAAAAGCCCCATACATTTACGAAATGACTTCTATCAAGTCACGCTAGCCTACGCCACACCAACAATTTCACAATTACCTTCAATTAGTGACATGCAACACCATACGCAACCATACCAACACACCACCATGCATCACCCCACAGAGACCACATTGAGCATCCCTGAACTCAACACCAGACCCCTCAAACACCACATAGAAAACGGAGCTTGGGGTAGACTTTAGGAAAAGGCCATTTACATAAGGATTATCCGGGCGGCTACAGTGGTGCGTCTAAAGTACCTAATTTCAGTGTGGAATGTTTAGTGTCGGATTTGAAGGCAGAAAAAAAATCTCTTGCTAATTCAGATATGTTCCGGGAAAGAGTTGAGTTGATG
>NC_051404.1:3565142-3565497 GCF_015228065.2 Penaeus monodon | reverse complement strand
AGAAAATTTAGTCAAGATAAACAGAGTGCTGATTACTCATGTTTGTAACATTTTCGATATTTTAAAAACTCTTTCAGATTTTACAATAATCAATAATCGCGAATGAACTATGAAGAACATGATTTTGGAAATGCTACGGTTAATCACAACCAAAATTTTCTTTTAAGAGTATATGCGATATAAACGTTTTCTCAGCATTTCATCGAATAGAAAAGGGTTGTCTGTTATAGATTATAATTTTCGTAACTTTGCTGAACCAAGTTTCGTAACGTGTCCGGAAGTAAGGCATTTTACGCAGTCTCTAAGGCTGTGCTTGGTGGGAGTGCTTGTAAAGGTGGTTTATGCGTCCATGGCT
>NC_051404.1:3564585-3564774 GCF_015228065.2 Penaeus monodon | reverse complement strand
AAACAAAAGGCACAATACATGGAAAGAAGCTGATGAGATATAGTGTACTTATAGTGAAGGCGGCGGAGTGGACATACTGATAACGTCAGTAATGTATTTGAAGCCATATAATCATAGTTATTATCTGAATCTGTTTTGCTCCTGTGTTTACATGATTTTGTCCTTACTTTTATACACTGCTGCAAACAT
>NC_051404.1:3563640-3563711 GCF_015228065.2 Penaeus monodon | reverse complement strand
GCCTTCTGATAGTCTAGATTTGTAATGTTGAAGAATACCTTTCTTGGTATAAATATCTTTTCTTGGTATAA
>NC_051404.1:3559290-3563623 GCF_015228065.2 Penaeus monodon | reverse complement strand
GTATAAACGTCTTTTCTTGGTATAAACATCTCTTCTTGGTATAAACATCTTTTCTTGGTAAAAATATCTCTTCTTGGTACAAATATCTTTTCTTGGTATAAATATCTTTTCTTTCCCTTGCCGTAATTCTTTTAAGTTTCGCGGGGAAAAGGGAGAGGAAAAGCGGTCGGCAAATTTACTTTACCGCGAGACACAATTGCCTCGCCTGAGAATGAAAATTTTCTCCACAAGGAAAATTCCACTTCGGGGAGCGTTGCACACTGGCTGTTAATGTAACATGTAGTGCTTTCTTTACTAGTTAACAATATTCCAGCTTGCATTTCCCTCCCTTTTTTTTTCTTGTCATCACATTATCCTTTTCTGCCACTGTCATTAAACAGTCTGCTCACGCCAGCTCTCTTTCGTGGCTGTGTAAACTACTTTGAACTTGCCAAACGCCTTCTCGTTCGCGTTTTCGGCTCCCTCGTCTCCTGGCACGGAGATGAGAGGAGCCTGTGGGTAGGTGGGTAAGGGGGAGAAGACGGAAATTCGAGTATGAGAGGCCTTTAGCGTCCATCGAAGTAGGATTGGTTTTTGAAGTTTTGGTAATCTTTCTCTCTCTATCGGATGTTTTAATAATCTTTCTCTCTCTCTCGGATGTTTGTTAATAATCTGTTCCTCTTACGGATGTTGATATTTTCACCGAATTATATAATTACTATTCTCTAATTATGGATTTGTAACAAACAGCAACGGATGTATCAGCTCATCAAAATATGACAACAACAACGAATGACATAAAAAAAAAACACTTTTGTCAACTAAGAAAGAGAAGTAACACACAAGGACACCATACTAGCGTTATTGATTAATACAAATATCATAAAAGCTAATAGGAATAAGACCTATTTCAAGGGACGGTGTGGTTTTTAAAGAAGCAGCAAGTTTCGTCTTGCTTCAAAGTAAGAAGGGAGATTCTGCGTCGGCTACGATGTACCTCGAGGCAGAAATTGTTCATTACGTAACGACTTCTTGCCATTCGATATGCCTCACGCTGTGTAACGTCATTCGTCTTACGTGTCATTGCGCTGTTCCCTCGCAGAGGGTTGCTCCATTTTCATTTATGTATTAAGATTACGTTTTCCGCTTTTCTGTCCCGACTTGCAGTTCTGTATCCTTAATTGTTTCGCCTTCACTAAACGATGTATAATAACAGAAGACGAATAAGTATACCAAATAACCATCTAAATACACATTTAACAAGACTTATCTACATTTCAGCTCTGATTTCACATTATTCTCCAGAAATCTCACATTTAATATAAAATACATTTTTCCTATTGATACTACATAGAAGTAATACATAATTTAGTTCCCATGTCGTTATGTTAATGTCGACTTTCTTAGGATTGGATGCTCATTTGCAACGACGTTTTAGAGATCAAGTCTATAATTCAGTACAATTTCGCGTGTGTCACATTTCCGCAGTGATTCCACATATATCCAATTGTTCATAATTTCCGTAGTAATTGACTTCATTTTTCTACCTTTATTTCCATCTGTCATATCCATTTTCCTTATTTTATTCCTTACTTCTTCCTAGTTCAATCAGCATCTGTCAGTAATCCACATATCCAGGTTAATGCACATTTCCAGTTAATCACACATTTCCAGTTATCCACATTTCCAGTAATCACAATTTCAGTTGATCCACATTTGCAGTGTAATCCATTTCAGTTAGTCCACATTTCATTAGTATTTATCCACATTCCAGTTATCCACATTTCCAGTTAATCCACATTTCCAGTTATATCCACATTTCCAGTTAATCCACATTTGCAGTTAATCCACATTTCCAGTTAATCCACATTTCCAGTTAATCCACATTTCCAGTTAGTCCACATTTCCAGTTGATCCACATTTCCAGTTAATCCACATTTCCAGTTAATCCACATTTCCAGTTAATCCACATTTCCAGTTAATCCACATTTCCGTTATCCACATTTCAGTTATCCACATTTCCAGTTAATCCACATTTCCAGTTAATCCACATTTCCAGTTAAATCCACATTTCCAGTTAATCCACATTTCCAGTTAATCCACATTTCCAGTTGATCCACATTTCCAGTTAATCCACATTTCCAGTTAATCCACATTTCCAGTTAATCCACATTTCCAGTTAATCCACATTTCCAGTTGATCCACATTTCCAGTTAATCCACATTTCCGTTAATCCACATTTCCAGTTGATCCAATTTCCCGTTAATCCACATTTCCAGTTGATCCACATTTCCAGTTAATCCACATTTCCAGTTAATCCACATTTCCAGTTAATCCACATTTCCAGTTAATCCACATTTCCAGTTAATTCCAATTTCCACGTTAATCCACATTTCCGTTATCCAATTCCAGTTAATCCACATTTCCAGTTAATCCAAATATCCAGTTAATCCACATTTCCAGTTAATCCACATTTCCAGTTAATCCACATTCCAGTTAATCCACATGTTCCAAGTAATCCACATTTCCAGTTAATCCACATTTCCAGTTAATCCACATTTCCAGTTGATCCAATTCCAGTTAATTCCACATTTCCAGTTATCCACATTTACAGTTAATCCACATTTCCAGTTAATCCACATTTCCAGTTAATCCACATTTCCAGTTAATCCACATTTTTCCAGTTAATCCACATTTCCAGTTAATCCACATTTCCAGTTAATTAGATCCACATTTCCAGTTGATCAAATTCCAGTTGATCCAATCGTTTCCATTAATCCACATTTCCAGTTAATCCACATTTCCAGTTGATCCAAATATCCAGTTAATCCACATTTCCAGTTGATCCACATTTCCAGTTAATCCACATTTCCAGTTAATCCACATTTCCAGTTAATCCACATTTCCAGTTAATCCACATTTCCAGTTAATCCACATTTCCAGTTAATCCACATTTCCAGTTAATCCACATTTCCAGTTAATCCACATTTCCAGTTAATCCACATTTCCAGTTAATCCACATTTCCAGTTGATCCACATTTCCAGTTGATCCAAATATCCAGTTGATCCACATTTCCAGTTAATCCACATTTCCAGTTGATCCACATTTCCAGTTAATCCACATTTCCAGTTAATCCACATTTCCAGTTAATCCACATTTTCAGTTGATCCACATTTCCAGTTAATCCACATTTCCAGTTAATCCACATTTCCAGTTAATCCACATTTCCAGTTAATCCACATTTTCAGTTGATCCACATTTCCAGTTAATCCACATTTCCAGTTAATCCACATTTCCAGTTAATCCACATTTCCAGTTAATCCACATTTCCAGTTAATCCACATTTCCAGTTAATCCACATTTCCAGTTAATCCACATTTTCCAGTTAATCCACATTTCCAGTTAATCCACATTTCCAGTTAATCCACATTTCCAGTTAATCCACATTTCCAGTTGATCCACATTTCCAGTTAATCCACATTTCCAGTTAATCCACATTTTCAGTTGATCCACATTTCCAGTTAATCCACATTTCCAGTTAATCCACATTTCCAGTTGATCCACATTTCCAGTTAATCCACATTTCCAGTTAATCCACATTTCCAGTTGATCCACATTTCCAGTTAATCCACATTTCCAGTTGATCCACATTTCCAGTTAATCCACATTTCCCGTTAATCCACATTTCCAGTTGATCCAAATTTCCAGTTAATCCACATTTCCAGTTAATCCACATTTCCAGTTGATCCACATTTCCAGTTAATCCACATTTCCAGTTAATCCACATTTCCAGTTAATCCACATTTCCAGTTGATCCACATTTCCAGTTAATCCACATTTCCAGTTAATCCACATTTCCAGTTGATCCACATTTCCAGTTGATCCACATTTCCAGTTAATCCACATTTCCAGTTAATCCACATTTGCAGTTAATCCACATTTCCAGTTGATCCACATTTCCAGTTAATCCACATTTCCAGTTAATCCACATTTCCAGTTGATCCACATTTCCAGTTAATCCACATTTCCAGTTAATCCACATTTCCAGTTAATCCACATTTCCAGTTAATCCCCATTTCCATATCTTACTGTGAAAATCACAAAAATTAAGTTCTTTAGAACGGACAATGTCTTTTTGGTGCATTTGCTTATCCCTGTTCATACGTTGCCTTCCTTCCGCGTTCGCTCAAGCAGTTTTTCTTCGGAAATAATTGCTTTATATTCAGCTTGTGTCTGCGAGCCCCTGAGTGCACCGACCTGTTGCTCGGACCGTTTTTGAAGGATGCGGCCCAGATATTCCTGTGCGTCTTTCTCGCCTTTCTTGGTAGGATCTGCGTCTTCAGTATACTCCGA
>NC_051404.1:3558239-3558693 GCF_015228065.2 Penaeus monodon | reverse complement strand
TTCCAGCTGGTTGTCTGTCCTGATATACTCAGTGGCCTTACAAACTCCAAGGAAGAGCATTCTTCGTCGATAAAACAGCTGAGCGAATCGAGAAATTCAATTTTCCCGAAAAAAAAAAGCTGACGGGAACGGCCTCGCAGCGTCGCCGCCTTGGCCTTGGGCGCTGGAATTCCTCCGCCAGATTTCCAGTCCGGAGGGGCCGGAGTGAAGTGTGTAATTCCTAAAGTTATTCGCGAACGCCGCGCCCAATTTACTTGTGCCAATGGAGATGAAAGTGCTGTTGCAATTTGCTTAATTGTAAGGCACTTAATACAGATTACCTCTTTGCTGGGGAGGGATTGCTGAAATGTGCGCGAGGCCAATGTTATTTTACCAGACCTGATGTGCGATATTGTAAATTAAACTGTTATTACTCTGCGCTATTTCCATTTAATGACATCAGCATACATTAACT
>NC_051404.1:3555697-3556023 GCF_015228065.2 Penaeus monodon | reverse complement strand
CAAACCCTCTCAAATACCCTTTTCCTTTTCTGGCGAATTTATTGATGCATAATATTTCAGACAAAAGCCTCCCTTTGGCAAGCTCCTTTCCACTATCTCATTCTTCCTGCAAAATTCATACTTTCTCTCTTGCTTTCCTCTTCATTCCGACTTTACTGGTCATTTCTCTTCCAGTCTTTTCACGTTCGTTATTCCTTTTTTTTTCGTTTTTTTTTTCATGTCCCCCTGCGTGTACTTACTTTACATTGTGACAAGCGATCCATTTTCCTGAAACTCACTTGTCGAGCACTTTTCTTCGTCTTTTGTTCTCTCCGTGCAGAAAAAAA
>NC_051404.1:3554672-3555299 GCF_015228065.2 Penaeus monodon | reverse complement strand
TCCAGCTCATCCATAGTTGCCGATAGGAATGCAGCGTCTGGCTTTGCGATATTAATGTTCATATTTCTGCTACAGTTATGGAATATTTACTGTTGTCAAGAAAACAAAAAAAAATCTGATATCCAGTCTGTGTTATTTTTGCTCCGGTTATCGAATATTTGTTTTTATTTTTAAAAAATCCTGCTTTGTGATATTCATTTTCATTATTCCTGTTGCGCTTATCGACATGCTGTTTTTTGCATTCAGTGCTGCGATCATTACAGTAAAATAATCTACCCTGACTGGCTAATTGTTATTTTGAATGGAATGCTATCAGATGCGATTAAGCCTCGCACACGAGAGCACATATGAAATACTACGGACGGCGTGGAACAATATTTACGCTTTATTCGACGTTGCATATGATTAATGTTATATATTTTAGGCGGAAAGAATACTGTGTTGCGCGAAAGTTTATTAGATGAATCACTGGGTATGAATACTAATGCTGATGTAAAAGAAATAATAGTTATCATGGTTTTTGATAATTTTCAGAGGTAAGGCGCATGGGTATCGATGAGAATTTGTTTTTTTGTAGAATATGTGTATTTTTATGAAAATTCTCACGGATTCCCAAACGCACATCTA
>NC_051404.1:3554063-3554621 GCF_015228065.2 Penaeus monodon | reverse complement strand
CTCACCAATGAATTTTGTGTTTTGCGTTTTTCTTTGTGTATAAATACGTTATATCCAGGCGCTTCTTCGGATATCTGTGTGACTGTTTCCGTGTAAGTCCTGTGAACATTGGAGAGACTTTCCCTGATGTGATATTGCAGGACCCACAATGATAATATTTTCTTTTCCCTTCCAGGTGGTGCCGAGGGGCAGCCCAAGACCCAGGCAGGAAGGGCGCTTCGACAGACGCTGGCTGTTTACTTCCAAAGATGGTTTATCAGTGCTTCCGTAAAACATCTTGAGTCAGGGTCCGACAGACAGTAACTCCTCGTCTGCTACTACAAGAGATGCTATGTGGTTATAGAAATATATAAATAACCGAGAGCTATTCATTCTACGGTGTGTTTTTTCTCTGCAATATGGGTAAATAACCTACACACGCAAGCGGATGTAGTATGCACTTGAAAGCAGCATCGTTTAGCAGAACATAACGTCAGAAATTAATCACTATTCCATCTTTAAGATCTCACACTAGATGGAGCTCAAAAAACCCTGTACATGAACCCTCTTTTTATTCCG
>NC_051404.1:3553720-3553935 GCF_015228065.2 Penaeus monodon | reverse complement strand
TCCGCGCATCTGCCTCTCGTACACTTGGGGATTCCAGCGACCGTAGTAATCTCATTTTAAGCTTCGTGTGGCAAACTTAACGTGACAGGAGTTCCACCAAGAGCAACGAGACACGAACGAGGCCAAGAGAAGGAGTAAACAAAGGGAAATACAGCGGGGGTCCAAACACCGAAAATGAGATCTGAAAGCTTGATCGAATCACGGCAAGGAAGCTG
>NC_051404.1:3553343-3553563 GCF_015228065.2 Penaeus monodon | reverse complement strand
CTAGTAAATAGTTCAAGTTTCTTTACCTCATAAAAAAAAAAAAAATGAAGAAATCAAAGGTGGACTGGAGTCGCTTCGGCCTCGTGTCTGACGGAGACGCCGACGCTTCGGAGACCACGAGGCTGAAAGATCCAGCTCTCGAGGAGGGATACTACGGAGGGCAGGACACCGAGCTCTTCGCCGAGGAAAAGGTGAGTGAGGATGGATTGCCGTTAGATGG
>NC_051404.1:3552703-3552799 GCF_015228065.2 Penaeus monodon | reverse complement strand
GAACAAGTTTTCAAGGAAGCAGTCAGCAATGTAATTCGCAGCCTGGAGCGCCTCGCCAGACAGAAGGAGAATGAAGGCAAACATGAGAGCAGCCGG
>NC_051404.1:3552221-3552644 GCF_015228065.2 Penaeus monodon | reverse complement strand
AGTAAAAATAGGCAGCCAGTTCTAAGGTAAATGACTCAAGAGAAACGAAACACTTGAAGAACGAAAACGAAGGAGACGAAAGCGAGAATAAGATAATATTGAAAGGAACAAGTAACAAGTGAAAATATGGAGACACAAACGCACCTTATGTGAAAAAAGCGAAGTGGTGTAATACATTTCCTTACATAAGTCGGATTAAAAAGAATTATTTTAACATGGACAAGAACGCAGTAAGAAAATCAGACATCGTGAGGCGAATCTTGATAAACTTAGAGAAAAAGATAAAAAGATGTTGAATGAGAAAGAATGAGAGAGGCAAATAGGCCAAGCAATTAGATAGACTAATAGGCAGATACGTAGATAAACAGAAAGAGAAACCGGCAGACAGATAGGTAACCAATGGAATGGGGAAGACAGATAGAC
>NC_051404.1:3551873-3552035 GCF_015228065.2 Penaeus monodon | reverse complement strand
TCTGTTGACCCCCCTGCCTTGTGCCTCCCGCAGGGCGACACCCCGTGGTGGAAGAGCACCTTCTTCGTGAGCGAACGCGTCCTCTTCGGCACGTGGGATGGCGTCTTCACGTCCTGCCTCGTCAACCTCCTGGGCGTCATCGTCTTCCTGAGGGTGGGCTGG
>NC_051404.1:3550220-3551438 GCF_015228065.2 Penaeus monodon | reverse complement strand
AACAGAGAAAGCGATACAAGGAAGACGAATCCGCAGAGGGCTGACACCTTATTTCTCTCTCCCCCTCGCGCACTCAGTGGTGGTGGTGCTGACGTCCGTGGTGTCAGCGGTGGGCATCTGCGAGCGGACGCGGGTGGAGAGCGGGGGCGTGTACTTCCTCATTTCACACGTCCTCGGGTCGCAGGTGGGCGGCGCCGTGGGCCTTGTCTATTGCTTCGGGCAGGTGAGTCCTCGTGATTCGGGCCGCTAATTTGGAGCTGCCATTTTGCCTTATTAAGATCCCTCAGGGCACTGCAGAATAAGAACTTTCTTTCACTCTATCATTATTTCATTCATTGCCTTCTGGAGAAATGTTAGTTTGTCCTTTCAATGCCCTTCGTGAAATGGATACGGTATCCTCTATCTTATGGATATTTTTATCAGGATTTTTTTTTACTTTCCAAACGCAATTTTGTCCGTTGCTTTTACACCGATTCCCGTAAATAGGTAAAACCCCTTTTCCCTTTGATCCCAAAAACATGGAAAGGATTGGAAGATCTGCCTCGACGAATTGACCTTCACAAGCCTTTGAGTCCCAATTCTCGGCCGGAATAGGTAAAAGGGAGAAGAGTCTTTTTTTTTTTACCCTTTTTATTGGTCTTTGTTGCTTCTTGGACTTGACAGGATACGACCGAGGGAAAATTCCACGGTCACAGGAGAAAAAAAAAGAAACTTTAGCTGTGGAATTACTTTTATTTTTATTTTCGAATATCAAATGGCTCTCGCTTCCAAAGGAGCCCCGCGTCGCATATTCATAAACGCATGCATAAATATTCCCTACCATATAAAAGAAGCATCAAACAAAGCTTCAACATTTTATCAACTTCATCTTCTGAATTTCAAAATACTAAACTAACGGATGACGATTCCGACCAGGCATGATTAATCGCTAATTAAAGCCATGGCGCCGTGAGCTGATACGGTCTGACTTCCGATACACCGGCTGGTCGGAGGTCTTGCCTTACACGTTTCATTACCTCAGATCCCTTCCTATCGGGCGAGTAATCTCTTAATTTTCTTTCATATAAGTTACATTGCCATCCCTAATTCGGATCGTAAAGTGGTTGGGGGAGATGGCACTCCTTCTGATTGCCTCCATATTCTTAAAGGGACCTTAGCTTTGAACAAGATTAAGGGAAGAGTGAGAGGCGAATTTGCCTTGTAGGATGGGAAGACGCC
>NC_051404.1:3549902-3550139 GCF_015228065.2 Penaeus monodon | reverse complement strand
AGAGTCACTATGAAGTAAATCAGAAATGCTACTGTTAGAGTCAACACGAGATATCAGTTTATGGTTCTACACCGAGTACAGTGATGAACAAATACTAAAAAAGGAACATGAACGTTACGCACTGGTGGATTTGATTGAGATCACTAGAACGTCATATCCACTTAGCTGCCTTTGCACCTAATCTACATCAACCTATTCAGCCCATATGTTATAATCCCTGACTAATCAACGCCATCT
>NC_051404.1:3549095-3549844 GCF_015228065.2 Penaeus monodon | reverse complement strand
GCAGGCCGTGGGCATCTCGCTGTGCGTGGCCGGCTTCGGCGAGTCCATGGTGGAGCTGCTGGATCTGTCGTGGTCGTGGTCGGAGAAGGCCTTCGCTGCGGGCGCCCTGCTCCTGCTGGCGCTCATCAACGTCGCGGGCGTCAAGTGGGTCATTAAGGTGCAGTTCCTCCTGCTGCTGCTCGTCCTCCTCGCCGCCATGGACTTCATCTTCGGCAGCTTCTTGGACCACTCCGACGGTGAGTCAGACGGAGATCGGTTTTGTTGTGGGTTGCGCTCGACTGCTTCCTTTTGGATAATTCGTAGTGTGAGCCTCTGACATCTGAAGGACTGTGGAATGAAGCTGAGGCGTCAACAGCCGACTTAAAAAAAAAGTTTCCGAATGTTCTAATAAAGGTTATAAAACACTTGGAGCAGGTTTTTGAAATTTGTACAGAACTTCAAACGATGTGAAAAAGTTAGTACTTTTGAAATTTGATTTTTTTTTTTGCGCAGATAAGCTTTTATTTTTTTCAACCTCTTCATATCTTTTTATTCGTTTATGTATTTCTGTGCATCAAAAATATGGAGGATATTTGCGTTTCGTAATGCTACAAGAAAAAAAAAGTGTTTTTAACAAACATCTAGATTTCTGTCGTTATTTAAGATATAAAGCCAAAAGAAAAAAAAATGGTAATGCGATTCATTAATCAATGTTTATACATTTCGTGTGGAAGAAACCAGTGCAGGTATCATTTATAAATTGTTTTCTT
>NC_051404.1:3547207-3547349 GCF_015228065.2 Penaeus monodon | reverse complement strand
CATTCGAGTTAGTTCGCCCGAAAAATTGCACAGCATTTTCTGATAAGATTTATATCTTAATTGGAAAACTGTTAACTAGATTTTTCTAAAGAGCTTTTAGAAGTTTCGTAAAAGGAAAGCTGAATGTTTTATTTCGATTGCA
>NC_051404.1:3546279-3547160 GCF_015228065.2 Penaeus monodon | reverse complement strand
TTCTTGTATCACGCGTTATTGCCAAGTATCGTTATGCAAGATTGATATAAACATCATTATTATTATTATTGCTCAAAACTGACCAAGAACGCCTGTTGAAAGGACCCCCGAGTGTCAGCAGGAGCCACAGCTGGTGATGGTAATCCTCTCTGACGGAGCGAAGTCTCCTTTAAGACTCATCTGAGAGAGCCTCGCGACCACGTCCATCCCCGCCTCCACCTGCGCCACCACCCGTCCTGACCTGCAGAAGGAACACCCACCGTCAGCTACCTGTGCGAGGTGTCTGCGTGTATGCCATCGTCAACTTCTAGTTTTTTATGGCAGTTCCTGTTCCTGAGTTTATCATACTAGTGCTCCCGGCTTACTGGATACGTCTGTTCCTTTTCCCAGTCCCATCCCCGTCCCGGATTTAGAATCAGATGCCCAGTCTCCAATTCGTAGACTTATTATTACTCCCAGGCCATGGTTATATATTTTTCCCTATATGCCCATTCTTACACTCAAAATTCTTGTTCCCAGTTCCTACCTCATATGCTAATTATCATTCCTAATTCTCATCTCCTATGGCAACGTTCACCCCCACATCGAATGCCAAACGTATATATCCAATATACATTCTTATGCCAGTCATTGCTCCCAATTCCCCATCTCATTTCACATACCAATCCTCACTCCCACTTCGTATGGTAAGCCCCACTCCTAATACCCAACCCCAGCCCTTATGCCGTGCGCCAGTTCCAACTCCCACTTCTACCTCTTATGCAAATTGCCACTCTTATCTCGTGCGCTAACTCTTACTTGCACCTCGTATATCAATCCCCACGCCCACCTCGTATGCCAATTCCCACTTCGTGTATCCATTCCCATTTCTTATCTCCATT
>NC_051404.1:3545998-3546190 GCF_015228065.2 Penaeus monodon | reverse complement strand
GTCCCTTCCCCGAACATGACGCAACCACACGTACGGTACAAGAGACTCGCTGAGGCAGATTTTGAACTGCGGTCCGAGCGTCCAGGCACCGGTGCTTATGTCCAGGTCCGACCCCACTAAGACCACGGATCCCACGGTGTCGCTGAGGGTCGATTTCTGCGGGCGGAGGAGGTGGTGGATGTTATGGGGACG
>NC_051404.1:3545539-3545762 GCF_015228065.2 Penaeus monodon | reverse complement strand
CGGAATATTAAAACAAGGTGTAGGAAACAGAGAGGAACTGAATTATAATAAATAAAAGAGAGGGGGAGTGCACAAAGACCACAATGAGGGAAGCGGATGAATGAAAGGGGAAGGGAAAGAAGAAGATAAAGAAAGAAGGAATTATGTGAAAAAACAATAATATCAACTATAAAGGTGTGTAAAAAGTAGAGAGCAAGAAAGCGAAAACATTACGTAGAAAATA
>NC_051404.1:3544956-3545484 GCF_015228065.2 Penaeus monodon | reverse complement strand
CGACAGGAAAATAGAATAGAGAAGGAAAAAGAAGAAAAGGCTATGAGGAAAATAGTACGAGAGAAAGAGGATACTGAAGAGAAGAGTAAGATTAGTAGCAAAAAAGACTACTAAAAATATCTATTTAAGAGCCCAGTATTTATGAAGGTCCTTTTCATATCAACTATATCCTGCAAAATGACGAAATTACCAAAGATTTATTGCCAAGCTTCAACCATGATGTAACAAGACCAGCCCTTTAAAATACGAGACGCGAGTTATTCCTGTTTGTGAGCTTGAGTGAACACGTCTCACAGTCTCCAAAAATACGCATCAACAACTTCCCCAAGCAACTTCCATTTCCTAGTCCATCGAACTGGATCGTCACGTGCGGGCCGAAAGTAAACACAGGTTTCCCGGGGGAGGAAAAGCTATGGATCGAGACTGGGTTGTTTGTGTCATGATCGGATTTACGTTATACTTGGATTCGTTCTCTTGGTCTTGTCCAGTTACGTGGTTGGTTAGAGATGGATGTGGTAGTCTTGAAGC
>NC_051404.1:3543590-3544137 GCF_015228065.2 Penaeus monodon | reverse complement strand
CGGAATACACCTTTATGCAGACTGCAGTGTGTTTCTTACCTCGCGCTCATTTGTTCGATATCAAAGCGATCTCAGTGCGACATTCTGCAGTCATTTCTGGCATTGTACCTACCATGAGATCACGCTCGCATGCAATCCCTCATCTTCACAGTTCTTATGCAATCATTATACCAGTTCCTCCAAACGCGCATTACCTTTCTCATTATTACTATCGCGTCCTTCCAGGCTCCCCTTGGCGAAAGCATCCCTCACCTCGTACTCAGTTAGCCCTCTGTAGCCTCGATGTAATTTACGCGGGACGAACACCCCTTCGTCTGCCTCTCCTTCGGAAGTCCCCGAGTCAGGGGGTTGGGACGGGGTGGCACTCCTGCAGTCCCAGTCCTGCAGAGGCTGCTCGGGCGGCGCGGGGACATCGTAGATCAGGTCCCCCATCAAACACCACTCGTTCCTACAGCAGGCGTACACTCTCGACCCCTTGTAGCCATACCCGAGTCGGCCCGTCACCAGCAGGTCGAACTCGCGCCCTAGCCTGCCGAAGTCTACCAGC
>NC_051404.1:3542944-3543433 GCF_015228065.2 Penaeus monodon | reverse complement strand
TTAGAAATTGGACAATGAGTTCGTCATATTGATATAAAAAATAAATTTATTGATAACGAAATGATTATTCGATATTACATTTACTCAGTTCTAACACAGAACGAATGGATTCTTAAATCGTCTTGCGAAATTAGTTTTACCCCCGAATCGCATTTAGCAACCCTACCTTTAAAACTGTCCTCCCGATGAGCCCATTTTGGCCCGTGAACTCCAGGTAGAGTCTGGTGCTGGCAGGAAGGACGGGAAGCGCGGCAGGAATGGCGGTCGGGCTGCCTGGCAAGGTCACAGCCTGAATGCCGTACGTGATGCCGGAGATGAGCTGGGTCACCATCACGCTGCAGCCTGGAAAGGGGCGTCAGTGTTAGGAAAGCAAGAATTATTATCTTTTTCACTGCGCTGCGAATCCCTCTCTCTGTTATCAGTCAATTTGCTTGTTTTTCAAGGTCTTTCTATTTGCCTCTATCTCCACCAATACATTATTTAAGTCCG
>NC_051404.1:3541976-3542652 GCF_015228065.2 Penaeus monodon | reverse complement strand
GTAATTTATCTTAACCCCTCAGAACCGGGCGTGACTGGCTGGTCGGCTGTTACGTGGGCGAACAACACCTCCCCGGGGTACACGACGGGAAATTCCTGGTTCACGGTACTAGGTGTGTTCTTCCCGACTGTCACGGGCATAATGGCAGGGATTAACATGTCAGGTGATCTCAGAAGCCCGGCGAAGGACATCCCGGTTGGCACTCTATCTGCTCTGGGGCTTAGGTGAGTAATCCAGGGGGTATTACTGTTCACCATCCACTGTGGCTTTATGGGTATTTAGCCTGGTTGTCCTATGGTTCTAAATGCTAATTTGAAATGATAGATGTAATTCTATACGTATATGTGTATTTTGCCATCTCTGAATGTGTACCAGCGGTAAAAAAAACATGCTATTTAGGCCATAATAAGATGTGATAGTGATAGCAATTTTTTTGTTAGAGTTTTAAGATGAAAATTCGTAATGAAAACTGTGAACTAGTGTGCTACATATATTTTTTTTTATATTTCAAGCACGGTGCTTTACATGGTGTTCATCTTGGTCCTCGGTGCCACCGTCCAGAGGGAGGTGCTTCTCCGGGACTACATGATCACGGAAAAAGTTTCTGCATTAGGTGAGTCAGCCCATCAGAGCTTCATAGAAAACTTTTTCTCAGTTGCTGCGTAGACATTTGAAA
>NC_051404.1:3539925-3540224 GCF_015228065.2 Penaeus monodon | reverse complement strand
AACACTTCTGACTTCAGTATCACAACAAGTAAGAAAATCCTAGAAAAAATGATCCCCGTAAAGTCATCAACCCTCCTTTTCCTTATTACCATGTTACTCAGGTGTTTATCAAACGATATAACCACAATAAAAGTTAATTAAGAGCAAGTGTCTGATAACGATATCCAGCGTGCATTTTTGCCGTTTGTTATCCTGACAAAGGGATTTCGCTTCAGATATGGTGCGTTTGTGAATATCTAGTAAGCATTTAAAGAGTAAATAGATGGATAAATAAATACGGACACACAAACACTTACACT
>NC_051404.1:3538082-3539302 GCF_015228065.2 Penaeus monodon | reverse complement strand
GCTAATTTAAAACTATGATACTTATCTACCACAGTGCTCACCAGTGGGATGTAGCAAGCTTACGACGAATGTGAATTTACTGATACGTTATACAAACTTCAGACGTGTATGTTTTAATACCAATCCCATTCACGAGCATCACGCTGTTTACGTCGAACACACCATTAAGATGCGAGATATTGTCACTTGTCACTATACGTCACAATGTCTGCTTCTAATGTCCCAACAGGTTATCAAAATAGGCCCGCATGAAAATGAATAGCCTGGTACACTTCACTACCTGTTGATCCGCTTCTCAGGTCAGCTTGATAATGCTTTACGATGATATAAACAGCACGTTATGACACTTCAGACTCCGCCTGCTGTGTCTCCGTTGGTACTGACCCACACAGGAAGTGCTGCCTGTTTCTTTGATAACACTAATCTTCGCTGATGTTAGTTTTCAGTTAGTTCGTCATGGTAATACGAGATTTGTAAAGCTGATTTTGAAATACAGCATGTGATTGTATTTATGCTAATATATTTATCAATATCAATGGTAGTGCAGAAATCTGATAACTGTTGAAGCATTTATGTGATGAAAAATTCATTTCCGATGAAATGATGACACCTGACGTTTCCTATCACTGGGAGAAATGTGTAACTTTTTAATTTCCTTTTTTTGCGTCACATATATCCATTATACTTCATCAGTAACAGTGAAGGAAATCACCATTCATAGTGCTGTGCCATGTGCATCATAATGACAGTCGAAATATTATTAAAGCCTAAGGCAGGAGCGAACTAAAGTGAAAGATTGAGTACGTGAACGATAAGCTGTTCAGATATAGGTGAAGGATGCTTATATTTGGTCTCCCTATACTTATATACACTCTCTGGCCAGCGCTCTTGTGCATTTTTATACTCTACATCAGACGCTGTTCGTTATGCTCGCTAGTAAAGTTACAGTTGAATTAAAGGAACTTTATATTGTGTATTATCGTTAGCATAAGGCGACTGTTTAATACAACTATTGTTCATTTGGTTGCAGTTTTATGGCAACTTTCTTGTTCTTAGGCATGAGGAAAACTCGGTTGAAATGCGCCTCCTCATTTTGATATTGTGAAAGGCAGGCTGCAGTCAGCAGAATGGAGCCATCTCTCAGGATGAGACACAAGGGGAAGGGAAGCGAGCTAAAAGTGAATAAGGATATACACATAAATAGATGAACAAATAAATGA
>NC_051404.1:3536662-3537821 GCF_015228065.2 Penaeus monodon | reverse complement strand
GGTGTGTGTATATATAGTTAGAGTGAAAAAAATAATATGTAAACTAAGTGAATAAAGAACTGTGAAAGGATTGGCTATAAGACAACAAGAAATATGTTGAAAAAAGCGTGAAGAGAGCACTTTAGCAAGCCTTGGGGAATCCGAGCGTCCAACCAACACATCAAACCCACATCTAGACTCCCTCGTGAACCAGCGTTATTCGTGACTTCAGGGCATTGCAGAGTTAGCTTTAACCCATCTCACTTCACGCAGGTGTGCTGTTACTGGCCGGGCTCTACACAAGCACGCTGTCGTCCACGCTGGCTTCGCTGTACGGCACACCGCGCGTTCTCCAGTCTATCGCCAGCCAGAACGTGGTGCCCGCCCTGTCTCCGTTGGCCCAGGGAGTGAGTGCTCTCTCGTGCGCCCCATTCAGAGAAGGCCTGCGTGCATTTTAGTGATAAGTTAACTGACGGGTAGATAGATGGATGTAATGGGGACGGCTCTTTTGCTGATGAAGAGAATGATTACTGATCTCTTATTTATAGGTTCCATGTTACAAGAAAGCATTTTCCTTCACGATAGAATTAATGCCTAGAGTTAACAAAAGAGAAATTAGGGGAAAAGTAAGAAATAACCCCGTTTCCCATCCCAACAGCGAGGACCCAACAAAGTGCCCGTGCTGGCCCTGGTGGTGACCGTGGTGGTGACACTCATCTTCCTCCTCGTGGGGCGCATCAACACCCTGGCACCCATCGTCACCATGCCCTACCTGGCCACGTACGCCGCCATCGACTACGCCTATTTTGCCCTCGCGATGACGGCTGACCTGCAGAGAGCACGGGAGGCGAGGTTCAGGTGGGTCGGGGAAGGAGGGGAAAGGGGTGACGGTATGGTACATTGTATGATAAAAAAGTGAATTACTGGAAATTTGTGGGAGAAAAGAATAGAAGTAATGAAAGGAAGAACAGAAAGGATTGATTACAAGATTAACAGTCCAGTAAAATTCGATTTCAGAAGAAAGTGATTTTTTCCGTTTCTTTCTCTCAGAGGTCAGACATTTGGGACGCCGACATTTGACTCCCGAGGTCTTGGGGGAAACACTGACCTTGATCACCTGTTCCCTGAGAGAGTCACTCACAAAAAGGTGATCACGGTAAGTCTTTCCTTCTCGCCGACG
>NC_051404.1:3535915-3536536 GCF_015228065.2 Penaeus monodon | reverse complement strand
GCGCGCATTCAAGCCTTATTTGATAACAAAGAAACAGCCAGAATGCACAGAACCTTTGGTAACCTTTTCCTGTTTACACAGAGTATAGACTTACAGCGCCGAAGTCTATAAGCCTTGAATCAGCTAATGCAACACATTTGGATATTTTTCGTAAGCTTCATTTGCGAAAAACAATTCATGATCTCGATGTACTTTGCGCCCTCACAGACGGCCGCAAGCTCTGGCACCTCGAGCTTGGTCTCCTCCCCGGACGACCACTCCAGCATCAAGTCGGACACCGAACCTTCTGCAAAGGGTGAGTGGCCAGGCGCCCGAGGAGAGGCAGCGGGATATAGATCACGAGATTTCATTACCCAAGGGCTTCAGTGACACACACACACACACCTTTTTTTCAGACTATATTGTGATTTGGGAATACAATCTTAAGCAAAACTGTTATACAGATCTTTTCTGTACTTACGTAACCTTTTCCCCCCCACAGAGGAGGAGAATGGCGCAGCGGGCGCCAATGAAGACCTGCTGCCTGGCATGGGCGCCCCTGGGGACTTCCTCGCTATCACAGGGAAGCCTACTCACTGGTACTCCCACCTATGCAATCGCTGGCTCTCTTTGATAGGGGTG
>NC_051404.1:3534380-3535879 GCF_015228065.2 Penaeus monodon | reverse complement strand
GTGTCTCTTTGATAGGGGTGAGTAGTCCAGTTGTGGACACGATATCTCCATCCACTATATTTATTCACAGTTTTATTCGTGCGTTTTTCTTTTAGGTGATTTTATTAGCTATATTTTGGTGAGGCATTTGCTTATTGGTTTACTAATGTATTGACTTATATTTCAGTGATGTGTTTACTTATATCTTTATTCATCCATTTACATATACTATATTAATCATTTATTTGTTTCTCATGTCGGCTGGCAAGAGTAAAGTTAAAGCCTTGAATACCTTTTTGCACTTGAACTGGAAACGTTTGTCGACAAGTACATCCCTTCACCGCCTTGGCTTTTCAGGTGGGCGTGAAGGTGGCTATGATGGTGTGCGTCCACTGGGCCTACAGTCTCACCACACTGCTCACCATGCTGCTTCTCTACGTCTACATCGGCCAGGCTGCACCGGGGGGGCCTCCTGGCATCGCCATGGAATTCGTCTTCCTGAGGTGGCTGAAGAACAGGTTTTTGGCGTGTTTTGGGTAGGTGTCTTGCCTGTTTGCTTTAAGGATCGCATTGCAAATCTTGAGGTTTCTGTAGCAGTGTCGGCGATGAAATTTACTAAGAGGTTTTCTGATTTTGTTCCCCGGAAATCATGCTTACCAAAAGCTAGGTCCGTATTTTCGTGCATTACACGACTGACAATATTTCTCGGACATTGCAGACAGAGGTCCGCCGAGTACGACCAAGTAGTCGTGACACCCCTGCATCCTGGAGTCGAGGTCACAGCCAATCAGCTGACTGAGGAGAACGAGGACTTCGCTGCCAGGTCACGCTACCACCAGTCGACGCCAGGTCAAGCACTCCCCGATCTCACGGAACAACAGTAGCCACGTCATCATAGTCATCGTCAGTCTTGGCTTCAATGGCTTAGAAGTCGTCTGAACAACATTCTAGCTGCGGCCTTTGTGGACAAGGACGTTTTGCTGCTCTGTAACGCATGGAGGGAGATATCTATTCGGTGTATCGTAGTTTACCTACATCTGTGTTGGTGTGTGTGTATACACTCGTTATACTTAACTTCGTGGAAGCGCCTCTAGATAAGTGTGTTGATCCATTGTTTAAATTCTCAATTGAGACACACGAGTAATAGCTGCCTATGAAATTTTCGATCTGTTTTGTGTTGCGAACATTTGCAAAGTGGATACTGTGTGTTTAAAATACATATTCTTAATGTAATTCAGTTAATACCGCAGCATTTTATGCTCACCGCCAGTAAACTGAAGCGACGAGGGAAACAAATACCACTAATTTCTAAAATATAAACGATATTGGAAGCTGATGCAGAATTAGATCAGGAAGATATGCCGAAAAGGCAGTGAATCACGCAACTTCAAATAACAGTCAGATGTACTTTTAGTTAGGGGCAAAACGTTTGATAATGCACGAAAATGGGGAGCAGTAGTGCGTTCTGCTTAATCTCTAGTTATTACTACCTCGGTGTGCACGTATACATATTTTTACAT
>NC_051404.1:3533146-3534246 GCF_015228065.2 Penaeus monodon | reverse complement strand
GAAAGGCTTCTGTAGCATCAATGTAAGTGCTGAAGTAATCACAGCGTATTTGCGAATTAGACTTAACGAATATATGTATACATGTCTACCATAATAAAGTTCAAATACACTTCGCAGGTCCGGACCAAAGAGTCAGCGGACCAAGTAAGTATCGAAATGAGCCTTGAAGTCAATATGTGGACACTGACTTCACCGAACGCGCGGAAGGTAAAATTATAAATGGATTTTTTTTATTATTATTACCAAGGCAGCTGAGTACTTGCAATATAGACTTTGGCTGGGTACGCGACTTCGCAGTCTGAGATAATGACATCGAATCACTTGGTCGTTATTTTGCTCATTTGTATGGTCGTGTTATAAGGTACAAGCATGTCCCTTCAACAAGCCTAAACTTATACCTTAGTGATGCATTCAAGAGGAAAACATATAGAGCTCCTATAAAGGAATTGCGAAGAAATACACATTCAGATCTTTTTGCTTACTGTAATATTTTTCTTTCGGCGATCATAAATCGAATGTTATAACGTTTTTATCTTGAACTATGCATGAATATGAACCAACACTAGGGATGTATCAACTGGTGTGCCTGTTATTACATCATTATCCAAATCAAGTGTTACCATATCTGATGGTGTAATGGTTTCAACATTCTCTTTAATATTGGTTGCAGGTTGCAGCCTATGCGGTCTTAATTAGATTTTGAAATAGTTTGACTTCGTGAACAGTTAATTATAGAAAACGTCGTAAACTGCCTTTGGTAGGGGTAACTCTTCCAGTTCTTCCGCCGTCCTCACCGTAGGTCACGAAAACAAGTAAAATAGAACAGTAGTTGATTTGCCGACTATATAACTTGAAGCTTGAAGAGAGAAAGGTATCATATCTACCTAGATGAATATATTATGTGATTTATAGGAAAGAAATATATTTCTAGATTTTGTTTTGTATTCTTTATCGTAAATATATCATGCCAGGTATATAAAAAATAGTTGTTAAAAATTCCATTAGGAATATATATTTGACTAACATGGTTCTCAGTATATTATCAAGAGGCATTTGATTGGTTTATCAAAATTACATTTGTTAACTGCAGGTATAGCATA
>NC_051404.1:3531721-3531897 GCF_015228065.2 Penaeus monodon | reverse complement strand
ACACCTTGCGTTCACTCGGGCAAAGCGCACCGAGCGTTGGCGTGG
Organism: Penaeus monodon; assembly: GCF_015228065.2. Classification (NCBI taxonomy): domain Eukaryota; kingdom Metazoa; phylum Arthropoda; class Malacostraca; order Decapoda; family Penaeidae; genus Penaeus; species Penaeus monodon. Next base: position 3,531,852 of record NC_051404.1, on the reverse strand, counting down.
CAAAATCAAGTTGAACAGTCGACCTGACCAAACGTTTGGCGAAGCGATTTGCGACTTCAGGAGGACGAGACAGAATGGCTGTTTCGTTTTGTGTAAAGCCTGCGCTGAGCCATTGCCCGGGGGACGCGCTT
>NC_051404.1:3529905-3530178 GCF_015228065.2 Penaeus monodon | reverse complement strand
TACTAATCACCTATTTATTGTTCTCATGTGGATGTCATGGCAGTATTCTAATAAATATTTTTGTAGTTGAAGCATTTCCATATCCTCGTATGGTTCTCATTAATATTCTGCATCTACGTTGCAACTACAAAAAGTGCCCAAGCTCTTAGTTGTACCTTGGGTTGCGACCGATCACTCTTCAGAGGTTTATGAAAAGACCTTTGGATAAGTCAAAACCATTTATTTGCATTTATTTGACTGATTCATTGAAAGAGACAGAGACGGAGATTGGCT
>NC_051404.1:3527579-3529754 GCF_015228065.2 Penaeus monodon | reverse complement strand
CTGTACATATAGGTACGGGAAGGAGAAAAAGCGAGGCACAGTCCAAAAGACCGAGAAAACATTGGAGATACATTATAAATTTACATCAGAAACCTTCAGCCCCATGAATTTTCTTACCCACATAAACGAACTGCTGATTTCGGAGCAGACGATTAGAATTAACAACTGCCAGCCATAGAACACATCTAGTGTAGAAGCTTTTCGTCAGATCTGGTCATGGAGTCACCTGCTGTTCAGTTGCTCAAGCGTCGGTTCAGACGGCGACGGCGACCTATTGGCTCTTTCGGAGGCGCTGTGGTTGTCACGGGCTCTGTGGTTGTTGGCGCGGGATTTGACTCTGTTGATACCAGTGGGAAAGGAGACGTAGGTTCTGGTGCGGGCGTGGCCACAGTCGCTGTTGCAGCTGAAGAGCACATGCCGTCTGGGATGATGCACTTGTTCTGGGTGGCCGGAGTGCAGTGCGTGTTTGTGCTTGCCTTGACGCAATGTCCGACGCCTCCTCTGGCCGTCGGGTCCCAGCTGTAATCATCGGGGCACGTCCTTCGAACCTGCTTTAGTCCGCTCTCGTCTGCCACGCACTCGAAGTACCGCTGACATTCTTTTGGGTCGGGGTAACGTCCTTCTTCAGTGCAAGTAAATGATCCTAACTGCCAGGTGCAAGGGTCCTCACAGGCACCTGTCAGCTCGTTGTACATCAGGTTACTTTGGTTGCAGTTGAAAGCCTTTTGCACCCATCCATTTTTGGTTGAGATACAAGCGTAATATTGCGTGCAGTTGTTCATATCACCGAAGACACCTGGTCGATGGCATTCAGGCAAGCCGTTCTTATTCTTGCACTGAGACTTTACGACGTCAAATTCACTCCCTTCGTCGCACTCATAGAATACAGGATCTGAGGAGGTGTCGTTGCAGTAGAAGAACTTCCGCTTGTCATATAAGTCTTCTTTGAAAGTGTTTGGCTCTTGGCAGGTGCACCCAGCAGGCTCCTTCGGGTAACAGACCCCGCCCCCGAAGTTCTCCTTGTGGGTGCACATATCCCCGTTGATGCAGGACAGCTTGTAAGCGCGTCTGTCCACGCAGTTGATGAGCGTCTTGCAGTCAGCGCAAAAGAATCCATCCTTGCCCTCAGAGCACATGAAGCTGAAGGCGCTATCCTCAAATAAAGCACGCTGTTGCCGGTGTGGCGGCTCACAAAGCGTGTCCTGAAATGTGCGACGGGGAGAGGTGCATCAAACACAGCATTATGAAACGCTAAAGTATTTGGACAACGCATGAAGTTACTAAAATCTTGTGCTAGACTTAAAGTAAATTTAGAACAGACGTAATGATTAACCCATATATGTGTTTTCTATGAATCGGAAATGAATGGAATACACTTAAAAAAACACAAAATATTGGAGAAATTACTTTATCACCCGAGTATCCACAATTCGATATATTCTCCACTCGAAAGGTTTAGCAGCAACCCATTCAACAGCAGCAGACAAACTCACCTTAAAACTAACGCATTTCCTAGCCTGAGGATCGAAGGCGGATTTCTTACATTCACCGACGCGGGGGAGCAGTTTGCCGCCGACGCGAATGCACTCGACGTACTTTGTGCAGTCGGTGGGATGGCTGATTCGCCCCTCCACCGTGCATGTCAGGCTGTGCGACGAACTGAAAAGGGAAACACGGTCAGTATTTGTAATATTTATCTATAAAGTTTGAAGAAAATGAGGGGAAACACAGGCAATATTTGTACTATTTATCTATAAGGTTTGAAGAAAATGAAAAACAAAAGGATAAGTCCAGGGTTTGTTAAGGAATATATAATATGAGTTACATATCTGTTAGAAGAGAGTATCGAATATGAGTAAACATAAGGTTAAAAAGAGAGTATCGAATATGAGTAAACATAAGGTATAAGGTAAGAGTACCGAGTATGAGTAAACATAAGGTATGAGGGAACATCCAGTGTGAATGAGTGTAAGGGTGCGTGAAGGAGATAGCGGAGGGGGGGGGGGGAGGAGGCAGAGTCTCGGATAGAACGGAGAGATAACAGAATTTACAAAGGATTAATTAACTTATAGTAGTGTTAATCAGCTGGAACAGAGTTAGGTGAAAAAAGGAAAACTGAAGGAAAGAGGAAACCAAATCATGAAAACAGTGTATGGGAGGAAGAATATATCGATC
>NC_051404.1:3527441-3527542 GCF_015228065.2 Penaeus monodon | reverse complement strand
AAGTTTCCAACAACAGAAAAGAAAGAGAATCTATTAGTACACAAAATGATACACAGAATAGGACGCTAGAAAAAAAAAAAATATATATATATAACTATATT
>NC_051404.1:3527230-3527331 GCF_015228065.2 Penaeus monodon | reverse complement strand
CAACATTACCTCTCTTCCCAGAGTGCGGAGGCCACTCCCGTCACCTGAATTGAATAGAAAAGGTAATTTTTCTTTCACAAATTCGTTCATATTGTTTAGCA
>NC_051404.1:3525717-3526488 GCF_015228065.2 Penaeus monodon | reverse complement strand
AACTTTTATTATAGCATTCTGTGAGTTCAGATTTTTATATTCATAAAACACCCACTCTTTAAACAAACATCTGCGCAGTGGGAGTGGAAGATGACGATATCTACATTTGTATTCCTATCAAGGAATGAAGCAGTGTCCTTGCATTCTTTAGATATGCGCTAATTTCGATAACTGCCTTCTAGGAGAATCGTAAATAATGTGTAACAGATGTATCGTGAAGTTAACCATCTTGATAAAGACAGGTAATAACGAAGAGACACAAACTATTGTATGATCAGACTCTACAACCACAACCCCTCCGATTAAAACAACAACGCTTCGAACACAGTGTAAAACTCACAACAACGAAGGCCAAGATAAGGAGCTTGAATGCAGCTGCGGAATACATGTTGCCTCGTGCCAGTCGCTGTTGCTTGCTGAACAGGGTCTTCCTCGCCCGCTTTATATACCCGGCTTTACCCCGTCGGATGCCCCTCCCTCTGGCGAACGATCTCTTGACGAGCACTGGCGCCAGAGGAATGCCGGTTGGGAAGGCAGAGGAAGATAAAACTGCATATTGAGGAAGATGGAAGCAGACTAAAAAAATGCAAGCTTGTTGTGCAACGAAAGAGACACAGAGGGACAGTGTAATGACAGTGGGAATAAGAGAAAATGAGGAAAGCTTTAGAATAAAGATAGACGGCAACGCTGTTTCAGCTGTCAACAGAGAAGACAGGGAAACGGGCAACGAAATAACTGGGACAAAGAGTGGGACAGAAGGAGAGGGAAAGT
>NC_051404.1:3519447-3520377 GCF_015228065.2 Penaeus monodon | reverse complement strand
GTCCCTGCCATCCATAGAAGGGCTGCAGAATAGGTGATCAAGGAAGTCACGACTGGACATTACCATTCCCAACGCATACGAAAAAAAACGTACATGAAAAACACCTGCATTATTTTGAAACGTAATTGCAAAGCCAATAAATTACACCAGACAATGACCACTGCATTCGCAAGCGCGGAGTTCACTGGCCATGAGGACAAGAACCCAGGTCCACCTGAGAAAGTGATTTACGGAGTCGCCTTGCATATGCAGGGATAAGATCCTCTTTCCTTTGCGTGAATGGAGGACCGCGTCGTCGACTCGCAAACCAAAAATGATAATGCGTGAATGAATTATCGCGGTGTTGTAAATATGTTTCGATGTTTATATCTTCCTCCGGTCTACCTTTCTTTGTTTTATCATTCTGAGTTTTCTTCCTTTGTCCTTCGTTATCAGAATCGCGATAGTCGTTTCTCTTTTGTTTGTTTCAGAAATAAGTGTTAGATCCCTTTCTGTCAGTTTATATACCACAAGGTATAAAAAGTGCATACTGTCACATAGCATATATCATCAATTCTCTCTCCTTTTCTCCTCTATCTTTTCTTTCCCCATTCGGTACAGCGCTAGCCCCTACTAACCATCGGTGTGTGAACCTTCTCGAACACAAAGGTTCAATATCTATGACAATCAAATCCCAGTACATTAAACATATGCTAATGATACAGTGATTAGTTTGTTATACTTCTCATTAGCAGCTTCATGCATAGTTAATGCGACTTTGCGTACATACTTTTCCTCCTGATGTTAATAATCGAAGAGACAAGCATATACATACACACGTTGTGATCACTGACCTTTTGGGGTTGGAAATTCCTCGCGAGAACTTCCAGTCTCAAATCTACGAAATCAAATTAATTGCCGCTTATAAGCCTTGATAATAATGCAAATGTA
>NC_051404.1:3518788-3519089 GCF_015228065.2 Penaeus monodon | reverse complement strand
AATCACAATTTGTCGATCTCAGCCTATTAATCACGCCATATCTGTAAGCAAACCTCAAAACAGTAAACACAATTTTTTTTTTTACGATGACACGTTGAATACTGAGGTCTGGACAACAGATCAGCGCCAAGAGTAACTCTTATAATGCAAGGAATGTCAGGATAACGCCATTATATTTGAAGGAGAGACAACAAGGTTTCTTGGAATATTCATGGGTTACAGATAAGTAATACATAATGTCCAGTGTATCACATGTACTCGGTTCCAGATACACTTCCCGACGACTTTTCTCAATTCCTAG
>NC_051404.1:3512415-3512517 GCF_015228065.2 Penaeus monodon | reverse complement strand
CTCCCCCATTGATTGGACACGGAGTGTCACAAGCAACACAAAACTGTTACACGGCGCTCCATAATAGCATAGTCCTAGTCCTGGCATTAATCGCCGCCATCA
>NC_051404.1:3512112-3512383 GCF_015228065.2 Penaeus monodon | reverse complement strand
AAATATACATCACTTCCGAAATGTGTTGGAAAAAAATACATATATTCCTTTTTTCATCACAGATACATAGCACAGCTTGAATCCTATATTTTCTAATATCCCTTCCTTTTTTTCACGAGTTCATCAGTAACAATAGGGGCAAAACCTATTATCATATTTCCCAAGAATTAACAATTAGTTATAATGTGATCCTCATCTATATTGCTGCCGGACAAGGGAAAAACTCCACGTCCCCAGTCACAGGGAGAGAATACAACCCCCTGTATACACA
>NC_051404.1:3511753-3511883 GCF_015228065.2 Penaeus monodon | reverse complement strand
GAATTGGCTGAACAATCATCTGAAGATCTTCGTCGAAGGGTTCATCTATAGGTTTTCTCTACTACTTTCATTAAGATGCCGACGCAACATGGCCCCATTCACTAAGCACCTTCACGTACCAGTCGAACAC
>NC_051404.1:3509414-3509774 GCF_015228065.2 Penaeus monodon | reverse complement strand
CTCAACGCACAAAAAGATTAAATCCAGTAGCAAGAAATCTTCAAAACTATTTACAGTTTAGCTGTAAGAAACATTTAAAAGGCGAGATTGGAGGAAAAGGCGATTGAAGGCGATTGAAGAAGAGAATGAGTGAATTGTACAATTAATAAACGATTCCTTTAGAGGAAGTTTGAGACGACACTGAAGTTATATTAAACAACCGAATCCAAACTGAGAAAATACAAATACAGAATGAAAGCGCTAGTAATATATAAATTTAGATTATTCAACCAATGAAATAGAAACTCAGTGGAATGCCTAGTAATATATAACCTTAGATTATTCAACCAATGAAATAGAAACTCAGTGGAATGCCTTCGG
>NC_051404.1:3509027-3509358 GCF_015228065.2 Penaeus monodon | reverse complement strand
TGCAACCACTGCCAACTCAGTAAGTGTACGCGTCTTTTGTATATAATCTCCCAACAAGTGTGAGGCAAAGTTCATTTGATTTCTCGGATACATGTGACTTACTGGATAATCAATAAAGTGATTTCCATGGCGAGAAAACCGTCGACCAAAACAAATGAGAAATTGAAAAAACGTCGTAAACATTTGCTCCCCAAATTAAGTTCGTAAATGCCTAATCAATTCCAGGGAGAAGCGGAAGACAGTTCGTAATGTACTCATAACATTGACTCTCACCTTACAAAGGACTTTGCCTTAAATTTTCTAATGCTAAACACATTAGTCCCGATAAGTA
>NC_051404.1:3507924-3508625 GCF_015228065.2 Penaeus monodon | reverse complement strand
AAAGTTGAGAAATTTGCCAATGCACTCAAGGAATTTTTCCCATGCCCGCCAACCACTAATGCCAGTGAGAAATGGGAACACTTCAGAGATGCCATATACACTGCAGCAATTACCACCTTTGGCAAGATGACCAATAAGTTGGCCGACTGGTTCGAAGCACATGCCGAGAATGGACACCTGTGCTAACGAGCATTGGCCCAGACTCTGCTCCCAAATACAGCTTGCCAATGACACAGGAATGTCAGGGAAATGCGCGATGAAATCAAACAGGCCCTGGGACCAACACATAAGAAAAATGCCCCTCTAAATTCAAGATCGGGCAAAGCAGATGTAGCGCTGGGTAGAGCATTACTCTGCTTTACTGGTAGAGCATGATAGCGAACCAGCGCTGGAAGAACCGAACAAGGACCTGGACTCTCCTGCTCCTGGCCAAACACCTGGAAAAGACGGCATCCAGAGTTCAGATGAAATGCTCAGTCGACGACCTTCAGCAGATAACGACTTAATTCAGTGTTGCCTGCCAAGACTTCGGACTTACTATCAGTCTGAATAAAACTCAGGTCGTAGGGGAGGATGCACTTAGCATATGCATCTCCATCCACCAACTGGATGTCGTTCATGACTTTGTGTAACTGGGTTCATCTGTCTCTGACTTCCCCTCACGACACCTAAAACTAAGTCAGCGTATTAACAATACCGTT
>NC_051404.1:3507622-3507841 GCF_015228065.2 Penaeus monodon | reverse complement strand
GGAAAAAGACCATAGCAGATTCATGTTATGTTCTCGTGATCGACCTTTGCTTAGTTTTTGTCCAAATGCGCCCGCGGGAGAGGTCAGCGCCTCATGAATGATGCAGGTCAGAGCAGCATACAGATAGACCCTTGGCATCGGGAGGACATGCCGCCCAGCCCAGCGGGGTCAACGCTCGCCTCCCCTGTCCCGCGACCACGGCTGAGGGCGGCTAATGAG
>NC_051404.1:3506312-3507130 GCF_015228065.2 Penaeus monodon | reverse complement strand
ATCACCAGAAGCAACGGCAAAGGACAATTAGAAAAGGAAAGTCATTTGAACTCGGTGACATCTTCGCTTATTTGCATCCCTGTGGTTTCACATTTTAATCTGTTATCAATATTCCAACGACTCGGGCAAGGTATTTGGCCGAATGACAGGGAAGCACAATCAGAGATGAAGTGTTTGCGGATGTCGACAACGCAGAGAAGAGAAAGGGGAAGTCGATCCTCCGCCAGTGCTAAAGATTCCAGCTCCAAAATACATAAGTTCCACCCTTGAATGAACGTCCGAGCAGAACCATTCTCTATGACGGATCGTCCTAGCAATTATTATTATTTGCTTTTAATGGGGTGATAAATCCGTAAGCAACATCTATTCAACTGGTCTCTGAGCCATGGCCAATCCACCTACAGCGTTTCATCATAATCCGTCAGTAACATTTCGCTTACGCTTGCAGACGACCGATAAGCCACGCCTCTAATAACGTTAGTCTTCCGGCTCGGTGAAATATTACTGCAGCAACGTTGATAAATTAGCTCTTTGATTATGAAAATTTCCATCACTCGCATTTACAGTTCATGTGCAGTGGGGTTAATGAGAAGATGGGTAACTAAGATTAAGATGATTGTTAATGAACATAGTATCCTGGTTTGAATATAATCTCGCTCAGTTGGTGGTAATACCATGAGTAGCTTTAGTCATGAACAATAAATTTGATTTTAATGAAAAGATTTAATTGGCCATTTTTCATATGGAGAGACATGCCCATTATCTCTAATTGTGATTTCAACTAAATACTATCAATAATGGGAAGTATAGGAAATTCA
>NC_051404.1:3505915-3506158 GCF_015228065.2 Penaeus monodon | reverse complement strand
GTGAAGAAACGACTGGGCAGCGAATCAAGAACTTCATGCGAGTGTACGAAAGCATTCAACCCAGCAGCACACCATAACTGTCAACTGCCAGTTATTTACAATGCTAACTTATCACAGTTCCGGTTCATTTGTTACACATCGCCATCTACCCGGGTTGGGTTATGACGTCACCGATTCTGCATGCCTGACTGATGAGAGGAAACACATTGAAGGGGTGACATGGATGACAATGCAACTTATGCT
>NC_051404.1:3504897-3505744 GCF_015228065.2 Penaeus monodon | reverse complement strand
AAGTGTCGTTATATTTGACAACAAGAATTGTATTTTCTATCGTTGAGAAGTCTTACTCTCATCAGTTTGATTTTAGTTGTTTTTGCCATGCATACGAATCAGAATCTCTGTATGATATAGCACGGCTGACAAATTATGAGTTAAACTGCTTTGTCCAAATTCATCTTTATGCCACAGTGCGCGTTCATCGTGGAAGCTACCTAGCTTACCTTTTCTGTAAAGATATTCTAATGAAATATATATATTTTTTTTATTTATCACAATACAAGCTTTGTACTACGGAATATTTTATGAGCTTATAAAACCAGTAATTCAATATTTTCAGTTAGTGCTAAGTAAAATGCAAACAGTTTGTAATATTTCCTCGTGCTCTTGACGGATAGATGGATATTGCAAACGGGGAGACTAACAGCAACAGTAATAATCATAGAAGGAATCAGACTGACAGGATGATAATATATATGACAGGAATAGCAGGTAGATAGTAACCTTTACAAGAAACTAGTCATCCAAATGGAGATATCAACTTTAGTCTTTCATTTATATATAAGGAAGAAAATAATGAAGACGAGTCGCTTGTTATTTTCACATATAATACTTTACCATTTCATCTCATTATTATCATTATTCAGTAGAATTAACTCAATATAAGATAATGTAATACATTACTGTAATATGAATACTATTTACAGTTTAGGATACGAAAGGGACTAAAATGACTTCTGCTGATGACTCCACACACTTCATCCTTTTCGGAATAAAAAGGAATTAAAGATCATATACTAATGGTCATTCTAAAATTACCTGTGCGGTGTAAATACCATTCGAAAGTAACATATACAGCAGC
>NC_051404.1:3504795-3504861 GCF_015228065.2 Penaeus monodon | reverse complement strand
GTGAATAAACAGAACAAAAGTAACTGTGATAGCTGGTTTCATATCTGCAATTTGGAAGATCAGTAA
>NC_051404.1:3504322-3504656 GCF_015228065.2 Penaeus monodon | reverse complement strand
ATGCTAACATTTGATTATAACAAAAAACAAAACCTAATGCTTTTCGTTTTGCCTTGTATATTCATGATAAACTAATATTGCGAGCGAGAATTTGTGAAATATACAAATTAACAGAAGTTGTAAATATAGACAGTTGAGGCATTTTGAGCGGTCTATACACACAAAACCACGTATATCAATAATTATTGCTACACATTTTTTTTTTTACTCGACATGTATATGGTTACAAAAGTGAAAATTCATTATAACAAAATTTCACCTTCTAGAGTAAGTCTCTAGTGTAGTGGTTATCACAAGCGTTTAATACACGTAAGACTTGGGTTCGATTCCTAAC
>NC_051404.1:3504158-3504263 GCF_015228065.2 Penaeus monodon | reverse complement strand
ATCTCATTGTATAACGATATCATTGTGAAAGTTGATAATCATAATGCCGTATTTTGTCTCTCCTTTTTGAAACTCCATCACACTTTCACTTAATGATATTCATTT
>NC_051404.1:3503469-3503765 GCF_015228065.2 Penaeus monodon | reverse complement strand
TTTTATAAATCATTGTAAAGGTTGCCTAATCTTCTGTCCCTTCAGAGGAATTCCCATATATTATTTATTAAACATGTATATGCTTTTAACATTAGAAATTAAATATAATCTAACTTCACTCATTAACTATATCTTCGTTTGTGTTGTGGTTTGCATAGTCGCTTGTTACGCGAAAGACCTGCGTTCGATTCCCAACGGAGGCAATGAAATCGATTTTGTGTGTTATGCCTGTCTCTTATTATCCTTGGTTTTATCCGTCTCTTTCTGCTGTATTACAGAGTGAAGTAAGATAGGTA
>NC_051404.1:3503144-3503296 GCF_015228065.2 Penaeus monodon | reverse complement strand
TCTGTGTCATTCCTTTTATGTTAATTATTAATTTCTTTAAAAAAATGACATAAAGTAGGAAAATCTTGTGATCTTATATCGTCCACCAAATTAATTCATGGAGAGAGAGAGAAAAAAAGTGGATAAAAATAAAAAGAGGGAGGCAAACGCAA
>NC_051404.1:3502907-3502988 GCF_015228065.2 Penaeus monodon | reverse complement strand
TACGTAACTGATTGGAAAGAGGTTATTTCTTATTTAAATGAAAAGAAAATATGCGTCTCTCCCCCCCCCTCCCCCCATCTC
>NC_051404.1:3502761-3502859 GCF_015228065.2 Penaeus monodon | reverse complement strand
CCTGCAAATTATGTCAGTTTTTGTTTTCTGGTGTATTTGTCATTCAAATGTGTTTACATCGTTTCTGCATGATTGTTGCATAATTTCTGTCACTGCCT
>NC_051404.1:3502226-3502507 GCF_015228065.2 Penaeus monodon | reverse complement strand
CCCTAGATAGAGAGAGAGAAAATGAAAGGAAGAATGAAGACTGAAGAAATAGTAATTGTACGAAAATGTAAGAAAATAAATACTCAAGGAAAATGAATAAATAACGATTTGAAATATGTATATATATTTCAGATCGTTATATATAATAAATAGTATGATAGATAGTATAAAAAACAATAAGATAAAGGCCAGCGGGAATATAGTAACACTAGAATTTTGTGAAAAAGAAAAAGCCAGTGTTTTATCGCCATACTGGCGCTCCGTTACCATTATATGCTACG
>NC_051404.1:3501469-3501712 GCF_015228065.2 Penaeus monodon | reverse complement strand
GAAAAAAGTTACAGTGCTTTTTGAACTATTATCAAGGTTTTCATCATTATCATAAAACTCAATTGTTACTGGAAAACGAAACTAAAAACAAGTGACAGGAATCGAATGTTTTAGTCATTAAACTATATTGAATACGCTGCAAGGTTTTGTTTTCCGATGTACTTGCCATCAGAATAGGATTAGTTTCTATGTATTTGTGAATGTGAAAGGGAGAGAGGGTGGGGTGCAAATATGTGCATGAAC
>NC_051404.1:3500824-3501016 GCF_015228065.2 Penaeus monodon | reverse complement strand
TTACCCTGCAGGTTAATATGCCTGAATAGCGATTGCGTAACTATTCACAATGGCTTGATAAAATAAAAAGCCTTCGAGGCGGGGAATTTGGTTCCATTCCCATCTTTTATATTTAGCTTCGTTTTTCAGTAGTAATGAATATTAAAACTCCAATGATAAGAGCATTAATAATGCTGGTGATGAGAACCATAC
>NC_051404.1:3499368-3499791 GCF_015228065.2 Penaeus monodon | reverse complement strand
CCCTCACACTGCCATACAGAAAAAGGCAAATAAAACCATAAATAAGAAATAGGCAAACACACACAAAACAAAACGAAAAATCACAGAGTTGCCTCTGTTGGGATTCGAACCCAAGTCTTACGTGTATTAAACGCTTTGTTATAATGAATTTTCACTTTTGTAACCATATACATGTCGAGTAAAAAAAAAATGTGTAGCAATAATTATTGATGTACGTGTTTTCGTGTGCATAGACCGCTCAAAATGCCTCAATTGTCTATATTTACAACATTTGTTAATTTGTATATTTCACAAATTCTCGCTCGCAATATTAGTTTATCATGAATATACAAGGCAAAACGAAAAGCATTAGGTTTTGTTTTTTGTTATAATCAAATATTTGCATTATACCCTTTTTTATATATAATCTCGTACATTTAAAAG
>NC_051404.1:3494382-3494510 GCF_015228065.2 Penaeus monodon | reverse complement strand
CTGCTGCCGTATATGTTACTTTCGAATGGTATCTACACCGCACAGGTAATTTTAGAATGACCATTAGTATATGATCTTTAATTCCTTTTTATTCCGAAAAGGATGAAGTGTGTGGAGTCATCAGCAGA
>NC_051404.1:3493688-3494000 GCF_015228065.2 Penaeus monodon | reverse complement strand
CCTAATCTGTAAATAGTATTCATATTACAGTAATGTATTACATTATCTTATATTGAGTTAGTTCTACTGAACAATGATAATAATGAGATGAAATGGTAAAGGATTATAATATGTGAAAATAACAAGCGACTCGTCTTCAATATTTTTCGATGTTTTCTCCCTTCCATGTAACGAAATATTGTTCTCCCTTGGCCTTTTTTTTAAGTACTTATATATAAATGAAAGGCTAAAATTGATATCTCCATTTGGATGACTAGTTTCTTGTAAAGGTTACTATCTACCTGTTATTCCTGTCATATATATTATCATCCT
>NC_051404.1:3492175-3492353 GCF_015228065.2 Penaeus monodon | reverse complement strand
ACATGGACGTTAGTCTCCTATTACCTCTTATTTAGTCGGTACATAACTGTGTGGATGTTAATGCTTTTTATTTTTTCTAAACACAAGAGAAAGAATGACGTAGGAATTGTATCAGTGACAGTAAAATATATTTCGTGATAATTCGAATATTATTCCAAGAAAAGAGTACTGTGTCACA
>NC_051404.1:3490686-3491187 GCF_015228065.2 Penaeus monodon | reverse complement strand
CGCCAACTGGATCACTAAACGGAATTATATATAGAAATTATATCATAAGTTAAGGAGAAACTATGCACAGCATGAAAAAAGTATTCTTACTCTCTTTAGAATGAGGATATTGAAGAACCAGAAGAAGGAAGGAGTGAGCGACGAAAAAGGAGAAGATGTCGTGCCAAGAGAAGAATAAAAGAGGCAAAGAAACAGACGAGCGAATAACGAAGGGAAGTGACTGAGGGAATGAAGGGCCAGAAGTAGGTGGATGAAGAGAATGATGTAATATAATGACGGTTTGATTTTTAAAGTTACCATAGTTTTGTTGGTGTTATTATCATCACCAACAGTAACAGTACCCCTGTCATTTTCATATCAGTTTTCATTTCTGCTTTCAGTAAGTGGTCATAATTGCTACTTTGAAAATGGCTAAAGTTTTCTTTCATTCACATCGAAAAGACACACTAAAGTACATTGATTTTTTTTTTTAGTGACGTCGTGATCGAGAATATTCAGAAG
>NC_051404.1:3489858-3490214 GCF_015228065.2 Penaeus monodon | reverse complement strand
GATGTTCGATGCCAAGTGTGGAATCACACATAGAGACCGGTAATTTTCTGTTCTTATTTATCTACTTTGGTAACTTATCCTTTTGTAATCACACATAAAAGACGCTGTAATTTCCGATAAGACTGTTTCCACTAATCCAGTGGTTTGTAACCTGCGGCTCTTTCAAGAGGCGATAATTCACCGTTGTATTATTTACCATTCTTTCAAGTTTATTTCGCTGATAAATGTGCATGATATATTGTTGGATTACGTATTCCCTTCCGTGATATATATAGATATTTCGGTAATCATCATATACTCTGTTTTAATATACATTTAAAAAATCGCGATCCAGTAGTGAAATTATGTCTTAAGTT
>NC_051404.1:3489224-3489773 GCF_015228065.2 Penaeus monodon | reverse complement strand
GACCTTAAGACTAACGCGAAAGTTCCTTAACAATGGGATTCATCGTTTTCTTTTAAATTCTAACCATTTTCTGTGATAATATTAAAAGCAGCGAAAATTGTAAACCTGCGAGAACTGATAATTAAAAAGGAACCACGGGCATAACTTAAGTAACAAAATGAACATTATAACATTTATTGATAGTAAACTTTCTATATAACAGTTTTTACATATCTTTAATAGTGTAACTGACAAAGAAAACCAAAAATTTCTCTGTACAATGCCTTAAAGCCTCTGACGTTCTACATCGTGCCGACCCCACAACCCTGTTGCAGTCTTCCGTATTAAACACAGAGAAATGGCTGAGCACACAAGAAAAACAAAAATAAATTAATAGTCAAATTAACAGGAACTAAACATAAAGCTCCTTAACAGTGGGCTTCCCCGTTTTCTTTTGAATTCTACCCATTTTCTGTAATAGCACTATAAACAGGGATCATAACTAAACCAACGATAATCAGTCAATAAAAGAACCCCCAGTACATCTTATTGAAAAAAAGGTTACGGTGG
>NC_051404.1:3488736-3489001 GCF_015228065.2 Penaeus monodon | reverse complement strand
GTATATACAACAGCTTTTCACGAGTATAATGATGTATCTGACAAAGGAAAACTAAGAATGGCTCTGTACATTGCCTCGAAGCCTTGGTGTTCCGAACTAACAGAACACAAAAGTTTCTGGAACTTTTTGTGCACCTTTGCACATCATATCAAGGCACTGACTATTGGCAAAATGGTATTATATTCTAACATGTTGCTTACTGTGGTTGTGCGATTTACCTGATTTCATTCTGTATCAAGTAAAATGCTCATGTTCCCTTAACGGC
>NC_051404.1:3488053-3488196 GCF_015228065.2 Penaeus monodon | reverse complement strand
CTGAAGGAATAGGATATGCACAACCAAATAGTAATGTGAACGCTACAACTCGAATATGTTTAATGATAATGGGCCCCTCTCTATCTATCTATCTATCTATATCTTTCTCATATTCTTTCTCTTTTGCTCTGTCTGTCTGTCGG
>NC_051404.1:3487616-3487999 GCF_015228065.2 Penaeus monodon | reverse complement strand
GTTTCATTTATATTTCTCTCCTCTTTCACTCACCAAACAGTCAAAACGACTTGCGTTTTAAATTTCTTTTCTGTTACACTAAAAATCAAATTGGCATCTGAGCTCCTTCGGTACAATTTTACAGCTTTGAATCTTGATATGATACCTCACACAAAACAAATTATTTATTCAGATGACGAAACTAAAAATGTTTAGTTTAAATTTACCACTTGTATCACACCAGAGAATGAGCGTCGCAATGGATGAGTGGTTAACACTGTGTCGCGGAAATACCAGAGACCAACGTTCGAGACACTTCCATACCAAGTGTGGAGTCACTCGTAAGCCACTACCTTTTACTTTTTGTGTGTGAAATTTACGAGCAAATCTTTTAAGGGTGTGTA
>NC_051404.1:3487122-3487373 GCF_015228065.2 Penaeus monodon | reverse complement strand
CATATTTTTTCCAAGATAAGATTAACAGGTTGAAGAAAACTGACGTACTATAGAGAAAATAAGGGAATCGCTAATGCTTCATTACTCTTAATTGAACCCTTAGTACCTGAAATCCCCTTATCCCTAATATTACCCAATATCTAGTAAACCTAAATGCTACCATAATTGATAAGCCTAAAGAGCCAGTATATCCTCCTGGGATTAATGAAATGAGTTCGTGGTTATTATTGTGATAAAAGCGAAATAAAAGA
>NC_051404.1:3486487-3486621 GCF_015228065.2 Penaeus monodon | reverse complement strand
TAAGCCACCTTCCTTTCCATTACGTGGACAAATATAGGTTATTAATTCAACTTTGAAAAAAAAATATATTATGTAATATCTTATTATATAAACAGCATCTAAATTAGTAACTCGAAATGTACATGACTACCAAA
>NC_051404.1:3485063-3485410 GCF_015228065.2 Penaeus monodon | reverse complement strand
TGCATTTTAGAAAAAATAAGGATCAATATCATTACTAAAGCTCTTGCTGATTATCCTGGACCAATGATGGTTTGCTTTACCGGTCTGGCAAGTTCCATGTAATTTACACTAATAGATATGGTGTGCGGTACTCTATTTAATAGTGTCCTCATTTTTCACGTGCATTGATTATTGGTTTTCTTTTTTACATGTATTTTTTTTTATTATTGTATAGACTTTATTACTTATTTAGTCATAGAGCTTTCTAAAGACCTGGCACAAGAAATTTAGATCTTGGGTGGGCATAAAGTTAATTTTTCGGAGTTGGGATATTGAGAAGGAAATGTTTTTCTCTTTGTAATTTAAAG
>NC_051404.1:3484269-3484557 GCF_015228065.2 Penaeus monodon | reverse complement strand
GATAGGGAGATAGAAAATAGATACACCAGCAATGCAAGAAAACATTATGATGGAGGAGTTCACTACAGGCAGAAAATATGCAGAAAGGAAGTCGAGGGCAACAGCGCGGCATAAAACAGGTGAACTCTCAGCAGACGAAACACCTGCGCACGCCTAAGGGAACCCGCCATCAGAACTCCAAGATTACTGAAAATCGTACGCTATACCAAAGATTTGTGACGTAGCGGTAAACACTGACGCATTAGTAGAACGGAAAATATTTTAATTGCCTATTTATACAAAACAACT
>NC_051404.1:3484033-3484184 GCF_015228065.2 Penaeus monodon | reverse complement strand
TACTCACATTGTTAATGTCCAGACTATCTTTGTACATTTGAAGCCAAAAGTGGGACTTTTTTAAATCTTTCTAGTCTGCCAATCAGATACAGTGTTACTGGATCTATATAGCGGTAGATCTACTGAAATTCTAATGATTTTCATGAAATCC
>NC_051404.1:3483151-3483550 GCF_015228065.2 Penaeus monodon | reverse complement strand
CTGCTTTTGGAAACGCCCACAAAAGGAAGACTTCCGATGGAGCAGTGCATTCGCTGCACGGTGGGCGCGCTGACGAGGGAGGTCACTCTTGGGCAGCAATCAGCCGAGGAGACGGTCCTGGCTACGGTATCACTATTATGGTCAGCATCTTTTGCTGATCATATTTAACAATGTTTCCTACTAAACACTGAAATTATTATGGACACTAATTAGATACCAATAGTTATAAAAACAAGAAGACATTCTTTGGATACATCGGTTACGTTTACGTTTCGCCGTTTACGCTGGAGCCTCTGGTAATGGAAAACTCAGCTCATGAACTTTCGTTTGTTGCTCATTACTCCAAATCTGTTGCAAATACGATAAAAGAAAAAAAAAAATAGAAACACCGATTGTTAG
>NC_051404.1:3482228-3482400 GCF_015228065.2 Penaeus monodon | reverse complement strand
TCCTGTCCAAATGAGGGATTACCCCACGAAAACACAAGTAACATGTAACATATACATACGTAATATTATAATTCCTGCCTCAGGGGTTTTGTACAGAAAAAAAAAACGAATGTGAAAATTAGTGAAAACGATGTACCTAGTCCGTAGACTTATAGCAAGTTTCGGTTGGTAT
>NC_051404.1:3480817-3481504 GCF_015228065.2 Penaeus monodon | reverse complement strand
GATCTATAATTGAGATCGTCTAGATTGGTTCTAATAGTTATGAATGATTATGATCATAATGTATAGGCAAGAAGAGGATTTTGTTACATTTATATACCATCGTAAAATTACCTTTTTTCTCTTCACGTGTTTCTTCTCTCTTACCATTATTAAATCAGATAAAAAAGAGAAAAAAGGAGAGGAAGGTAAATATGAACAGTGGCGCAGCTAAGGGGCGGGTGATTTTTCACTGTCCATGGGCGCCATCCTGTAAATAACACCTACCAAGGCTGTTTAATGTCTTTATACAGACAAAAGAAATCTTTGTCCATTTTCATTTTATGAAAAAAAAATATTCCTTGGTATAATTTCATAAAAATCCTCAACAAATGAAATTAATGCAAATCTGCCCCAAAGAGCGCCCAACCGATGAGGCCAATGTAAGTTTCAGAAAGATGCAGGAAGATTTCATGACATCGCTATTGTTCTGCCATCTCTTGTGCCAGTAATTACGACCCCTGCTTGGCCAGCCTGGTAATTCTCAAGTCCTTAGCTATGGCGATATATAAATGCCCACTTCATTCTCTTTCTGTATATATTACTTTTTCCTCTTTTAGGGATACATTTAGGAATACAATGTTCGTTACTTCTTTAATGTAATTTACGTATGTAATACGATTCACAAATTACCCCTTCATTTTACAAAGC
>NC_051404.1:3477754-3477903 GCF_015228065.2 Penaeus monodon | reverse complement strand
CAAAGCAGACAGTAGCCAAAAACCACATTATTACCTTACTTCATTTTCAAATTAAATTATATGAAAAGGAACAAACAGGTAACTGATTAACTGGTTTGCTCTGGATTGTTTAAAAGATGTGCACTGCTTGTGTACAGGGCACACACACA
>NC_051404.1:3477488-3477554 GCF_015228065.2 Penaeus monodon | reverse complement strand
TATATATAAAGTTCAAAGAAAAGATCTGATGAAGCCTCAAGTTCATTTCAAGGTAAATGAAAGTAA
>NC_051404.1:3475459-3477095 GCF_015228065.2 Penaeus monodon | reverse complement strand
CTATAATAAAGTGGAATTATGACACCAATGTTGGCATCACATTACATTCCACTGGCACTTCATGATGCCAAAACCTGTCACCATATAGAATAGGTTAAGTTGCAGACAAATTATGGACTAGCTGGGATACAGACACATGTCATTAAGCTCACTCTGCTATGTCTGCATACATAAAAAGGATATAAAGTAAACACTAGCAGGTTTACATTTTTTTATTATAACTTCTTTTGTCAACAACTTTCCTATCTTCTCATCTTTGTACTCAAACTTTCTTTTTCATCACCATACATTAGACCAAAATGGCTGTCAATTAAATAGTCTGTTTACATTTTGCCATGGACAAAGTCACACTACAATGTATACTATCATTTTGTAACTACAATGCAACAAAGTAAAGAAACTTGATTCTCCCTTACAAAGTGCATCTATAAATATCATACATATATTGTCAGTACCATTGTCATTATTACAATATCATCACATTGAATTCTGTTGTGAGGGTGTCTAATATGAAACTACAGTGGGAAGTGTATTGTGGTTACTTTTGGTCTTATGGTTTTCTAATTACTACTCTCTCATAAACAATATACATCATTTTACATCATTTACAAAGCAACAAATAGAGATTACTTTATTAAGTGAAAATCAACTGCCTCAGTTCTAATAAATAAAGCATTGTGCAATAGATTAGTAGTGTGTCTAAACTTCACAGAAATTAACTACATTGTCATTAGAGTAATGCTGATGTGAACTTTTGAGCACAAGATATTTTCACTTGTATCGACAATGTCTAATGATTGAAGTATGATATAAAAAAGCACATTTTAGCCTTGGACATGCGCAATAGTACCACTGTTCTTACGCTTCCAGACTGAGAAGATAACAATAAGTAATCGTAACATACAAATGTAATACTAAAATTGTATTTCATTAGTAACACAAACAGAAGCCTGCTCTATAATACATACTCAATGCCTAAATGGATAGTAACAGTTTTACTCTCACATCCAAAACAAGTAATTTTTTTGTATAAAATAACAAGAAGGAATGAAAGAAGCACAGGAATATGCTTCATAGACATTTTTATGACACATCAATAAATATTCTACAAAATACCCTTTCAATATGATGCATGTTTCATTCAACTTTGCCATAAAATACTGTTTTCTTCTCACACATAATATCTAATAAGGACAGGGCCATTCAAATGTTGCACTATTTCCTTAAAAAAGAGAAATACTGTGAACATTCTAATATACTATACTGAAATGCCCAAAAAATCTTAGCTCTTTACATGGAAAATCATCTTATTGCATTTTCCATTCATGGCAAATGTAATATGTGAAGAAATTCAGACCATGAGGTGAACATTCTACATCAGAATGAACTACAGAATCCTATACATTCCAATTACTAAATAAAAAAAAGTATTGAAATAATTCCATAGCAAACACTCCAAAACTTTATTTCTACATATAAAAATAGGCATCATAAATATGAAATTAAATGACATCATAAAAAATCATTTACATTCATTACAATTTTTTCTATGTCTGGTATTCTTCTCTTCATGATATTTGAATAAGAAAAGTAATACACTAGCAAAGAATTATGCAAAATGTGGGATGAGGTTCAG
>NC_051404.1:3474698-3474844 GCF_015228065.2 Penaeus monodon | reverse complement strand
AGAACTTTAAATCACAAAGAGAATAATATTTCCTTCTCAATATCCCAACTTCGAAAAATTCACTTTATGCCCACCCAAGATCTAAATTTCTTGTGCCAGATCTTTAGAAAGCTCTATGACTAAATAAGTAATAAAGTATATACAAT
>NC_051404.1:3474485-3474673 GCF_015228065.2 Penaeus monodon | reverse complement strand
TACATGTAAAAAAGAAAACCAATAATCAATGCACGTGAAAAATGAGGACACTATTAAATAGAGTACCGCACACCATATCTATTAGTGTAAATTACATGGAACTTGCCAGACCGGTAAAGCAAACCATCATTGGTCCAGGATAATCAGCAAGAGCTTTAGTAATAATATTGATCCTTAATTTTTCTAAA
>NC_051404.1:3473919-3474134 GCF_015228065.2 Penaeus monodon | reverse complement strand
AACTTCTTCATCCTCTGCTATAATATTCAAGAGCCATGACCACACACTTTAAATACAATCACATCTGCCCCAATATATTCAAATGCAATCATACTCTCAACCTGTAAAACAAGTAGTTCATATAGAAAATGGTCTTTTCATGATGCAATCTATAAGCTTCTTTAGATCTTAACATTCTTCATTTCAGTATCATCAGTATCACATATGAAGATTTT
>NC_051404.1:3473564-3473888 GCF_015228065.2 Penaeus monodon | reverse complement strand
GGAACCATAACAGTAACAAATGGAATAACAATGGGAATTTCCATTACATTCACACAGTACAAAACCATAATGGATTCTCATGACTAAATTTTTTAAAAATCTGGCTTACATAACAGTATGTGACAAGCAATATACCAATTTCAGAGTGTGATATAAGAGCATTAACTTGAATTTAGAGTCCATGGAAACACGGATTTCTAAATCTCATTAAATAAATAATTTACAAGGTATTATCCATTTTACCCTTAGCATAGTTTCGCAAAGAGCGTCACTGGAAAACACCCTATATTCATTAGGAAAAACAATAAAACTGGAATAGAACCA
>NC_051404.1:3473051-3473534 GCF_015228065.2 Penaeus monodon | reverse complement strand
ACTATAATAGAAAGGGAAGTTGACATATTTATACATATACACTTGATAGCCTAATTTTTAGCATTAGGATATATGACACAGATGTCCACAGACATAAAAAGAGAGGCTAATTAAATAGCATACTGAGATGCATGAAGACAGAAATCAGCAGACAGATGTTCTGCAAGGAAGACATTCATTAAGTAAGAAAATCCTGATCAGAATGGTATGCAATCATTTTGAATAAGCTCATTACCGCTGATTACAAAAGGTGCAAACTGATTTACTGAACTGAAAATGAAAGCTCTAAGCTAATGTAGGAAAGAAAAAAAAAATCTCTATCTAAGCATATAAGAGGAAAGAGTGGCATGAATGATTTCTTACTGATTTTCCTATAAAAAGTGTGGTTGTGCAATGATAGCCCTGCATAGAACAAAATATTATTCCATGACAACCACCATGAAGTAAACCGACTAAAGAAAGCCAAAAGTGATGATGAAAAAA
>NC_051404.1:3472307-3473014 GCF_015228065.2 Penaeus monodon | reverse complement strand
CAACAATTATTACAACAGAAAATTATATCTATGTCTTACTTGTATTATTTTTACTTGAATCTTTGTCTGTTTCTTTAAGTTTCTTGCTTCTACTAAACTTTAGACTACTAGATATCCCATTACGGAACCAACTTTTGGACTTTTTTCTCGAGTCTGCACTTGGGGGTCTCTCTTCCATCATGGAGGAGTCAGAGGAGTTTCCTTCCTCAGATGGTGATGCTCCCTTCTTCTTGTTCAGCATCAAGGACGTCCTGGGACTGTCCAAGGCTGGCTCACTCGCAGAGATATTTTCACGCTCCTGATGAAGATATTTCAAGATGTTGTTAATCCATGGGGTTCTTCGTTATGTGCTCAAATCATATCATCAATAAAATACCATCCATATAGTAAAATAAAGTAAATTAACTTTTATGTTTTCCTAATGTACAAGCAACAATAAATCAACAGAAGAAATGTTTTCCTACTGTTATCATGCACTGAATCAAAACAGGACTACAAATGACAGACACAATCGCATGCAACAACATAAAATATACATGGTTAAGAATCTGTTGGACATACTGATTGGGCCAGATTTAGGAGTGGGCAAAATAGGCAACTGCCCAGGAGACTCCACAACTTGAGAACATTCACCTATTGAAAGTGGTTTATTTCCATGAAGCCAATAAATATCAATTTTGTAATAATGGGTGCAAAAATATGTTTTA
>NC_051404.1:3471958-3472114 GCF_015228065.2 Penaeus monodon | reverse complement strand
ACTGAATGTGAAATATTTTTGTAAAGCCATTATATATCAATTTTGCAATGAGGGAAGGTATAATGTGTTAATTATTTCTATTTTATATAGTGTACATTAGAAATGGTATATCTAAATCTCAAAATTAACTTGAATTTGTTGATGTCTTCCCCTAAA
>NC_051404.1:3470822-3471038 GCF_015228065.2 Penaeus monodon | reverse complement strand
AACCCTTAAAGGAAGAGCATTTAAGGAATCCTGCAGCATGGATGCTGGTGGTCACTTGAGCTCAGTGTTGGATCTTCTCATCAGTGAGGAACATCCCACCCTGACAGAAGTTAGGGAGGCAATCTCCAAGCAGTGGGCATTTAAACCATCTATGCTAAACTGTTAAAGTCTATGACATGGATTGCATACTGCCCTGACAACTGAGTGCCATTCCCC
>NC_051404.1:3470097-3470682 GCF_015228065.2 Penaeus monodon | reverse complement strand
TTTCCAAAGGTAGGGAAGACTCCACACTTCTAAACCTAGCCCTGTATCTTTATCTTTTTCAAAGATTACAATTAATATTTGCAACAACTTAAAACCTTCAAAAGTAGGATAATAAATCTTCAATCACCAACATCAAAACATATAAACTTCCACTCTGTTGTAAACAAGACATATCATTACCTTTTGAAATATCTCTACAAAGAATTCTACGAACACTCTCCATATCTGTTATACTTACGTCATCCCTAACTTCTATGGAACTGCACTCTTCAACCAGTGTGATAAAAAGATTTTCTCACATGCACTAAAAACTATGAATGAGTTCCAAGTAGAAAATGACACACTTTGTACATTTAACTATTATACATTCATCATGCAAAAGTGATTAATGGTTTGGACTTGCACTATTAGTCTAACAAAAATCAGTTAAAATCAAACACCAATAAACTGTTAAGATTTACAGGGAAATATGGTACTGTTATGTAACTAATTACTATAAATTTTTGTTTAAAATGTTATTTATTCCTTTTTCATTTTCATATGGAAATGCAAAACATAATCATGTCAACTAAATATATATCCACA
>NC_051404.1:3469958-3470039 GCF_015228065.2 Penaeus monodon | reverse complement strand
GAAGAAAAAAAAATGTAGGAAACACTAAAATCAATAGATATGAATGTAAATTGTTTGGGTAAAGCACTGAATGAAAGCAAG
>NC_051404.1:3468510-3469094 GCF_015228065.2 Penaeus monodon | reverse complement strand
CATTTATCTGTCAGGCTATCTACACATGAACAGAAGCCACAGAAAAAAAATATGTAACTGTTCTATCAAAGAGAAAAATAACATGCTTAGAAAACTGTATTACCATCTCCACAAGTATCCATTCACACAGCATAGCAGAAAACCGCACAGTGATCCCTTGTGAAGAGTGCACACTACCTGCTCTAGTCACTACTGCCGCTACCAACCCAAACGAGTCACGCTACAGAAACTGAGGTGAAGCACAGCCTACCTTCCATCTCATGTCAGGTGTGTTGGAAGCATCAGTGTCCTGACTGAATGACTTGAGCATTGGACTGCGCTTAGGGGAAGGTTTAGCAAGTACCCCCCCTGAGCTGGTTTGAGGCATTGCATTAGCAGGTGTGTGTGCAGGAGTGGTTGAACTCACCTGTACAGGACTTATGGTTCTGCTACACTCAGAGTTCAGCGTCAGGCGGCTGAGGGGAAAAGAACATAGGAATAAGCAATTAGGTGCATGAAATTCTGGTAATCATCAGAGACCTGATTTGCATTCTTCTGTATCAGGAATAGGGATGCTAGAAGGAGAAACTGAATTAAGGGGAAAG
>NC_051404.1:3467020-3467817 GCF_015228065.2 Penaeus monodon | reverse complement strand
TATAAATAGATCCCTATTACTTTTCCTCAGAGAAATTCCCTAGTCTTATCAACTCCTAGAAATTTTTTTTTGGTGAAGTCCTTTAAACATACTTCCTATTTTTCACTTTTCCTATTCCCACTATAATAAACCAAATCAGCTTTTTTTTTTTTTTATTCTGGTTCGTTAATAACTTTCATACCATTACTAAATTTGTTTACTAAATAATTAGAATAATCTTAATTTATTTACCTAATAACTTATCTGAATAACTACACTTTGTTTGTTTACTACACTACAAGG
The DNA here is from genome assembly GCF_015228065.2 of Penaeus monodon. Taxonomy (NCBI): domain Eukaryota; kingdom Metazoa; phylum Arthropoda; class Malacostraca; order Decapoda; family Penaeidae; genus Penaeus; species Penaeus monodon. The sequence goes on along the minus strand of NC_051404.1, from coordinate 3,467,535 downwards.
ATAGCTATTTTTAATTGTCTACTAATCTACTTTAATAACTGAAGCTCAGAAGCTATTTTTAATTGTCTACTAATCTCAGAAGTCTTATATCTGCTCTGTATCTCCCCTTTCACATATCTGTCTCTCACAGTGCACTTAAGCTGTATTGTTTATTTTCTGTGAAAGATCAGATAATTATAATGAAACTACTTAGAGCTTACAATAAGGAAAAAAAAAGGTGAAAAAATGAGTCTTTTTACGGTAGCCAAAAGGATGGTAACATTTATGCATCATTATATTAGTCTGCCAATAGAGGAATAACTCCACACTAGATTTCTCTGTACACAAATACATAAATATATAACGAGGGAAATATATAAAAAAGCATTATAAAGGGAAGGATTTGCCAAAATGAAAAATAGGGGACTTTTTGAAGTAAATAACAAATCACAATACACCGTAATATAACACTGCAGGATAATATAATCATAAAAAGAAGCAGCAATCTTAAAGGGAATTTTTCCTTCCAGCATGCC
>NC_051404.1:3466544-3466652 GCF_015228065.2 Penaeus monodon | reverse complement strand
TAAATGAAATAAACCTGACATGTGAAAGGAACAGCAGGCATCATGCACTTTGTTTACATCACATTTCAGTTTTGAAGAAGAATATTTATTTCTTGATTATTAGTTGTC
>NC_051404.1:3465128-3466499 GCF_015228065.2 Penaeus monodon | reverse complement strand
CTCTGCTGCCTGTTAAATTTCTTTAAGTCTGTTATGTTCCTATTCTCTGCTTTTACAATAATATAAAAAACAGCATTAAACATTAATATTACGAAAAAAAAGCTGAATAACAAATCCAATATAAAACTAATTATACCAATCCTGAAATCCTCTTTCATAACATACCACACTTTATCACATAACAATGGTCACTAGCTGAACAAGATATACTTAAAGCCTAAATAGATCTTGAATTGTCTACCATTAGGAGGAGAATGGCTGACTACATATGACGTAGATACCTTTCACTAATAGACTCAACCAACCTTCTTTTTGATCCTTGCTTTTTGCTGCCACAGACAAAGAAAAACAAACATTAAATAATCATCAAAATACCCAAGAGCAAAAGTATTAAAGGGAAAGGTGAGAAAAACTACAATTCACAGAAAAAGTTAAGATCCTACCACTCTGCTAGCCTTTTAACTCCTCTAAGGAAAGCTATAAGACAGGCTTCCATTATATTTTTCCATCTTCCAACACTACTATTCTGATTAACACTTATATAGCAATTAAGTCTTCAGTCTTTCTATAATGTTACCCACATGTAACCTGACTAGCATCCCGAATATTAAATGTGAGTTTGAGAAATGGATATCCTTAGATGACATCTATATTTTCCTATAGGATGACTCCCTTCCATATTCTACATTTTCCATCCTATGATCTTTTTCATACTTACAACAATTATAAATCATAGTATTCTAATTCATTCTGGAATTGTTCTACTTGTGAATAAGAAGCAATATGTGAATAAAAGCATTAGTGATATAAATTATTATGGATTATTTGTTTTGGCATTTAAATCAGACTGCATGCCAATTCACTACCTTTATGTTTATCCAAGATCAAACTAAATACCTAATTTTCTTATAGGTGTTATTTCCAGAACATCTCTTGCTTAAAAAAGAATAATATTCTCTGAATAACTGACCCTCATATACCTGACTACACTGTAAATAGTCAAAACAAAAAACTGACTATTACTATGTAACTGACTATTACTATGTACCCTACTGCAGTCTCACAATATGATTTTTCTTTTACACTGAAATAATGAGTTTATAGTAAATGGTAGTGTCACAGTACCTGCCCCCCATGCTGAAACTAGTGGTCTCTGACACACATGCAGATCCATCTGTCTCTTCTGTTGATGATTCAGAGTCCTTGGACTGAGGACAGTCTGTTACGGTAATACTGCCAGTACTGGAGGCACGACGGATGCATTCCTCTTCCTCTGTACGCAAGCCCATTCCTATGAGAATCAGATAGGAAGTAATCCAATTAATGTGGATGTATTCTTAATTCTGTTACATTGTAAACTCCTTCATAATA
>NC_051404.1:3464296-3465030 GCF_015228065.2 Penaeus monodon | reverse complement strand
TACTGATCTTGGAAAATGTATACATTTTGAACTGCAGAGTGTTGATAAGTTCCTCTTTAATAACAGCAAGATCTCAATAACTGGTCTTCTGAATTTCCCATCTCAGAGAAAGGAGTTTACCATACACTTGAACATATATCCACGGAAAGTAATTCCTAACGTGGACGCATCCTTATAATTTAATAGAGCTATCAACACACAAGACAAAATATCTTATAACTCACAAACTTACCTGCTGTATAGGTCTGACTGTGGTGCATAACAGTAGTCTGAGTAATTGATGCCTCAGACCCAAGTGATGACCCTGAGTCTCTTGTGAGCAGCTGGCTCCTCTTGCGTACACTCCCAACACTGCCTCGGACATCTACCATGGAATCTCTGGGAGTTCCCCCTAATCCTGATGAGTTAATTGCCACTCCACCATAACAGCTCGATGCCCCTGTACAGCCCCCCATGGTGAGAAACATTAATGCTGACTGGCTGCTTAATAGCTGGTGAACTATAGGCCCATGGGAAGTTGGAGACGAAGTTCAAGATGATGATGATGCCCGTAGGTTCAGTTTCAAGTGGAAAGGTCCGAAGCATTAAGCACGTTAACAGCAGGGACCACAATGTATCAGCGGTTCCCATCACAACGTTGCACCAGTTGCAAAAATTTCCACACAATTCCATAGCCAAGAGAATAACAAAATAATTACAATTAATAACATTTTTCAAAAAATACAGTTAATGCA
>NC_051404.1:3464119-3464270 GCF_015228065.2 Penaeus monodon | reverse complement strand
CACCATGAAATCATTCCCAGGTCACACATGCCACATTGTGGTATGTTGTCATTCAGTTAATACCATGTGCCATAATTTTTTCAGTCAGTTTGAATTATATAGGCAAGATTATCAAAGTCAAAAGAGAAATATGCAGATCAAGTGATAGCAC
>NC_051404.1:3463074-3464092 GCF_015228065.2 Penaeus monodon | reverse complement strand
TTCATTTTCATTAAAATGAGTTACAATCCAAGTTGAAGTTGAGAAGATGACAAGAAGACAACCACAGCACCGAGAAAAAGAAAAAAGGGGAAAATTAATGAAGGCCAATGAAAGTCTAAATAATCTAATAATGGTTAACTTTTCAAGGATTCTTTTTTTCTCTTCAGTCATCTATAGGAGCTCCCTAAGACAGTCTGATCACAGAAAATATGGCATATTTATGTCTTCCAAAAATAAAAGTTTGCAACTAAAGTAGTAGTAAAAACAGAATCAGACAGGCAATGTACACTAGACATGCAGTTAGACAAGCTAGGACCTAGACAATGCGGCATGCTGGCTTGGTGACTCAGGGGTTCATGGGTATGGCTTTAGGATACCAGGTGTACTATGTGGTCCCAGAGAGCATCTATCATGCAAGCTTCTCTAACCTTACCTGGGTATCATCATCTTCAGGTACATGCCACTGGTCCACAGCAGTATATGTAATTTTGTTTTGGACTCAATTTTAACCAATAAATGTAGGATCTTCATTTATTCTTTAACAGCTTCCAAAACTCAGTTACATCCAGAGGCAAATTATTGACATATTTAACAAACAAAAAAAAGTTGGTTAAGTAAACTGCATATTAGAAAGTGAAAATTGTAGGTAAATTCCCATGGGCCATAATACACAAAAATACAAAATTAAATAATATAATTAGCACTTATTCAAAAATAAGAAAAGGTTTGAGCTTTTAATTTCTAAGCTCCTAAAACAAAGCATATTACATCCTTATACATGCAGCATGAATGTGCAAGAAATATTACTTAATATGAATATGATATTACTTCATATATCCATGAAATTAGCAAAACCTACATATCTTTGGTCATAACCAATATACTTTGCTTTCATTTTTTTTTTCATTTTTTTAACAGTTTGTTACGGACTCAGAATATTAATTCAACAAATATCATCGGGTTTTACCTCTTCCTTATCATATTGCCAAATTTGCACTGGAGACTTTTAAAGCAATTT
>NC_051404.1:3460958-3461711 GCF_015228065.2 Penaeus monodon | reverse complement strand
CACCCCCTCCCCCTCTTGATAGCATACTAATGTTAAACATATTCTAAGTAATATGTCTCTGTGATGAATTTTGGAAGAGGCAAAAATTTCCCAGTGTCCCTTACAGATGTATGCACAGACATGCACAACATAATGCATAAATACATCACTTCATCTTAAGAAGGTGTTCATTCAAAGGGTTCTGATGAGGCTTTTCATATCCATTGCAGAACTGTGCTCTTAAACATCACTTCCCATCTTTCATTATTCAATATTAAGGATTTAATAACATTCCAGACTCATCTGACATACCTTACCCAAACTTTTGCTGAGAATGTACACATCATGACTTGGCAACCTATACATCACAGGAATTATAAAATTGTTTGGGAAGATAACAAAGTTACTCTCTGCTTATGCTTCTTCCGATACATATAGGGATATCTTGTAAAATCATGTTGATTGGCAACTATGGGGTCTTGGTATCACAAGTTGTTGGGTCATTTCTCTCAGCTAATTTGATCCACAATTTATTCTATTTACTTAAGATTTCAGTCAAAAATTCTTGCAACTGTATTAACCATTTCTTATGAGAATCTTGCTTGCAAACAGATGGCTCTAAAAGTGCTCAACAACCAAAGTGCCAAGACTGTGGTCTTGGTATCAAAGTTAAGTCATTTCTCTCTGCTCTTTTGATCTACAATTCAATCAACTAACTTTAGTAGAAAATTCCTGTAACTGTATTAACCCACTAGTGCTTTGTAACCACACCAT
>NC_051404.1:3459707-3460458 GCF_015228065.2 Penaeus monodon | reverse complement strand
ACCCAGATACAACAAATAAAGTTTGGTAAGAATTACAATTTGATTTATAGAAACATGGACATTCTGAATGAAATAATTGAACAGTATGAGTAACATGACGTTAAAAAAAAAAAGTCTTTGCCAAGCCCCATAACTGAAAGGTTATCTTATCTTGCTATACTATGTAGTGATAAAAATACTCAAGCTCCAAGTCCATTTCATCTATGGTACATTTAAAGAGAAGTGCTTTACACTCTTATTGCAGAATATATCCAGGTATTTAATTTCTTTAAATACATAAAGTGAGTGTCTTGAGCTTCATTTCTTAAAGGTGAGAAATAGTATTCTAAGGAAAGAGAGATACCGACTTTCCAGTCAAAGCAAGTTAAGTAATTAAAGCATTGTATGCTTATATACGTATGTGACCCAAATTCATTTCATATAATCCAAATACTAGAATTTCCTAGTCCTGAGCAGTTTACTTGTAAAAATTCCTTATTCATATTTCCATTGTGAAAATCCAAATAATTCACAAAGCTGTTTCACTAGTACTTCTCTTAGCAATACTTATCTTATGAATCATTTGTCTTCAATATTTTGTATGTCATTCAAGTGTTTAAAATAAATAGATCTGGTATTCAAAGAATTCCCACTAAAATTTATGCCTATTCCTGTGCATAATACTTGGTCTTCTTTTACAATTAATGTTATTCAATTTGATTTCTACCGTGAAACTTTTAAAAATCATCACCTTTACTTTTCATATCACATT
>NC_051404.1:3459187-3459674 GCF_015228065.2 Penaeus monodon | reverse complement strand
TTATTTAAATAGATACAACAAAAATCTTGGCATCAATGGTCATGGCAATATGATTTTTTTTCTTTAGTTTGGATAGGTCACATACAAACAACATTTGAGAATGCCTATGGCAGTAGAGTAGGCCTAAATGAGAAGCAATGCCAAAGTGGTTATTTAGAATAAAGCTTATCTGATATCGATCACTGTTTGCTCTTCTCTATGTTCTTGTCTTTTCAATATTCAAAGAGACACTCTGGGGGTATCTGTGACCTCCATGTCATGTGACTTTGGGTTACCAACAAAGGCTAAGGTCAGTAAGGGTTTTCTCAAGTGGTCTTTCTTTTGAGTCTAATTTTTAATTCTTTGCTTAAAAAAGCACTTGATGGAAGACTGCAGCACTATTAGTAAGACAGTTCACATTTTGATTTGTCATCCATATTACATGTCATACAATACAAAGATATTTCCTGTTCTACCATGGAAAGATGTAAAGTCCATTCTGCACTTT
>NC_051404.1:3458019-3459114 GCF_015228065.2 Penaeus monodon | reverse complement strand
TTTTTTTTTTTTATCTGTCAGGCAATATTTGTGACAATCATGGTTTTATAATTTTATTTGACTGATCCAGCTCTGCTTCAAAATGTATCTTAAATATCCTCCAGTCATCTCATTTCAAAAAAAAAAAAAATTTAATCTCTATAATAAGAAATTACTTCAAAGGTTAGTTACATCCTTTGTGTCATAAGCTTCCTTGCCTACATGCATACATACATTTACATCATATTTCACAATTATCATAATTCTAGATTTTAGCAGTAAAATGACAATTTTTAAAAAGTTTAGTATGGTTTTTGCTTTAACAACTGCCTCTTGGATATCATATATACTATTTTGTAAACTTTCATAGATGTTTAATATATTAGCAACCGTCTGCTCAAACAAGTTTTCTGATCATTATCAACTTCATTCTGAGCTTATCATCAACTTTCTGCCAGGAAATACAAGTCATTTGCTCCCATTTAAGAAACAGACTAGCTGCTTTACTGAGCATTCTTACATAAACTTGATTATTTCTTTCTTCACTCTCAAATGTATGCTGTAGATTATAGAAGGGACTGCCTTGAACTTTTTGTATGGGTAAAAAATAATAATAAAGAATTATGGAATTCAGTTCATAAAGGAAATAATCTACAAATCAATGATACTTAGTGCTTCAGTCCATCAAAATCTGACTAAGTTTCATGACCTTCCCATACATCATGATTATAAATACATGTCTCCAGTTACCAGAATCTTTCATTATCCGCAAAGATACAAGTAGAGTTAGCCTAGATATCCAGTACTGAAGAAGCCCAAATTCTGTTGCCTAATTATTCAATTATAAAGAGAAAGAAAAGAAAATGCAAATGTATATAATCTTATTCTTTCTTCTATCTTTAATTATAAGTAGTTCATATGTGACTCTTTACAACTCATATATTCTAACTTCGCACAAATCATTTTTCACCAGCACTGACATCAACAGAAGTGCAGCTTACTACAAGACGTTCAGGAAGGTCTTGCTTTTATAAAGCTATTGTGTTATTCTTATTCTTTTCCTCCAGTGATGCATCTTTTTAAAGATTCTGATGCGATTACTATATTTTGTCAATG
>NC_051404.1:3457265-3457982 GCF_015228065.2 Penaeus monodon | reverse complement strand
GGCATTAAGAAATAAACTTTCCTAGTGCCCAAGCTCCCACATCAACAAAGCCCCTTACCAGAAGCCTGTGTGTAGAGGGACAGGTTATCATCATCAAAGTCATCAAGGCTTGCGCTCAGACGTGACGAACGCCCTGCAACAATCAAGTCTGGATTTGGCTGTACAGGAACCTTATTCTCAAAAAAATTTAATTCCTTTCTTTTACATTATTTTTCTTATCATCCCTATTATCTTTTTATTTAATCCTCCTTTCTTCATTGAAAAGGTCTATATGGGATCAATCTCAATTCTCATTTGAATGTCTAAAATATGTCTATGACTGCAATAAATTTATCAAATCACCTCCATAGTACTTTCTTCATATTTAGTGCTATCAATAAAAATTAAATACTTAATGATGATCAGTGGGAAGATAATGCTATTCTGACAATACTGTATAAATTTGTTATCTTTTGGTGTGCTGTATTAAATGTACCTTTATGAAATAGTTATAAAATATACAAGGGTTTGACTCAATTAACAATGTCAGTTTCATAATACATCAATTTTCATAATCTTTAAAGTTAACAGGTCACTGAAGTTTCTGGATGCAATAGTTTAAAAAAAGTTGCAATAATTTTTGTTGAATAAACAGAGTATAATTCTGTTGATTAAACAGAGTGTAATTAAATGTCCAAATTATTCCTAACCTACGATATAATTTTTCATAGAAAAGAG
>NC_051404.1:3456858-3457208 GCF_015228065.2 Penaeus monodon | reverse complement strand
GACTTCAAAATGTATGAACTAATATGGATATATTCAAGATTCATATAAAAAGAATACAGCACAGCAAGAGTACAATGAACAGACTGAAACTGAAGGACTGGACCATCATTACTTGCAGAAATAGCAGATTCTCCCATAACTGGCCATCAATATCATGAATCAGAATGCACTAAAGGTAGAGGAAGTATCAAAGTACAATGAATGAATTGGCAATAACTGTTCATAATGCAATATGTTGCATTCAGAAGGCACTAATTATATTTACCTATTTCTACCACTCTCTCTTTATTCATTTAATAATTTATCCATTACCATTATAGATTCCTGTGCACTCAAAGCTGACTGCAAAC
>NC_051404.1:3456172-3456828 GCF_015228065.2 Penaeus monodon | reverse complement strand
AGCTTGGCTTCACACAAGCACACACTACATTGCAGACTAACAAAATAACTGGAATGGATAAAAAAAATGCTCTGTTGTCAAAATAAGAATGTACAAATCTACATTATATTCTCAATACAAAGACAAAAACACTAAAGAAGCAAACAGCTTATGGTGCGTATAAATGGTGACTACCAGACTCATGCACTACCAGAGAAGACAAATTTGCATATAAAAATGGAAAGAGAAAAAAATATTTGTCTTTCTCTTCACATAAATTTTGGGTGGATAATTAGTGTGCAGGAAAAAAAAAAAACAGTAAAAGAATTATACAGATGTATCCGTTCACAGGAATGTCTCAGATGATGACACTCATACTTCCATCATTAAACATATGATCTTCAAAGTTCATATTTTTATTATATTCTTTTTAATGGAAATACAGGTGCACAAATATTTGTTAAAACTTCAGATATCTTTTCATTTTCAGACATGATATATTCATGATGACTAGTCTCCAAGCTTTTGACTGAAAGACTAGCAATATATAAATAGCATAAAAGAAAAAGTGTGAAATGTATACACCTAGCTACCTACCTATACACTCACACATACTCTCTCTCTCTCTCTAGAAGAACATTCACCCATATACCCATGGCAAGAAAACAAACAAACAA
>NC_051404.1:3455698-3455878 GCF_015228065.2 Penaeus monodon | reverse complement strand
AATCACTAATAGAACATTACTTGACAGGTATTACATGCATAATCTAAAATCCCTTGTAGAGTTTGACTGCTAAGTAGTAAAGAAAAACAGCTTTTGCCATATTCATGTCTTTCCTTGCTTTTTCCTTCACTATTTTTCTACAGACTGAGTAGCATGCATCTTCACAAACATAAACTTCAA
>NC_051404.1:3455085-3455608 GCF_015228065.2 Penaeus monodon | reverse complement strand
ACTACATGTGTATATACATTATATACAAGAAAAACACTATGCTTTCCAAATGAACTGGTACTAAAATACACTTTCATTTCACGTTTCAGCACTTAACTGTCATTAACTTGTGACTCTTGGATGATTTTAATGCACTTGTCATCTTCATCATCAGCTTGGATAAATTTCAAAACTACAGTACACATACACATAGGTAATTAATAGGTAACCAGAATAATTTATGTAAGAAATTGTATTATTACAGATACTTCAAACCAACACACTCTGAAGCTGCAGATTCACAAGCCAAACTTCTCCGGAACTAGAATCAGGTCAATTACGCTAATTTCAGTTAGACCTAGATCAACTAAAAAATAATTTGGAGAGCTATAACTGCTCTGTGCTCATATCTGGCTACATTTTCTAGGGATAATAAGAATCTATTGTGTATGACCAATGAAATTTGTCATCATAACAACAAAAAAGTAATTGATATTGTATCTATGAATATTTTACAAGACAATTTTTTTCTGAATAATTTCAG
>NC_051404.1:3453680-3454372 GCF_015228065.2 Penaeus monodon | reverse complement strand
CAATAATAAGCCAAAACATAAAAAAATATAGAGATGAAACATGGTAGCTGTTAATACACTTTATATTGATGACATTTTGAAACTAACCAGCTGCACCTAGTATAGTGGGAGTGTAAATCAACTAATAATGGTAGGGAGGACAGACAGTGGTGCTTGGGGACCAGGAATGAGTCTGAGCTGTGAATCTGCAGTTTCAGACAAAGGTAAAGCCATAACAAAAAGCTGCTCTCACATAAGTGTTCTATTCTTCAAAGACAAGTGATTACCTATGAAGATCATATTTCTTTTCGTTAAAGGACAAATAGACTAAAGAAAAAAAATATATACATATAGTTTACAAGCAGGTAGGAACAAACACTGGTATCATAAAAGTTTATGCTTTTGGTTACATACACAACTATTTGTCTTTCTCTACCTAAAGATGACTTCAGTAATAACATTTGCATATGAGATCCACAATTCAGTTTATGATTGTGTACAGTTTATCTGAACCATATTTTGTCAATGCTATACAAGCAAAACAGCTATACCTCAGGTAGATAGACATCAATGGCTATGTAATTCAGCTTGCATCTGATTATGGCTTGGGTATTATATAATTAGGTAACCCAATGTTATTACTTATTTAGAGTGCTTCTTCAAAAAAGTCATGTAGAAATGGTGTATCAATGTATTATCACAAAGACAAAGTC
>NC_051404.1:3453388-3453654 GCF_015228065.2 Penaeus monodon | reverse complement strand
TTATAACCAACTTTTATACACTCAGGGCTACTGACAAGGCACATTCCTTCTTTTGAACTTTTATAGTATAACCAAATATGTTTTTTCTTCCTCTTCCTTTAAACTCACTTCATCTGATTTACGATTGGGACAAATTATCATTACCATTATGAAGATATTAATATCTAAACAAGTTAAAATTCCCAAAGAAACACCTTCCATACAAATGTATCATAAAAACATGAAGTTGAAAGATCTCCAAATTTTTAAGCTAATAATTTTTTAAA
>NC_051404.1:3452472-3452653 GCF_015228065.2 Penaeus monodon | reverse complement strand
TCTTATTTTTCTATCTCCTTCATAACCCATACACGACTTTGGTATAATACAGCTTAAATAAGTAAAACAGACACAGATGGAAGGAGTTTTTTCAAACAAACTGTTCAGTGAGCTGAAAGGATGTCTGATTTAACAGTAGAATATAAGTGATCGGAAAAGAGCATATAAAACTATAAAAAAC
>NC_051404.1:3452036-3452251 GCF_015228065.2 Penaeus monodon | reverse complement strand
GGCATTTCAGTTTGTTGATGTTTAGGTGAATGGCATGGTAATTGTAAGTGGATGACAAGTCCTAACCCATTCTAAGTAAAAGTGATTTATTGGTAAAGATACAAAGCCAGGAATGAAGAGTACATTATGCACTGAACAATTCAAGCAATGCATTGATGTTGGACCCAGAATTAAATGCAAAATAAAATATTTCCTGATGGTAAAATTATTCAATA
>NC_051404.1:3450650-3451503 GCF_015228065.2 Penaeus monodon | reverse complement strand
TTCGTGCCTTGGACAAATATTAAATAAATGATTAAAATGACTGGAATTCACACATGGATATAAACAGAACAGAAAAAACTACAAGCAAGGATCTGTGCATGTGACATATTTCAATGTACAGTAAATTATGTTAGTTATCACTCACAATTACTACTACTTCTAAGAAAGAATATAATCATCTTGGATGAATAGAAAAAAAAAGTTAATCTATCTTTAGCATCATAACCTTCTTAGTTTATTGTGATTTCTAAGTACTGATATTGAATTGTTCTTTCTCATCTAAGCCAAGACTAATGACCATTTTCCTTAACAAGTTAAATTCAAGTATGCTTTAAAAAAGGGATATCCAGTTAAGAAACCTTCTTCTCGCAACAGGTAGTCTACTAACTTATGTACTAAGTTTTAACAGATGCAAAAATATGGAATTTACAGCTATGACTATAGAATAAGTGATCCTGAACCCTCTATGCCATCATTAGATGGGCAATGGGGAGAACATAAAATCAGCTCTCTTACTGAGAGTTCAATATCATAAGATAAGCAGATTTATAAATGCAAATCAAGAATTAAGCCTCTCTTGCTCTTCATAGCAAAACATTCGCTTCGAAAATTATGTCACCATAAACGGGTTATTAAAAAATATTGACTTGATTTACACACAAATTAAGTATTCTCTCTTAACAAATTTCTTGCTTCACAACAATGCAAAAGATCTGCTATTCTACATTGAAATATTCATATAAACAGCAATAACTTATAGCAAACTGTTACTTTTAATTGAGAAAAAATAAAAACAATAACAAAATCAAATAGTATTTCCATAATCCTATTACTTTTCACATGCATTCTTTTT
>NC_051404.1:3449774-3450609 GCF_015228065.2 Penaeus monodon | reverse complement strand
CTATGAATTTCACATCCTATGAAATTATGTCATTAGTAGGAATGTTTCCTCACACTGACATCAATGGAGTTAGAGACAGGAAGTTTACAGATCAAGGAGGACATGGTGAGTTGTTCCGAGTCATACCTATACTGGGTGCATAGGTGGAGTGTGGCCGACCATTCACTTGGGGACGGAGCATTAGCTCAAGTGCATGAAGACCAGCGTTAGTTATGATGCTACATCCTGCAAGGACCTCAATGTTCTGCCAGCGCTGTTCTCTTTCACGCAATTCCTGTGTCACCTCCTCCATGATCATTCTTGTAGGGTAAGTGGGTGGAAAAGAACAAAAGGAAAAACCCAATGAGAAAATTAATTATTATACAATTTATGCTTAGATCCATTATAAAAGTCAAGTGAACAAAGGATTCTTTTATCAAGAGTTATATGGGTAAATAAATAGACAGCAAAAACTGAAACTGTAATTGTATACTCATTAAGGCAATCATACACAAGATGCTAAAATGAAGTTACATAATCAAAACAAAAGATTATCTTCTGGTCCTTTTAGGTCTACTACAAGGATATAGTGATCAGGTTTGACCTTAATCTCAAATGTCACTGGAGCTGACTTTGAGCAACAATGACAGTTCCATTGTGCAAAAACCAACAAAAACAGAAAGAAAAGTCTAGACTGTCAATTAAGTTATGCTGCTTGTTCTGTGCTACTGGGAGATGCTTATCCTATGTTGTTTTAAGCCAAAACCACTGGGTGGTTCCCGATAAGAAAGCCCTCTTTCCTGGGTTGTTATTCACAGTGTCATCACCACAGCGTGCGTGGCATGACCACATATAC
>NC_051404.1:3449384-3449666 GCF_015228065.2 Penaeus monodon | reverse complement strand
TAATATAAATTCCTCATTTGTCTTTCCTTTACTGTATTTGTCCACAGTATTTTTTGTCTACATCTGCTCCAGCTTTGAATTACTGTTGCTTTCCAGAGCAATATTCTGACTTTCCTTATCTTGCAACAGCAGAGCTGATGGGGAGATGAAGAGTGGTTGGTGACTGGGATTTGCCTAGATGGAGGTTTCTCTTATTTTTGTCTTTCCTGCTAACATGGCTGCATGTTGCTAAGATTGCCCAAGAGATTCAAACCTGATCGGTATAACTCACATCAGAGCTAC
>NC_051404.1:3448374-3448766 GCF_015228065.2 Penaeus monodon | reverse complement strand
ACTTACCTAGCCTGACTAATTGACTGATCAATATTTTCCATTTTTCCATTAACAGAAGCAATCATTCCAATAAGACTGCGGCGTTGACGGTTGAGTTTCTCGCACTGAGGAGAGAATGATCTTAAATAAGCTGGTCCATAAAGACAAAGGAACTTTATCAAAATGAAAGGTTGAAACACTATATACAAGGATTATAACATCTTTTAAGATTAAGAGAGTGAGATTTGGAGACTTGTCTGTCATGAATCTATTTTAGTTATGCATCATCCATAAGACAGAGCACTGCATCAGGGTTAGCAAAAAGTCTAGAAACCCAAAAATCTTTAGCAATATAGATTACTAGGCTTAATCAACCCCTTTAATCCGGTTGTGTCCCAGTAATCGTATCACAA
>NC_051404.1:3447320-3447566 GCF_015228065.2 Penaeus monodon | reverse complement strand
AACCATAATATTTTTTTAATCTTTTTTTTATTCTCTCTCTCTTTGAGAAGTTGGACCAGCAACTCCCTTTGAATCCACTGTGAATCCTAATCATTACTATTATCTTATTTGAAGTAACTCATGATAAAGAGGTTAAGATATCCTGAAAGATATCCCCCTTGGATCCAGGTGTCTATCATGTTATGAAATAATCTGGCTCTAAGGGCGATTCATGAAAACATGCCGTCAACGGCAGGTTCGTGTTGT
>NC_051404.1:3447013-3447170 GCF_015228065.2 Penaeus monodon | reverse complement strand
AACCATAATTTTATTTAAATTGTTTTTTTCCTTTGAGAAGTTGGACGAGCAACTCCCTACGGATCTATTGCAAATCCTAATCGTTACTATTATCACATCTGAAGTAACTCATAATAAAGAGGTTAAGATATCCCAAAAGACTGACCCCTTGGATCTG
>NC_051404.1:3445875-3446404 GCF_015228065.2 Penaeus monodon | reverse complement strand
CAATATGATTGCCATGATGCAACCAGATCCAATGGGTTTAGTGCCCTTGCAATAATAATACAACTCACATAAAATATCCCTTACTTTCAAAACCAAAACGTACAAATGACTCACTCCCTTCAATAAGTACTATTACTACTAAAGATGCTGAGAACTCTTATGCCAATCATTACTTCTGAATCTACACCACACTCACCAAGTCTCTCGCCTGACTGAACTGCTCACGAGCCCCTCTCTGCTTCTTTTCAAATGCTAGCCGTTCCCGCTCATAGGTCAGCTGGAGCCAGTGCTGGAGATCACGGGGAGCACTCCACTTCATCTGCTCCTTCATTTGCTCATTCTTCTCTCGTTCTTCCTACGGACCAAAAATGCATGCAACTCAATAAAAGAATAATTAACAAAATGTACCTACAGTGGACAGTGCAAAGATATACAACTATATAACATAAATATAATCATGAATTAACCTCTTTTCTTTTTCCATTTTAACAATTATTTGTGTAACAAATTGTAGAAGAGTTTAAGGAGT
>NC_051404.1:3445713-3445846 GCF_015228065.2 Penaeus monodon | reverse complement strand
ATATAGGCTAGTTATCTCTGGCTGGCCAAACATTTTTTCTGCAAGAGGCACCTATTTGAGAGTGGAAGATTTACCTAATATGTTTCAACACTATGCCTCAAAAAAATTTTTTTTTTACTTGATACCATCTCTA
>NC_051404.1:3445048-3445212 GCF_015228065.2 Penaeus monodon | reverse complement strand
TACCATCTCTATAATAGTTGCTTTATTGTAAGCAGGCCCTTAAATGAAGGATACTGCATGATTAACAGCATCAGTCGCTGATCAGTTGACTGGTGGGTCACAGTCACTTGCCCTTAGACCAAATTTTCCATGAAGAGACATCCCCGTGACCCAGATCAAATGGG
>NC_051404.1:3444150-3444288 GCF_015228065.2 Penaeus monodon | reverse complement strand
GGGGATATGTATACTTAACTAATTAACAAAATCTTGCATGTACTACTGTGAGCCAATCACCCTGGCACACAACTCCATGCACTAATGAATACCTATCCTTGCCACACTTTACCTAAAATTCCACATGTGGTTATTTGT
>NC_051404.1:3442991-3443599 GCF_015228065.2 Penaeus monodon | reverse complement strand
AAACAGCATTTTCCCTGGCAGTATTGAGTTAAAATACATCTTAAATTTTTACTCAAGCCTTTGAACAGCAACCTATCAAATGAAACAAAATGTCCTGAAATCAAACCATAAAAAAGTTAGATTGGCTTTCTACCTCAAGCTGCTGTTTGAGAAGCTGTACTTCCTCATTATGCTCCCTATTTTCTTCACTGATTTGACGTTCTTCTGCTTTGGTGTTTGTCTGAACCCTTTGCTCTAAATGACGCAGGTTCTCTTCAGCTTCCCTTAGCTTCTCCATATCCTGTTAATAACCATGGGAGAAATAAAAGTTAGCTGACCATTGACAAATCCTTTTACAGTATTTCAACTCTGCTTAGAAACTGCATATACATAATCAAAAAGGAGATATTCTTTTCCTGTTATTAACATAGTTTCAGAAGATAATGAGTCAAGTCATATTACAAATATATATATCAACTCAATAAAATTACTAAGACGTTCTTTAAATTCTAGAATTCAAAAGTTAAATTTTGAAGATATATAAAATACAGAATTTTCCTTTTATAAAAGATAACTAAATTGTTACATGTAACTCCATCCTGGTAGGTAGGCTGGTAAGTAAAAAAGGA
>NC_051404.1:3441687-3442932 GCF_015228065.2 Penaeus monodon | reverse complement strand
AAGAAAAAAAGGATGATTGATAAAGAGCATCAAGGAACTTACCCTCAGCATGTCACTCAGCTGTCCTTCGTACTGCCGGTTCCGCTGGTATGCCTTGAAGCAGCCAATGAGAGCCAGGGTCAAGAGGGTCACCAACACCAGATCTTTCACATGGCTGCCTGTTTCTGTTAAGTGCCCAATAATTAGTCAGATAATTCATGTCACTGCAAGATTTCAATGATGGATATCTGAAATAACTAAGCAATAGAATATCAATCTAGCACTTGACTTTTTTTTTAATAGGAGTTAAATTGCAATTAACTAATTCTAATCAGTAGACATCTGAGAAATTTATTGAATTCATTTTATAAAGAATTTCATTTAAAAAAAAAATCTTAGCTAAAGAGCTAGCAGGTACACTGAAATCATGATCATCTGTTATCAAAGCAATGAAAAAAGGTATAATAATCAATCTGTAAAAGGCTACGTGCAGTTAATACTTGATTGCACTGTCATTAAATCTTAAAAAGGTTTAAAGCACTTTACAAAATGGGTCACTCCTTATCCTTTCAACTTCTCTTGCATTTTCATTTTCTCGTATGGATATGATAAATATACATTCATGTTTATTCTTCACTTTACTATTCATCATCTTCCATTTCTCTTTATTCTGCCTCATCAGACACTAACAATTAAAATTAAGTCTGAGTATTTACACTATAAGCAGACTCGATCATGTCCATACACAGATATTTCAAAACATAATCATACATTAGGTACACACAACCATACAACTGCCCACATCTGTAAACTCTAACAAAATCTATTTGTCTGGGGGATAGAAAAGAGCAACTGTAACTTTATATATACACTTGTTATATAAATCACATGCAAAAATATTCAGTGATATATATTTTTTAAATTCAATATTTGTTTCATGCAAATCATTCTTCATGACATGCATATATGATAAGCATAGTGTCTAGCTTTGAAATAGTGTTCCTTCCTTACCTATTATATGTAATTTTAACATATCTGAACTAGAACACCTAACTGAAATCCTTCAGAAGCATTTTGATTTTTAACCCCATGCAGACAGGAGCAGCTATAACTGTCATGAAATATTTCTGCTACATGCCAGATACAGCTCCGGCCATCATATCTCGTTCTTGCACTGGTGCATTAGAGCTTCCTGTGATGGGTTTACCTAGCCAGCCAGCATTGATTCTTGACAAAAATTTTCACATATTTCACAACTGCTTTCTT
>NC_051404.1:3441026-3441253 GCF_015228065.2 Penaeus monodon | reverse complement strand
TCGATCCAATGGGTTAATTGAAAGTTATAACTATTCCTGCATACCATTACAAAGAAGATCAATACTCAAAAAAGAACTCCTGCATAAATTAAATACTTATAATTAACACCTTGGATCTGCGTGCTTCAGGGCAATCAGATGGTCATTAAGCATGAGCAGCTTATAAGCCGCATGTGCAGTGATAAGACTCTATGCCTTCCCTTTGCAATGTACTACTCTGTTCTCTA
>NC_051404.1:3439680-3440540 GCF_015228065.2 Penaeus monodon | reverse complement strand
AAGTCACCTGTCCTCAGATATTCATTATGAACACATGCTCCACCAAAATGGCTTTTAATTAACTGCCAATGAAAGAATGTTCTAAGTATAGTATGAAATACCTTTATAAATAAGAATTAAAACAATACACTGGCATATACAAATATATTACCATGTAATGACTGTCAATAACTGCTAAACTGACTCCACTAATGTCTCAGCTACCCTTGTGTCATATAGTAATACACTTTTCTTACATGTATACAATTGCGAAGCAGCAACGCCTTTTATTTTCACAACTGAGTTTAATTTACTTCCGAAGGTACTGATTCCCATTTCCTTTGGATAAATTAAATCTACTGTGCCAACAGTTGAACCTAATTATTGTAAAAAGATATGACTTCCCTTGCTTGATGATGCATCCTCCTGCAGGTACCCATATGTAACTTAACATCTGGCCAAAAAGTAGTATGTAATACAATGCTTATATACTAAAAACTGGATAACTTATCAACATCATATAGGTCTATTTCCTCACTTAGAGAATTATTTCCCCTATATATTCCAGGAATCTTTTACTCTACAATAATCATAGGCATCATCACATGCTCTTATTTATCAGTGATACCCTCCATTCTTACCACCTATCAACTATTTTTTTTTTAATCAATGACTCAATGTGTTCCTTGCATTAGTGACACCCTGCATTTTTTATCTATGCAAAGAATATCTTAATATAATATAACATAGCATTCCTAAGTACGGTACAATGTTTTGCAATCTTTAATACTAGAACAGATTTGCTCTTAATACAAATATATAAAAAAACACAGCTTTGACATTAAAATATCCAAAACTATGTATCTAACAATCCACCTTAC
>NC_051404.1:3437895-3439545 GCF_015228065.2 Penaeus monodon | reverse complement strand
GATAATTTTCTATTTCATCATGAGGATATGAAATTCCTCCTCTAAACAGCATTTAAAATTTACTAGCCTATGCACCCTTGCCATTTTACCTCTGACTAAAATTTCAGCAAGAATTCAAATCATATCATATTTCATGCTATATAAATTTTAAAATATATGAACACAGCCCAAGTTCTAAATAACCTTGTAATGAAGTCCATAACTTTTTTTTTCTAAACACAATTTTGTGATTTAGATTTTGGGCTATATCTAATGTGGGAAAGCAAATGAAAGCATCATGCACTTTGTACAAATTCAATGTTGCATTAAATTATAAAATTTTGATATTACTTACCAAGGCATCAAGTCGACATCAGCATATGGAGGGAGAGAAAATTCCTGAGGTTTATAATTCATCCACCTTATCAGAAATGCTGTTTATTCAGACTGGAAAATGCAACTGACGGCCTGACAAATGCTTGTTAGCTGTTCAATATCTCAAGTCAAACAGAAGAATTAGCCCTTGTATACCAAGCATTGAAAAATCCCAAGCACAAGAATACCCAAACAAGCATCTATTAGTGATAAAAAAATCCTAGAAGTGCAAGTTATCTGATGACTTAATTTAGGAAGCATATAAACCTAGAAAAAATAATAAAAAACAAGCTAAATAAAGAAGCTGCCTATAATTTTGAGTACAAGACAAGATACACATGCTCCTTGTCTTTGCCAAAAGCCAGAACCTGATCATCTACTCAATGAAGATCATCAGCACTTTTGGTAATAACTATAAACTTTGAAGAAAAAAAAAAAAGAATACAAGTATTCATCAATAAGCTTTATAAAAAATCTTGCTAAATGTTTTTACAACAAAGGACATTGATATACCACATTTACACTCTACAGCAACAAACAAAATTATGTAGGTAATTACTTAAAATGATCTTCCTTGAATATCTGTTACTATTCTGTCAATTCTATCTCTAGCTGAATCAGTGACCAAGAGATTAGTGGTAGTAACTGTGTGTATAACCTGCATTTTTTAAGGATAGAAACACAAATCTTCTAGTCTCTGATATCAAATTACATTCAAATATTTTCTCTAGACTACTGTATCATCATTCACCACATTCAACTAACCTTTTGGGGGTCCAAAGAGCACCACATCCATAGCCTTAATAGTGATCTTGGACCGGTGTTTTGGGTCTTTGATCCCCAGGACTTTGGTCAAGAACTGCTCATTGTTGGCTGCCAATCTGGAATACACAGCAGAGATCTTTTTCATCTATATTTCCTTATCATGTTGGCTGGTCAATTATAGGGACTGTTACTTTATTTTTTCAAACCTCATGCCTCATTAGTAGTGCCTTCTCCTTTGATATTCGTATTCTTCTATTACAACACTAACTTCAGTACATGAATTTAGTATTCTAGAAAATAAATACGCCTTGATCTCTGATCAAAGCACTACAAATGAATTCAATAATTTGACCTATTCAAACCTTATCTATGAATGAATAAACTAATTAAAGCTGATATGGTGTTAAGGAATTTTGCACACGGGGGAATTGTTTCTTTTAAGGGAAAGGCTGGCGAATTATATTTAGGGAGGAGGCAAAAACAAACTGAAATCTATACACTACATTTGAGAAAAAAATATACATAATGGGG
>NC_051404.1:3437048-3437868 GCF_015228065.2 Penaeus monodon | reverse complement strand
GTATTCAGTTTCACTTTCTTTTTATGTAAAGCAAACTCATTTTACTTACTGAACATGACCTTCTACCATTCAGCTATGCATCATATAATTAAGTCTGAAGATTTCTGTTTTAAGAAACTGACCCCTTAATAACATACAATGAAGCGCTCTTACCAACCACTTACATGAACAACCATAAACCATCATTCATTTTATATATACACAATCATGAATGACATTCAAATTGACACTCACAAGAAAACTCTGAAAGATCAAAGATGACTAGACAATTGCAAGTTTTACCATATACTGAACACTGAAGTGGCCATTTCATATTTTTAGGGGTCTCTGTGACACAAACAGCATCTATTATTATTAAAAGCGACATCAACTGTCAGTGTTGGTCATGCAGCTACTTGTGTCGTAAAATGTTCACAATCCAAACAGCACACTTAGGGTACCAAACAGCTTCAAACAAGTATAAATAACAAAGTGCACTTGTAAATCCCCACAAGGGCAGATTAACAATCAGCATGTTAAACGAGCAAATAAATATAAGGAGTAGGAGAAGATGGAGTAGCAAGGGAGTGTACATCCAAATTGCTGATGTTCCAGCAAATTCACCTTTCTAGCATATGCCTTTCACTTCTTCTTTCGGTTCTGGAAGCTATCACGCTGAGAATGGTACTGCAGAAGTGAGAGAGAGGCAAAATCCACTATATTGATGGTAAAGGTATACTAGGAGCTACTTTTTTTAATTCTCACAAAAAGCAGTAGGTGCTTCTTTTCTCCACACTGCTAGGGGTATTTACTCTAAAAAATACAGTTGGGATGTATACAG
>NC_051404.1:3436808-3437015 GCF_015228065.2 Penaeus monodon | reverse complement strand
GAGATCCTCACAAAATATAGAAGCATGCCCCACCACATATGAAGAACTTCTGATACTTGTCATACATCAGTGAAATATGATACATTCTGAATAGCCAGCTGTTGGATTTCTTGAACCAACACATGAATAAAGAACAGAGAATTTCCAAAAACAAATGAGGGTGAATCATATCATTTCAACATACTTGCCAACTACAATATGGCTTAG
>NC_051404.1:3435951-3436764 GCF_015228065.2 Penaeus monodon | reverse complement strand
TGGTTAAAAAAGCCTAAGTATTGTGAATAATAAAAAAGAAAGTATCCTCAATTAGAAAAGCATTCAAGCCAAGACCACAATAGAATGGCATGTGGTTGCACCGTCATATTATTCTGCTCACTGGCTCCTAACGTAACAAAAGCATGGAGCACTCCTTAACTGTAGAAATACTATAACTATATTATGCCTCCTTAACATCATTACTTCATACCTTGGCAACACAGATCCATTTACAGCATTAGCATAGAAGTTTTGTGCATACTGCTGCAGCTCCACAGACTCTGCCAGCCAAGAAACTGTCTGTTCCACGGTCCAGTTGTGCACCTGGAAAACATACAGCATATCAACACCTGGTCATTACAACCATCTTTCTTTATAAACAAATTTTGGTTGCACCAATTTGTGTAAAGTGAAGATTTAGATATATTTACCATCACTATTTCCCATAAGCAGTATCATTACCATATCATAATTTTCTGTACATATGTCTTTAAAATGAGTTTCTAATTAATATGCATACCATCAAGATGACTATGCATATACACATCATAATAACAAGTGGAAAAATATTTAACATATCACAGAAAATCTGAGAGCTAATTAGTTTCCACAAGATCTTTGATATGGATTTACCTATATTGTCATAATTTTTAATACGCTACACCTACAAATAATGGGAGCGATAAACAGCCATTTCAATTAACATAATTAAAAAAAAGCCAACCAAGACATTATAAACATGATAATACACATATGAAAAATTCCTATCAATAGTCAAGAATAAACAAAATTCATAACAGAGACCACTATATA
>NC_051404.1:3434895-3435202 GCF_015228065.2 Penaeus monodon | reverse complement strand
AGTGCTCCTTTACACGTAAGAAGAACCCATGATGTATAAAACACTGATATAAACACTAATGACTTTTCCTCTTTCCCTCCCCTCCCACTGCGCATTTTACTTTCTCCGCTTACCTCCGACTTCTTCCACATGTGCCACAGCTCTCGCACCGATATATACTGGTCATTGTTAGAATGAAACACCTTCTGTCGCTTTTCGTAGCCTTTGGCATACTGGAGCTCCTCCTTCAGGAACTGTGGGTATGAGGAGGAAACAAAACAAATCTCATGAAGATCTTACACAAAGACAGAAAATAAAAAATACAAAG
>NC_051404.1:3433630-3434705 GCF_015228065.2 Penaeus monodon | reverse complement strand
AAGCAAAACTTACCTCAACAGACTCTGACACATCAATGTCTCCACTCCTGTCGTCATCCAGCTGGGAATGGAGTGATTTGATGGCCTCATAGTTTGGCACTTCCTCTGGCACCAGGCACAGTTCATCAACTGGCACGCAACCTGCAAAGCAATAGATGTATTAACACAGTGTTCTTTCAGTATTCCTATATTACAGCAAAAACATATATGTATAAAGTATGCATCTCATAGGCATCCAGCATCCCAACACAAAACTGACTGCTCAAATCTCAGTAACTTCCATAACACTAAAAACTTCTTTCGACAACCACGTACAATAAATGCAGAAAGTTATATCACTTCGAAATCAAACGAAATGCCTGTCTTTCCCTGCTTCGCTCTTTCCATGAGTACTTCACATTAAACTCCGCTTCCCTCGTTTTCCTTTCCTCCTCTTATTTCGCACCCTTCTGTCCCCTCTATCCTGTGTTTTCTTTTTCTCTACTCAACCATTTGCCTACACACTGTACTCACTCTCAAAGGTCTGACCTCAGCTACTAAAAGCAGTCAGCCTAATCATACTGCCATCATAATCGTATCACCAAGGTTACTCATCTCTTAAAAAGGATAAACCCATATACAAAATAGGTCCACTTAGTCTTGAGTGTCTTGAATTTATAAATGTTTGTTTGCAGGATTACGTGCTTATCATCTTCATGCATATATGCCTGTCTTGTATGCTAAACCAGCCTAGCCCACGGCGCCATCAATGACAAGACGAGAGGAAAGAGGGAGAGGGGAATAGAGGAAGACAGAGAAAAGACCAGTAGCAGAATAGGGAATGGGATGAAGGGGATGAAGGGCAGAAGGAGATGAAGGGGAGAAAGGAGCGGGGTAGATAAAAGGGAGAGGGTACAAAAAATCTCGCTAAGTATGAAAACGTCATTACAGCCACCATCGCAGCTCAAACGCCGAAGCCCCGGCCGGCCGACGCAGAGCACCGCTGCCCGGCCTTGAACGGAAGGAGGGGGTGGGGTGCGACGCTTTCTCAATAGGAAGCAATACTACATATCGTGCCGCATAACAGAATGTTCCT
>NC_051404.1:3433267-3433545 GCF_015228065.2 Penaeus monodon | reverse complement strand
TGAGAGCAAAATCCAAGTTTACGTTTTAAGCACAACCCTCATCTAAAATTCTTGCCACATAGCTTATTTCCAGTACCACAAACTTACTTCTAACTCGCAGCGGCATGAAGCACTTGCATTCAGAATTCACTCTAGAAGTTTCGTCGCAGAGTCGTGGTTCAGGATATCTAATTTTTAAAACTAATTACCTTCCCAGCAAATCGTTACAAACAGAATAACAAAACGAGTTCTTGAATTAATAATGAGTTAGACACACAGACATAGGCACAGACAGCGGT
>NC_051404.1:3432296-3432898 GCF_015228065.2 Penaeus monodon | reverse complement strand
ACAACTGAAGGTCGCAAGGTTACTCAGGCATGGTCTCTCATGCACAGCCCCCTACCCCTTCGCCCCTACTCCCAAGGCGCTTGTTGCATGCCGTTGCCCCGCCGCCACTCCATCGCTGCCTCCCCCCCCCCCCACCTTCCGTCGCCTCCTGCATGTACACCTGAGCGCCAAGCCACATCCTTCTCTCGTTATCCGTTTCTCGCTTTTCGTTATCCGTTTCCCGCTTTTCCTTAACTTTCCCGTCATCTCGTTACGTGACGGCTTTCGAAATTCTTCCTCTTTTACTTTTCATCTTCCTTCAAAACTAGTTTCTTCTAGAGTATCTTGTTTTCTCGCTCAAGTTCCTACTTATTTCTCATTATTGTATCTCTATGCATAAATTTCCTGCAATCTCTGCCTTAAGTGTGAGCATGATTGAGTGAGAGAGTATGTGCGCGTTTCCAGGTCACAGTCGGTCCAACCCCCTTCTCGTTCCCGACCGTTTTGACAAATTCTAAAGAAATAACGTTACCGCCCACCTGATCGCTGACCATTCACAACTGGCATAGATTAAAATCCCATTGCATCTCTGTCCTGTCACTGTTTCGATGTTTAAAAAAAAA
>NC_051404.1:3431248-3431827 GCF_015228065.2 Penaeus monodon | reverse complement strand
TGGTTGTGATGGATGTGCTGAGAACAGAAATAAAAATAGAAAAGACAGATAGAAACAGGTAGTAGCTCATTTTTTCCTGATGACTCCGTGATCATCGCAGACACCCAGGAAGAAGTGCAAACTTGGGTGACACAGTGGCTGAAGTCTCCAAAAAGGGAGGACCGAAAACAAATGCAAGAAAGTCAGATGTAATGTTAAAGAATAAACGCAAGTTGGAGGAAGTGAGAGTGGTTTGCGCATGGAAGAATGCCAGAGAGGCTGCAGGCGAAGATTTACAGAACGGTGATAAGACCAGCAGTGACCTATGGAGCAGAGACATGGGCGCTGTAGAAGGCAGAAGAGAGGAAGCTGGAAAGTTCAGAGATGAGGTGCTGAGGCGGGCCATGGGTGCATCGATTAGAGAGCATTTAAGAAACGAGGATGTGAGAGGGAGGGCAAGAGCAGAGTGTATAACTGATGAGATAAGAAAATCAAGTTGCGATGATTTGCACAATTCGTAAGAAGAGATGAGGAAGCAACCACAAGAGCCTAAAGAATCATTGTTGTAGAAAGAAGGCCAAGGAAGAGACAGGGAGTGAG
>NC_051404.1:3430150-3430303 GCF_015228065.2 Penaeus monodon | reverse complement strand
AAAATAAAATTCAAATATCTAACTGAGGAAAAGCCGGCACTCAAAATAAGGACTTCATCTCCATTTCCATACATGTCCATCAATTTGTTCGGTCACCATTTCCTTCACTCACTCTCTGTCTGCCTGAGTATATTTCTGTCACGAATTCAATCC
>NC_051404.1:3429546-3429990 GCF_015228065.2 Penaeus monodon | reverse complement strand
GTCCCTCCCCCCGACGCGCGCCGGCGGAAGGGACTAACCCAAAGACATGCCAAAGACATGTATGTAATGCAAAGGAAGCCCCTCGGAGCCAATCAGTCAGCATCCCCATAAAGAAATGCGTCTTTAAAGTGTCACGAGGGCCATTATGCCAACAAATGAAACCTATAATAGAGGTTATATGTAGATATTTGAACGTTAAGACACCGTTGAAAGTAATGTCAGGTCTCGTAAAACTAAAGAATAAATAATGAACCTTTACCTAAAGTAATATCTTAACACAACTATTCTTGGGTTGAGATAGCGCCAAGGCGGTACTGTAACTGCCGAGGATCGAGAGAACTTGCCCAGGGGATCCTACCACCGACGGCAAACAGGCCACCTACGTCGACCCCCGATGCCCCAGAGGAAATTAAATGTGCAAGGAATCCACAGGCAGTGGAACAG
>NC_051404.1:3429401-3429516 GCF_015228065.2 Penaeus monodon | reverse complement strand
CTATCCCTCCCCCCCCCCCTCGCCAACAGTGCCACACTACGGCAACTTCAAGCACCACCACGGCAGTGAGAGCATGAAGGTCACGAACAATCCCACGTGGGCGTGAGAGAATACT
>NC_051404.1:3428921-3429179 GCF_015228065.2 Penaeus monodon | reverse complement strand
TTCCGAAGGGAAGGTGGGCGAATGGGGTTTGCATTAAAGCTGAAATTTGCAGTAAGGCCCCACCTCTCCTTTCCTTTCACCTGCAATCCCAAATCACATCAGTATTTGTTAATGCTATATCGAAAACATGACGATACACTTTCTCTTATTTTCTATCCTTACACCCCACGTTTCCTCCTTTTCCCTCTTTTACTCCGGCCCAATTATGGACCAAATGAATCGTTAACAAGAATCCGTCAAACATTAACATATACTAAT
>NC_051404.1:3428311-3428578 GCF_015228065.2 Penaeus monodon | reverse complement strand
TGCGTATTAGAATTAGTGACTGACTAAGATAGAGTTACTACCTACAAAGAAATCGAGTAAGTACATAAGCGCATATACAAATGAGCACAAGCACGCAAATTCGGCCCCAAGACAGAAACGTTGCTATTGCATGTCCGTGTCCATGCATAAGATCATGCACGCTTACATGAAGGCGAGACGTCCCACGGAAGAACTGACCAGCTCTGATAGGCCCCATAACGAAACGAACTACACGAGTCACTACAAGATTACTCGTTTCATTATCAT
>NC_051404.1:3427319-3427516 GCF_015228065.2 Penaeus monodon | reverse complement strand
GGCACGGAACCAGACACGGGCGAACAATTCCCGCACTCCACATGCGTAGCTCCAAAATGCACACGAAATAAAAGCGCTCGAGAGCAAGCAACGCAGACGGTGCTACGTGGGCGGCCTGCCAATCAAAAGCGTGGCGGAGCCGATAGCAATAATGGCTGTATATTGTTTTCCTTAATTTTTTTTTTGGGGGGAGGGCA
>NC_051404.1:3426590-3426924 GCF_015228065.2 Penaeus monodon | reverse complement strand
TACGTCTCTCCCCCCTCTCCTGCCATCCCCATCTCCCTCCATCGCAGCGGTCCAGTAGCGTAATCACGAAACACGGACCGTGACAAATTACAACGGGGATCGAAAGTGAAGCGCCCTCGCCGCCCCTTCCCTCGCCCTTCCTCCTTCGCCGCCCACTCGCCCATTCGTCCCCGCCTCTCACACTGAGTCACGGAAGCTTTCCTTTTCTCCCCCCCCCCCCATAAATTGACTTGTGTCGATGCGAGACGGCGGTAAATATTTAGTCAGGTTTCTTTTGTTACCCCTTTCTGCTTCATCATTTTCTTCACCAAAAACAGATTTAAATATCGTATAC
>NC_051404.1:3426462-3426551 GCF_015228065.2 Penaeus monodon | reverse complement strand
TCATATTGGAAGGAATTGCCATAAAAATATTAGTGAATTATCGAAATCTGATATTGTTACCACTTCTCTCTCCGCCCTTTCCTCTCTCC
>NC_051404.1:3425749-3426304 GCF_015228065.2 Penaeus monodon | reverse complement strand
AATACCATATTTTGGTCGTCATGGTGACAGGAGGTGGGCGTGGTTATATGAGTCACGTTCTGCTGACCCTCCAGAAGAACTTTCACAACAAACGCGCGCCTGCCTCCTTGTCTGTCACTCTGCTGGGCTCCCGAGACTTCCCGCTGCTGGTTTGGCCTCTTGTCTGTTAGGCTGAAGGCCCTTTGTCTGTTAATCAGCTGGTTTCTATTCTGTTACTCTGTTGGCCTCTTGTCTGTCACCCCGTTTGCCTGCCACTTGATGGTCTTTGCGTTCATTACTCTGATACTCTCTTTCCTGTCATTCTATTGGCCTGGAATTTTTCTTTCTGCTGCCTTCGAAGTCCTCTGTCAAGTCCACCGCCGACATGAAATACATGGAATACACTGCCTTTACCAGCATACTTATTACATGGCTTAGAAACGGCAGCACAGACCCTGAATTCGCGTGGGCAGACATACAACTGAAAAAAGGTCGATAGATAATTTCAAGACGTTTAGACGCGGTGAATGGGGTCACTGAGGGGCAAGTAAGGGCAGAGGAGCACGCGCGTGACAC
>NC_051404.1:3425091-3425550 GCF_015228065.2 Penaeus monodon | reverse complement strand
AAATATGTGTTTGATTAGTTTGTATAGATATTTACACATGCACAGCAACCTCCTCTCATTTCCCCAATGTTCTTAATTCACACCAAGCCATCTGCCGACGTTCCGAATGAAGTCACCTCTGGCATCCAGCGCGGTGACGCAATACGAGAGAGCAGGTCGGATACCTTTAAGAGAATCCTCCAACGGGTCAGGGTAAGAGACATCTGCTAACAGGTCGTGGCTCGCATAGGAAAGCCTACAGGTCACATAACACTCACACTATCCGTATATAAATACAGCAGTTCCAACATAAGCACACGCGCGTGGAAAGGGAATGAGCACGAGTCGCGGGCGGCGGGTGGGGCGACCCCGGGTCAGAGATTCCGGCCATGCAGAGTGTGGGTTCCAACGAACGTAATGACAGAGAAGGGGGGCGGAGAAAGTTAATAACTGGGGAAGTGTGGATAGCGATAATGAAGA
>NC_051404.1:3424721-3424853 GCF_015228065.2 Penaeus monodon | reverse complement strand
AGCCTTTTAGAGAGGGAGGAAGGCGAAGAACCCGAGAGCAATGGCAAGGGCTGGCGCGGAACGGGTGGTGCATCGAGGCGCTCTTACTCCGGTGGCTTTGGCGACGAAGGTCAAAGGTCAAAGGTCAACCGC
>NC_051404.1:3424329-3424604 GCF_015228065.2 Penaeus monodon | reverse complement strand
ATTTCATGGGTGAAGGTTGCAAGGCCTCGTTGCAAAGCGTGTTGCTGTCCTTGAAGCCGGCCGCATCAGCGCTACACTCACGTCACGCTCACCACGCTGCACTTGGCGGATTACATAACGGTGGCATAACGTACCTGCCTCACCTCCCTTGCCTGCTGGTGCTTGAAATGTTCGATCCTGTTAGGGAGCTATTCATAGACCTGCCTTACTGCTTTGTTTCTAAAGCCGTTGCTGTTGCTTGCCGTGTAAACATGTATGGGAACAATGACTGACTC
>NC_051404.1:3423802-3424087 GCF_015228065.2 Penaeus monodon | reverse complement strand
GTACATACTCGCGTGCACGAGTATGTAAGTACGTATAGACTACCAGCCAACATCATCTTTTTTTGCATTTGCATTCACGAGACTCCATGGCTCCACATGAAAAGGAACTTTTCCTTTTTTCGTTTTCCCACAGCCTCTGGGTTTACATGATATGTATACCACAGAAGACATGTACGTGAATAATGGTCTTTTTTACTGCTTCGGGAATGTTGCAACTGTTGCTGCAATTTTAGAGGGAAGTTCTTGTTTCTTTTTTTTTTATCAGTCTACGTCTGCTTGTGTCTG
>NC_051404.1:3423556-3423696 GCF_015228065.2 Penaeus monodon | reverse complement strand
TACTCGTAACCTATTAAGTAAAACAGCTTGTACGACATTAGCATGCCGTTAACCGCGTTTCCACCCGAACGAAACCACTGACTCACACAAATGTTGAAGAAAGCCTTTCCTTCGCTAATATGTAAGACGGTAACCAATGT
>NC_051404.1:3422774-3423003 GCF_015228065.2 Penaeus monodon | reverse complement strand
GATCACGCGACTGCGAAGAGAAGCTGCCTGATAAAATCAAGGTCGGGCCTCGGATAAAATGTTCTTCCAGACACCGTGACACGCTCGAACTTGCGCGCAATTCCATCTAAAAACAACGTGATATGACCCAGTGCTGGACAGCGGATAATAATTTCGATAAGTAAACAAGCCACCAGGAACGTGCAAAGGTAACCGAAGAAATACTCATATATGAAAGCAAGCACATATG
>NC_051404.1:3422622-3422694 GCF_015228065.2 Penaeus monodon | reverse complement strand
CGTATATACCCAAACATGAAAATAATAAAAATATACAAACACCCTTAGTCCCTCCTCGAAGCCCAACGCGCA
>NC_051404.1:3422302-3422592 GCF_015228065.2 Penaeus monodon | reverse complement strand
GGGGTGGACCAAAGCCTCCCTTTTCGAGAAACTTCTCCCATCTTCAGGGGCAAGAAATAAATCCTTCGAAGAACGAACTTGATACTTCCCCCGAAGTTCGAGGCCGTGTGGGCGCTCCCTGGAGGCTCGCACGAAATGACTCCCGCTGGACACTGCCGAGCCAACCCCCCCCCCCCCCGGAGTAGGATAATCCAGTGTGAACTTTTTTTTTTTTTTTCAACATCTAACATGAGCCCAAAGAACGAGGCAAATTTCAATATTAGGATTTTAAGAAGTTGAGAAATTATGAG
>NC_051404.1:3422161-3422277 GCF_015228065.2 Penaeus monodon | reverse complement strand
AAAGCATTAACAGGCAAGAGAAAGAAAAAAAATCACCCAAAACAAAAGCAAAGTAATATACCATTTCCACAAATCAAAGGATGAGGGCGCGTCAGCCTCGATAGCATAACCGGCTC
>NC_051404.1:3421664-3421967 GCF_015228065.2 Penaeus monodon | reverse complement strand
AAAAAAAACCGTGCCCACTTCCTTCAGCACAACACGTAAACAAAAGCGTCGCCATACAAACCACAGCGCCACTTAATGCAGGCTCAGGGAACTATACACGAACCCTTGGTTTTCCGCTCTGCATTTGACAGTATTCCTGGCCGTATTACCGCCGAACTTTATAACAGCCCAGCACATTTTGTACCTGCAAACGAACCTATAAAAAGCGTTCTAAAAATAATCCGGCTCGTGGGCAGCCTGCAACTGGCATTCTTTAACGATCGCCTGTTCTCGAAGGAAACTGCTCTCGAGGCGTAAAATATC
>NC_051404.1:3421481-3421565 GCF_015228065.2 Penaeus monodon | reverse complement strand
AGGGGGGAGTGGCTTAATAATTACGTTTGTCAGTGATGATGCCGATTATCATCAATATGAACAGAACTATGATCATTATAAGGA
>NC_051404.1:3421163-3421322 GCF_015228065.2 Penaeus monodon | reverse complement strand
AACCCTCGCGTCATCTGATGACCTCAGCCGCTATCACCTTGACGTAAGTGCATTATCTGTGATTTCATAATCAATTAAACTGAAGCGGTGGCGATCTTTCTTCCAGCGAAAAGTAGTTTCAGTCGAGAAGAAAAAAAGACACTGCTTTCATGGAGTCCC
>NC_051404.1:3420905-3421131 GCF_015228065.2 Penaeus monodon | reverse complement strand
CATCTGTAACTGTTATGTACTGAAATCAAAGGCTAATATATGTGTGTGTATAGGCCCAAGCCGAATAAACTTATTCACATGAATATCAATAGCAGTCTCTTACGCTTCTAAACGACCAATACAGTAAACCAGTTACACAACACCCGAACTAACTAATTAAAGTTAGGCCTATATCACGGTTAAAGAAATTACATTCCTTATATTTTCGTTCATCCCCCCCCCCCCT
>NC_051404.1:3419568-3419890 GCF_015228065.2 Penaeus monodon | reverse complement strand
AGTGAGCTACCCTCATCGTGATACAAAAAAACAAAATAAAATGCCATAGAAACAACACTAATTAAACACACAAGACCACCAAGGTCTAACAACAATGTCTATACACGATTTCAAAACAAAAGCAGCTACAGTAATTCAAACAGTATGTAGAACACTGAACTGAGCTTGAGGTTTAAAAATATAACCGTTAACAAAAGTGGACAGGTTAAACAGCAGGGCGAAAGGGATGAACAAAGGTCGATTTTTTTTCCAGAGTAAATAAATAAACTGTAAACGAGGGGAACTGTAACGTCGTAACCTAGGCAACACATACCACAGGGTG
>NC_051404.1:3418768-3419413 GCF_015228065.2 Penaeus monodon | reverse complement strand
CTTTCCCTAATCTGGCAAGCGATTTTCATTGCATTATCATGGCCACGAACAACATCGTTTTGCCTGGGCCTCCGACGCGAGAATTTGCAACATTCCCATCTCTTGCTTCCTCCGTATTCCCTCGCGTCTAACATTCTTCAGAGCCCTGGGAACAAGAACAAGTCCGCGAGGCCCGATTTCAAGCCCGAAAATAACGGAGCACATGTGCCAACGTGACTGTGCAATGTGTTATGAGACTACAAGGAAAAGGCATTGCGTGTGCGGCGGGGTCTTACCAGATTCAGGCAGGATATTCCCAGCATCCCTGTGATGTGAAACTTGATAACATGCTTGTGACGTCATTCTGTACCTGACTTCTTCCCACTCTCCCCGTTAATCCTTTTCCTCCTCTCTCCCTCCTTTTTCTTTTCTTCTGTCCTTTCCTCTTATCATTCCTTTTCCTTTATTAATCTCTCCTCCTTTCCCCTTCCCTTTCCATATTCATTTTCCTTTCCATTTTTTTACTCTTCTTTCTTCTCGTCCCTCTTTCATCTTTTCTTTTCCATCCTGCTTTTACTCCTCCTTCCCTTATCTACCTACAATATCCCATCTTTCTTTTCGTCTCTTATTTCTTTCTCTATATTTCCATATTCACCTCCATCTTTA
>NC_051404.1:3418273-3418739 GCF_015228065.2 Penaeus monodon | reverse complement strand
ATCACCCCCGTGCGTTTGCGTACTTCCCGTAAATCGAATTTCGACTTCTGTAACCTTTTTTGAAACCTTTAACTTCTGTGTTCTTCCTTTTCCCTCTGATCACCACCGCTCAAACGTGATCACTCTTTCGCCCACACCCTGACGCGCAGCTCTTCTCTCCCCTCAAGTGTTCTCGTCCGCGGTTCTCCGTCCCTGAGTGTGCTCCCCTTTCACACTTCACCCTCGCGGCGTCCCCTGCGATCTTCGTCCTGACGCCTTCCCTTTCATCTCCCACTCCTTCTATTCACTTTTGATTCCCACGCCCCCTCTCTTCCCCCATCCTCCCCCCTTTCTCCTTCCCTCTCCTCTTTCTCTTCCTCACTGCGACCTCTCCCTACACATCCGGACGCGCTGCTTATCAGCTGCGAAATCCTCGGGTCAACCTGGATTCGCAAAATGGATCTGCGATGGGATCTCTAGGCCGAAG
>NC_051404.1:3416056-3417045 GCF_015228065.2 Penaeus monodon | reverse complement strand
TGGCTAAGCCTTCCGCTAAAGGAAATTCAGCCCGGAGGTTCTGGAAAATTTCTTTCCTCAGGTCGAAGGCACGACGCTGACATTTGGCAACTTCGAGCATTTCCTCTACTAAAACGCCCCTACCTTAAGAACAGTGGGGATATCACTTGAAAAACTCTGTACGCTGTGCCAAACCGCAACCAATTACCCATGCGAAGGTGCAGCGTCAACAACAACGTATAAATGTAAGTTGCATCAGCGCTGGCACTATAACCCAGCTCAGGCATCATCACCATCTTCATGATCGCTAATATTCTTCTTGTTTTTTTACTCAAATAAAAAAAAAATACAGCATATTTTCTCCTCTTCTTTATACTGTCTATGATCATCATACCTTGTACAAATTCTTGGCTGCTCTTAAGCAAATGATGAACATCCGCGTGGGTTTAAATGCAAAATATTAGAGTAAAGAGACATTATACAGCAAATAAAGTGTTAAGGTGAAATATGGACACAGCTGTTCGTGGAAAATCTTCCTTCCCTTGCCATGGAGAACTTAATTAATCAAAACCACTAAAGAACGGGTGACTACACCCCTTAGCAATGGCATAATAATGATACACACAGATAACAAACACTACATGATTCTTTAAAAAACAAACTCCATGTATGTATAAACGCCTGTACATATACGTGTGTGTGTGTGAAACCATGTACATGTCTGTCGGATTCTCCATGCCTCATGTCAGTCAGTCTGCAAAATATCCCTAAATGTCCAACCACCCCTTACTTTTTCCTTCGTCTCAAATCCCCGATATGGTCGCCGCGGACAAAACCCTTCCCGGTTTGACAAGCCCTATGCCCCGAGTCCCGCAGAATGAGGCACAGCAATGACCGAATGCCAGAGGACCGAGCGCCGGCCGACCGGATGGATCCATTCCATATCACACAAGCGCCAAGCGGTCGGCGCGGTCGGCTTCGGAGTATGGCTAATGACAGCCATGGTCGAT
>NC_051404.1:3415171-3415745 GCF_015228065.2 Penaeus monodon | reverse complement strand
GTATTTTACTCTCGGCCATCAGTATATGAATTGTTTAATCTCAACATCTCTACCTCGCATATATTCAACTTCTTGGCAACTTCCTTATCTCACCCCATCTGACGTTCCCCCACAACAAATGCCGGTGATTAAGTCTTGAGAATCAAACCAGCAGTTTTTCACTTCAAAATATGCTTGGCTACACATCCGTGTTGGAAAAAAAAAATCACGATGACTTGGTTAAATACTGCTTTAATATTTCAGAAGGCATCATCATTCTGATACGATATGATCATATTCGAGACTTAACCGTATAAAAAAAAGCCACGCTCCTCTCTCTACGTACGGTAAATACATATACTGCAAATTACCTACTCATTTTTACAAAACGTTTATTTGCTTACTCACTCACAGTAACAGGATGGATCAGAACGTACAATCTCCCCGCCATACTTCTCTTATCCCGCCCCCCCCCCCTCTACCAACTACGTATAAAGCGTTCCTCTCGCAGATAAGAACGGAAGTACATATCGAGTCACATCACAGTAACCCGGATGTCCGGTACAGTGATCAGAACATTGAGATAATACATTTT
>NC_051404.1:3414554-3414863 GCF_015228065.2 Penaeus monodon | reverse complement strand
CAACGGAGACCTCTGACGTAAGAACGCGAAGAAGCGCGGACGGCGGAGGCATACGGTTACACATACAAGTATTAGTGACAACCGGATCCGGGGAGGGAGTCGTTTCTGCCAGCCTTTGCATCTCATCTCACTTGTCCACGCAATCACGACAACGCTCTTTAACGCAATCTCATAAACGGTCTTTAACACTTACATTTCTGGAGAATCTGAAGTGGATGAGGAAGAGCTAAATTCGGTGACAGGAAAATATGCGCACTAAAGGCATTAACGAATGTAAAGACCAAGATGAAGAAGGAAAGGCAGATAGCT
>NC_051404.1:3414166-3414320 GCF_015228065.2 Penaeus monodon | reverse complement strand
ATACACATATTTTAAATAAGGGCGAAAGTGCAAAAAGCTAGCGGTGTAAAGAGGGTTAAATACTTCAGAGCCCTTTCGGCAGAGGAAGAGGCGAGGTTACGGAGGCTAAGGGAAGAGGGGAGGTTACGGAGGCTGAGGGAAGAGGCGAGGTTAC
>NC_051404.1:3413564-3413758 GCF_015228065.2 Penaeus monodon | reverse complement strand
GGAGGAGGAACCAATCGCGACTGGGGCGCCAAGTTCCCGCGTGGGAGGGGGCGTTGCACGAGGAATGGCGAGGGGAGGAAAAAAATGACGGAAGGGGGGTGGGGCGACAGCGAAGAGGAGGCGAGGTGGCACAGCCGTAAATCAGGGAGACGAGGGGAGACAAGAATGAGGAAGTGGGGCGGACGGAACAAGTG
>NC_051404.1:3412004-3412137 GCF_015228065.2 Penaeus monodon | reverse complement strand
AATGTAGAAAGCCATACGCACATCATTGGAAAACTACCAGCCTCAAGATCTAGAACGAAGTGCGATTACCAACTGACAAACTTGAAACGAATGACATGACAAGTGTGTAATCCCCGCCCGCCCTCTCTTGCAC
>NC_051404.1:3411379-3411980 GCF_015228065.2 Penaeus monodon | reverse complement strand
GGCTACCGGCATTTCTTATTCGCCAGTCCGTGGCATCAATTTTACGTTCCTTAATTCTGCTACCAAAGAGGCGGCGAAACGCAATTCCATAGCAATTCCGAAGAAAGTGAGGGTAGGCCTACACACAAGCTAATGCCTCAACTAAACAAAAAGCACGTGTGTTTACGACCAAGTGTCGCGTAAGAAGAGGGCCGCCCAACGTAGGGGGTAAGTATAGCATGAGTGTTTCGAAATGGTGAGGGAGGGGGGGGGGGCGAGTCAGCAATGGCGAGGGGAGCGGGAGAGGGGGAACGGGGGCAGCCACAGCAGAGGGAACGACAGAGGGGGTAGAGGGGTAGATTGAGCGAGCGAGAAGGCCTGCTATGACACAAGGTAAGGCGCGGCCCACGCAGGCAACCCGTAAAGGGAGCTAAAACACAAGGTGCAGGAGGAAGAGCGCCAAGACTATATTAAGGGGCCCGCAACTCCACGTTTATACTACGCATCTCATATTGTGCATGAAGATATCGACCTTAGCTGAGCGCACCGACGTCCGGTAAGGAATCGCGCACGCTTTAGACGTGCGTAAGCAAGGTGGCTGAGCAACTGTAAGAGTGGCCGA
>NC_051404.1:3410775-3410929 GCF_015228065.2 Penaeus monodon | reverse complement strand
GAGCAGAGAGGTGTTTTTACGGTTTGATACAATGACAAAAGATATTTTAATCTGAATAAAGCAGAGACGTGCAGTGAGACCGACAAAAGCCTACATGACTCATCCGTGAGTCAGACTTGTAGACGACGCCTACTTCGCTTGACCACAAGTTACT
>NC_051404.1:3409706-3410722 GCF_015228065.2 Penaeus monodon | reverse complement strand
GCGTCCATGAAAACCTTATGAAACACGCTGCTATTCTCGGACGAAATCGCACGGCAAAGCCCCTGCGAAAGGCCACATGAAAGCAAGATGGAAGGTATGACGCAGGCTCCACCCTTAACATATTCAGCACACGCCGCCCCTTGACGACTGAGCCTCAGTCAAGAAAACACAAACAGCACTCTCGTTACTTCACTCGGGACGACTATCGCACAGCCGCGGACCGAGCCGAGGCTCAGGCATGTCGAGTGCCACTGTGGTCCCAGGATATTTTATTTATAAGGCAGAGAGGTGTTTTTACGGTTTAATACGATGACAAAAGATATTTTATTTCATGGCATTTTCCTCTCCCGGTCGTCCCGGTGACCAATTCATTTTCTACTTTGTACCTATTTTACTTTTCTTTTTTTTCCAATTGCCATGTTCATTTTCAGGTATTCACCCACCATCGAAGTTGTAAGTGGGAGCTTGAGTGATCAAGTGTGAGGAAGGAGTGAGCTGTGGCATTGCCTCGTAGTCCCCCGTGGCAATGGACGGCGACGACTGACCTCTCGGTGTCACTTATACCCCGTGGTAATACCCTCTGAGTATTGTCGTGTCACGTGCATCATCGGAGGGGGCGATGATGTTGCTGAATCTGCAGATCAAGGTCACGGGGAAAGGTCTGCCCCTTTTTTTTCTCTTACGTCCCTAACATATGTGTTTAATGTCATGCAATCTTTCCGTTTCTTATGGTGTTGCAAGCGACTCGTTTGTTGTTAAAGATAAGAAATAAAAGCTTTCAATTATGTGACGAAATAATGCGAAGATACATAATTCACAAGATCAGCGGCCACTGCGGTCCAAGTCCCTACAGGACGTCACTATCGCATCATTATCAGCGTTACACAGATACTTATTAAATCCTATTCGTAAGGGGCCGGCGCCTCTTGATCCACTTAACTCAAGGCTTCTTCTCTTCCACCCCTACTGTTTTTTACCAACCCAAACACCACCACTGCCCCCTCTTCCCTTCTATA
>NC_051404.1:3408992-3409626 GCF_015228065.2 Penaeus monodon | reverse complement strand
TATCTACTCTTTGCACACCCTCTGCGAACTCCGGCACTCGTTCCAGCCTTACCTGCAGAAGGAAGAAGAAAGCTAAATATTAGAACGGTAACGCCACGTGAAATCTAAAACACAAGAAAGCATAAAACAGCGAAAGGCTTCGGTTACTTCATAGCACCCCTACGCCCCATGAAAAAAAGAGAAGGAAAAAGACACGAAAGTTTTTTCTCCCGACCGTGGTCTTCCCCCCCCTCCACACTCTCCACCCCTCTCACTCCACTGCATCCACTGACAGACAAGCACTTATATGGCCCCTCCGCCCAAGAAAGCACTCATTCTCTGAGCCCTACAAGCAATATCATATTTTGAGTGTCACGGACAGAACACTATGCCAATTTTCTCTTATCACCGACCGGGTAACCTTCAGTATTTGGATGTTTGCTGATAAGAACTCTAATATCAACCTTTAATATAAAATCTCCCAATCGACCACCCAGCTCAATTTCCTAAAAACGGTTATCAAAGTATGTTTCTGACTACGTACAAGAGAAAAGCGCATAAGCCTGCCGATCCTGCTGTCGTATCAGATTATGTAGAGTGAACACATAACAAGTAATCCTTCCAGACGGGGCGTTACGTGAAGGGAAAAGGTAAA
>NC_051404.1:3408508-3408961 GCF_015228065.2 Penaeus monodon | reverse complement strand
CTTAGGCACGTATGGCAAGTAGGGCAAATGCCTATACATAGCTGGGTAAAGGGGGGAAGTAGGGAGGGGATGAAGCATCGGAGAAGTAGAAGCACACTCACAAATAAACATATATACAGGCAAGCGCGCGCGCGCGCCCGCATACATCTATTTAAATATATATCATTCGTACACGAGATAAATTACACGAGATAAATGAGATTAGACGCGCGTGGCTCTGTCTCGACCCGTTCACTCCCCCCCCCCCCCATCCCCTTCTTAGTGCCTCTTAAAATACCGATCCATATGCGATAAAGATTTAATGGTTATCAATTAATTTGTTTCGGTGGGACTCTCAGCCAATGATCTTTTTATGTCACTTTGTTTATGCTTTCGGGATGAACGGAAACCGGATGTTGTCAGTACTATTTACAAGCTCATGCCCAAAGAAATATTTCTAGGCGGGTCTATAGG
>NC_051404.1:3408083-3408149 GCF_015228065.2 Penaeus monodon | reverse complement strand
CCCTTTTATTGAACCGTATCGATTCTGCGGCCTGCCTTGCCGGAGCCTCTTGCGGAACACCGTTCT
>NC_051404.1:3406899-3407067 GCF_015228065.2 Penaeus monodon | reverse complement strand
CCTCCTCCGGGCACGACGTAACCACTCGCCCCATCTACTCGAAGCTGCCACGACCACGACCTGCCTCATTTCTCATCGCCCGAGGGCAGAAATGAGGACAAGGATGGTGAGGAAAATAGAATCCGGTGTGTAGGGGGGGGGAGGGGAGGGGAAAGGGGTACGTTGGTA
>NC_051404.1:3406656-3406860 GCF_015228065.2 Penaeus monodon | reverse complement strand
ATGATTAAGAGTGAAACCGCGTAGGATGAACAGATTAATCGGAGGTGGGGAGAGAGAGGGAGAAAGAAACTAAGAAGATGAGAAGATAAAGAGAGGAAGCGGAAGAGAGAGAGGGAGGAAAAAACAAAGAAGATGGGAAGATAAAGAGATGAAGCGGAAGAGATAGAGAGAGGAAGTGGTAGAGGCTGTAAGTGATGATAAAAA
>NC_051404.1:3405824-3405947 GCF_015228065.2 Penaeus monodon | reverse complement strand
GTCGGGTTGGGGAAAGCTATGTTGGGATGGTATCGACTCCGTCTAAAAATCTGACTCACGGGTGAGTCATGTAGCCTCTCAACATTCTTATAAGTCTGCTTCATTCAGAATAATTTTTTTTCA
>NC_051404.1:3405407-3405483 GCF_015228065.2 Penaeus monodon | reverse complement strand
TGAACAAAACACACCACACAAGAGTAAGGATGAACGAAATGAACACCAAAAACGGGGATGAACAAAACGTGCATAC
>NC_051404.1:3404909-3405367 GCF_015228065.2 Penaeus monodon | reverse complement strand
CGAGCAGGAAGTGCAAAATGAGACGTGGAGGAAAGAGACGAAACGAGGGGAGAATGAAATACACACACACAAAGGGGATGAATGAAACGTACATACACAGGATAAGGTAAACAGAAAGTACACATGACGACGGGAAAGATCAAAACAA
Source organism: Penaeus monodon (assembly GCF_015228065.2). NCBI lineage: Eukaryota > Metazoa > Arthropoda > Malacostraca > Decapoda > Penaeidae > Penaeus > Penaeus monodon. Next base: position 3,405,219 of record NC_051404.1, on the reverse strand, counting down.
AGACGATGCACAAAGACGAGGATGAACAAAATGTACACACAAAGACTGGCGTGTATAAAATGTACACAAAAAGACGAGGATAAACAAAACGAACTCACAAATGCTAGGAACAGAAAATGCATTCAAAGACGGGGATGAACAGAGAGGACACACAAGGATGGGGACGAACAAGATGTACACATGAACGCGAGGATGAACAAAAAGTGCACAGAAAGATGGGATGGAAAAAATGTACGAAAAGACGGCGGCGAACGAAAAGTACGTAAACCGACGACAATGAACTGCGTATAAACAAAAACGGGGATGAAAA
>NC_051404.1:3404361-3404840 GCF_015228065.2 Penaeus monodon | reverse complement strand
TACACTATGCAGATGGGTATTCACGGTAATATGAACGGAGTGTATCCGACCAGTTTGCACTTCTGACGCGAGGAAGGGCACGGTGAGAGGTCGGGCGAAGAGGGGGTGGGGGGGAGAGAGCGAGACTTCTTTACCCCGCCCCCCTCAACCCGCCCACTAATCCATCCAAAAGAGTAAAGACATCTCCTCCTGACACCCGATAAATGAGCTGACACGGTGACGAAGCATCCATCGTCGGAAACGCATGAAACAGCGCGGTTCACAAACGGCCATTAAGAGGCGCTAATCACTTGACCGAGTTTCACGGTGAGGATGATCGCATCAACGAGAGAGTTAACAGCCACCGTTAATATTAATAAAACAGAACGAGGTCTAGCCGTATGAAAAGGCAACAACTTTCGAAATGAAATCCCAAGTCATTCCACAAGTCGTGGAGCAGCATCTGGGGGGGCGAGAACAAACAAGGAACGGAACACGCC
>NC_051404.1:3403952-3404332 GCF_015228065.2 Penaeus monodon | reverse complement strand
CGAGGAACCGTGATCACTCTTCCTTCTGAGCAAACAGCAATCCCATTAGAGGCTAAAAATGTGAAGGATGTTGCACGCATTCCGAAAATGTCCCAAATATAATCCATGACTAATGACAGAACGGTAGTGACTGATGGATCAAGGATAAGGAAACACGCAGGCGCTGAACCTCGCCGAACGGGAGCGGACCGAGTCAAGTGAAAACTATGGCTGGGTGTCTGCCAAGGGCTAGAGGGGAAACAGAGTGGCAGAGAGGGGAGGCGGGAGAGGACAACAAGTACACGAGCAAAATGAGGCCAGAGACAGTCGCTGCGGGACCAAGGTCACCGTGTCAAGGTGCGGCTCAGCGAATGGAGTCGACACTAAGGAGTTAGAAAATA
>NC_051404.1:3403374-3403792 GCF_015228065.2 Penaeus monodon | reverse complement strand
AGGAAGCGCCTTCGGATTCGCACCATTAGGCAAGTGTCGGGGCACAAGTGTGCGGGCGATATTGTAGGTCTCCCGCTAGCGCGCAGCCTTGGCAACACCTGTGTTGTCGCATAGCATTTTCTTCTCTCGATTCCAAGGGTATCGCTAATCTCTTATAATCTTAAATTTTATATTCACATTAGTCCTGTCTTGTCTGACTCATATGGTTCTCGTCACCTGCTGACTAACACTTATTCTACATATACACATGAATCCATATGCCATGCGGAGAAAACGTGTATATTCATATACCAACACCTGATAAACTATCAAATCTATATTGGCACAAATTTGCAAATGTGAGAAAATCGCACCAATTACCAACAGTGCACGACATCAAAAACATTTCCTAAAAGACCAAAAATGCTGCCCATATCGC
>NC_051404.1:3403160-3403341 GCF_015228065.2 Penaeus monodon | reverse complement strand
AAGTCACCGACATCGTAAAGGTATGGATAACCGCTGGTGATTGGCTGTTACCACTCTCTCGCAATTTTAATGCACCGCATAAAAATGTTACAATGTTTATTCAATAATGCAACATTAGCCTACTTTCTCCTAAACAGAAAGTAAATCCGTTAAATAACTACTAGTGCACAAAAGAAGTAGA
>NC_051404.1:3401813-3402736 GCF_015228065.2 Penaeus monodon | reverse complement strand
AACAGATCTTTCCTCTAACGGAGTCAATAAAAATGTTGTAAAATCTTCGCTGAAAAGCACGTCTAATCCTTGCAAACCAAACAGATAAAAGCAAATCGACGCTCTCCTCTTTTCCATTTCTATTAGATTCTAGCAAGGATATTGCACCCATCGACAAGTATTTTGATTTGCATGACAGGCGCTGGTTTGCTGCCCAGTAACAAAAATGATGATTTGGTCAGGTCTTACAGAAGCGCCAGTGATGGTTAAATAATTCTAGTTTCTCGAATGAACTAAGAAAAGATGTCTTTGCCGTTTTTATTCTTCGGCGTCTCCGTCTATCCCATCAACTCCCTTCGGAAATGACATTCGAGTGAGCACTTGCAGGTGTATATTGCAAGACGCTACCTAGTCGCACCGCTGTCCACCCTGTGCTGCATCACCGCGTGTCACTCAGAGCGTCACTAAGGACACCTACTCTCCCAACACGGACGTCGAAGGAAGGTCTGCGTTCGAATCTGGACAACAGCTGGACGACACCTCCGCTCCTCAGCCTCCCCCCCTCCCCTATCTCTCTCCATCCTCGCTCCTCAACCCTTCACGTGGCGGTCCCAGCTGAGGGATCTCGTTGCCAGCCACGAGGAACCCGTGCCAGGTGCATTCGAACCCGCGCCTCTCTCAAGTAGCTCGGAAGGTGCCAATCGCGCGTCCCCGGTGGTAACAACCTCTCTCCTTGTGCTCCTTATAGATCCGATGCGATGATGCAATTGTTATCGAGCGCCAGGCGGAATCGCACGCAGGTCAAGCAAGAATCACGGCGAGCGGCGAGTATCGGGGGGGGCAAGGGCGTGGCACGTCCTCAGTCCTCGGATATGGGGGAGATAGAAGGGTGACAGCTCTCTGCCTCGTAATCATCTCAACACTGTCAACTTTTCATTTCGTTG
>NC_051404.1:3401283-3401787 GCF_015228065.2 Penaeus monodon | reverse complement strand
GAAACGCTTGTCTTGTTCATCCCTGCCAGTAATGTAAAATCACGGCGGCTGCATACACAAGACGACGATAATTTTAACACAAACGCAAAATAAGTTTCTCAGATCCTACTCATTACTCCTCTTACACCGCACTCCCACGCACATTAAAAATCAAAATTTCATCAAATCACAGAACCATGAGCTATTAGCTACACCAATAAAAAAATCAGCGATCAATAAAACAAGATAAAACAACCAGTTTCAAAGAAAAAAATATATTCATCTAGACATCAAAACAGAAGAGCACATAAAAAAATCCTTATCAGCTGATTCACATGTTTCTCTGCACGATACTCATTCTTGAGATATACAATGTGCTCGGAAAACTTTCTATCTCGCATCTGGCACCACCGCACACCAAGCCTCGTAATTTTAGACGTTGAATGCTTCGTATATAATCAACTTCGTGGGTTGCTTTCCAATATTTCATTCTCTAAAGACGAACGCCACAATTAGTGCGTCTTC
>NC_051404.1:3400984-3401244 GCF_015228065.2 Penaeus monodon | reverse complement strand
TTAAATCAACTCAAAGAAACTTATCAAACACACAATAAAAAAAAATGTTATCTCCTCATCTTTACTCTCTGTACCTTTTGTTAAACTTTCGTCCCATTCACTCGTTTCACAATGCTTCGCTCAGGGCAAGGAGTCGACCGAGCTGCGTCGCGTTCCAGGGCTTGACCAACGCCGGGCGGGGAAGCAATAGTAAAATGTGGGTTTGTCACCTAGACTTTTTTCATTTAATGATTGTTGTTAATATATTTTGGCATACACAT
>NC_051404.1:3400159-3400305 GCF_015228065.2 Penaeus monodon | reverse complement strand
ATTGATATATACATAGGCCTACATGCACGCATACGTATCTCCACTCCACTTTTTTAGTAATTGCAAACACAATGAAAACAAATCCTTATGATATTAACACTAATGTGAAAAGCCGAAAAGGGAGGCTGAGGATGTGCACGAGCCAA
>NC_051404.1:3399242-3400108 GCF_015228065.2 Penaeus monodon | reverse complement strand
ACGCCAAGGGAAAAGAGACAATGAAAAACTAAGATCATCTCCGTACTTGAGATAGCATATAATCTTCCTCTCATTAGATAAACACATAGGCTTCGTCATATTAAGCATTTCGGTTCCACCTACTTAGGCACTCACTAACAACTAACGGAGGGGAGGGGAAGGGCAGGAGGAGAAGGGCAGGAGGGGAAGGGCAGGAGGGGAAGAGCAGGAGGGGAAGGGCAGGAGGGGGAAGTGAGAGACCCACCACGAAGCACCAAACGCAGTCACTCCATTCACAAACCTCCATAACCCTCCATAATCCATAACACGCCCTCATAGCACGGACACCGGCTGATAACACCGCTCAATCTCCGAGAGTATTGATGCGTCCTCCAGCCTCCTCCAGGCATCATATCGCCAGCGACACCCCCCCCCCCCCAGTGCCAGTCTCGCTCTTCACTCTCTGCTCTTTTATCAGACAGCTCTTCATGTACCCTTACCGAGAATACTTTAGGTAAAAAAATGTAGCATGGTAGGTAGCAGGGTAGCTTTTGCATATGTAGGTATACAAACAAACAAACAAATATGTGTGTGTGTGGGGGGTAAGAATATAAAACTAAGCCTAACAAAACTAGGGCCTATGTTCAGGAAAAAAAAAAAAATGACCAACCGTATTTCCTTGCGCAACGAATGTGATTTCCGACTCAGGGGAGCAAAGGTATGACTTTTTATTGCTATTTCACTAAACTCCAAGACAGACGGTCCAAGGAGCCGCATCGCCCGAGCTCTAATCTCCTCTTGGCGCCGCGACAACTCCAGTCCTGCCACAGACATGCCCCTGGACCGCTCCGCCGCCACTGTGCTTGGGTCTGATTACTGTGCTACCT
>NC_051404.1:3397518-3398843 GCF_015228065.2 Penaeus monodon | reverse complement strand
TGGCAATACACGAAATCAAGGCTGCTGATGGTTTCCCGAAGATCACGACGAAAAGCTTGGGTTTGCCCAGCATTTAGCACCACTTAGGGTACTTATCGAAGCGTTATCAGCCCTTTGAAGACAGTAAAGAGGTGATTAGCTCAAGACGTCGTCGCCTTGAAAAAAGACGCCCTTCATCTCTCATCTCTTCAAGTCGTTTTAGGACTCCCCCCCCCCCCCCCATGGCTCCGTATCGCCTTCCCCGTCTGAAAGAATGCTATCTCATTGGCCTCAGAAATAACGTTCATGTCTTTATGAAGCCGCTGGTCATACTGGTGCAAATGCGATGCTACCTTTGTTCCATAAACAAATGAATAAATTAAACAAATGACTATTGCAAGTGCAAGAAACAACAAACCCTCTTGGACAACCCGTCCCGCGTGACGTGCGTAAACATCTCTATCTACAGTAAGTGTTTGTGTAAGACAGCAGGATGAATGTAGCACTTAATAGTCAATCACCTTTCAAACACACGCGATCAACGCCTCACTTATCTCCCCATTCATACAACTTATCGATCGCGTTACGTCAAAGAGATATTCTGTCCAGCGATAATAATACTCGTGGTAATAAAAGTGATACCAGTGAAAACGGAGACGGCGGCGATGGCAGTGATGATGAAACTAAGTGGAAAATGCAATGATCACATGAAGATGAACCTAACGACGGGTATAAGGACAAAATTGCACGAGAAACAATACCATAAATACAGCATCCATTATGGAAACGAGGGCTGATGACGCCCTTCGTATCCATGGCCTCAGGGACGCGGCACGCCTCGGATCGCGGCACGCCTCAGGGACGCGGCACGCCTCGGATCGCGGCACGCCTCAGGGACGCGGCACGCCTCGGATCGCGGCACGCCTCAGGGACGCGGCACGCCTCGGATCGCGGCACGCCTCAGGGACGCGGCACGCCTCGGATCGCGGCACGCCTCAGGGACGCGGCACGCCTCGGATCGCGGCACGCCTCAGGGACGCGGCACGCCTCAGGGACGCGGCACGCCTCGGATCGCGGCACGCCTCAGGGACGCGGCACGCCTCGGATCGCGGCACTCAGGGCCAGCCCCTCTCCACGCCCCCTCCCCCTACATCTCGTGACAATGACAAATAACTCGCCACGCATGCGGATGGCGGCTCCATCTATTCCCTTGAGAACAACATAAAATCTACGTAAATAAAACCGCATGAAGATCACCAACCACATCCACCGCCCCCCCAAAACAGCAAGCGCGTGTATATTTATAATAATAAAACAAACGCCCATCTAATCCACACAGATTCGTC
>NC_051404.1:3397137-3397444 GCF_015228065.2 Penaeus monodon | reverse complement strand
GGCCAACCCAACAAGGCGCTTTTGGCAGTTCTTCCCCGTCCCTTGGCCAAACGAAACACAACCGAAGGACGGAAGGGAGTGAGACGACATCCTTCAGCCAAAAAAAAAAAAAAATTCCCTCCCTCTCCCCCCCTTCCTTTTTTCTTTTTAACGACCCCCCCCCCCTCTCTTCCCTTCCCTCTACCCCGCGAGAAAGTGGAAAGATTAAACAACCCCCTGGAGAAAATACGGGTCAGGATCATGGTTCGTAAACAGCTTCTTTCCCTTCAGATCATCAACGGAATGAGGATCCGTTAGCTTTTGTATC
>NC_051404.1:3396353-3397063 GCF_015228065.2 Penaeus monodon | reverse complement strand
CCATTAGCATTTGCCTACCTCTATATAACAAACACTTGAAAGTAAATTGTTCTAATTCTGTGTCCCACTTCTTTTGTTTCTTGGTCTCTCTTCTTCCCACTTTCAATAATATCTTCACTCCCTTTCTCCTCCCTCGTTTCCGCTCCTCTCTCGATAACTCCCTTTCTCTTCTTGCCTTCCCTTCATTCTTCTCCCCTTTCTTTTCTCCCGCTCTTTCTCCAACCTTCCTCCGTCCTCCTCCCTCCCTTCCTTTATCCCTCTCCCTTTCTCTCTCGAGTCTCATCCCGACCCTCTCTCCAGCACGACGACTCCCCTAGGTCTTGCGCCGCCTATCCCTTAGCCTTCTCCCCCTCCCTCTCCTCTCCCTCTTCTCCCTCCTCCCCCCCCCTCTGTGCCCCTTCCCCGCATGCCTCCCTCCCCTTCCCCGCCCTTCCCTGCCCTCCCCGACGGCGATTTTCCCCGCGCAGTGCCCGCATGTGACCCTTACATCGATTTCCCCCATCCCGGCGAGGCACCCGAGCTCGATCCATCCTCACTGCCATGTTGCGATTACACAACATATCCGCGCCTCTGATGCGACATGCGGCCACACGTCATGTCGTCCGCCGCAAATCTCTGGTCCCCGGAATTCCAATTACCGTTATGCTGGCAGCTCAAATAAAAAACACTGCTATGTTCATCCTCCCATGCATAAATGAATCTCTAATGCA
>NC_051404.1:3395579-3396030 GCF_015228065.2 Penaeus monodon | reverse complement strand
CTATTAAAAACACAAACATCAAAATCAATAAGAAACGCACGTAGTATAGCAGAGTAAAACAAACGATTCACATTCCCGAGAAGACTCCGCCCTGCGTCCAGGTGGAAGCAGAAATACCCAGGTGATACTGGGTACAGGCAGCTGGTGACTGGACAGGCCACGTTTCGGGTAAAAACAGGAGGTTGGCCGAGTAAGTAACATACAGTCACATTACAAACTGAAGAGAATTTAGCGGAGAACCTGTTGCTTTTGCTATCGTACGATCTACTTATAGCTAGAGGATAGTAATGCTTCCATCTGCAATTACAGGTGCAATAAAACATTTAAATTCATAGATCCAAATTTCCCAAAATGCATACAAAACCCTACGTGTTTTGCAATCGGATTCAAATGAACAAGCACATTAATATTTTCTTAAAGCACATGGAAAGATAACCATGCACAACACAAT
>NC_051404.1:3395119-3395476 GCF_015228065.2 Penaeus monodon | reverse complement strand
GCGAAACACAAACACGCCCACACATGCGCCGCCGTGCCCGCCCTCCTCCCGGGGTCATCATCACCTGCGTGTCTAAAGAATAATAAAAAGGCCCCAATTAATTTCCCGCCGCCCTCCGCCGCCCCACAGCCTCCAGCCGCGCGCGAGCCATCAGCGCCTCATCAACACTTCTCTGGTAAACAGCAAAAGGAAAAACCGAAGAAAAAACAAAGACTAATAGGATGATCGGAGGACAGTGCCAAAGGGACGAGCGTTGAGTCTCCACGGCGCCGAAAATAACCTTGATGAGCGGCAGGAAGGACAGGGAGGAAAAGCAACCCGCTAGGAAAGTCCAGCGAGGATATCCAAACGCGCGCG
>NC_051404.1:3394829-3395002 GCF_015228065.2 Penaeus monodon | reverse complement strand
TATCCATCCATCTATTTTATTTTACCATACGCCTGAAGCGGAATTTTCATATGGAGGAAATACTATATAAAGTACGGAACACCTTATTACAAAATATATACGAATATTAAAACAAAATGGAAATACACCAGTATAACTAAGCCAAATGAGGATAATGTTTATGGTAGTAACAT
>NC_051404.1:3394545-3394658 GCF_015228065.2 Penaeus monodon | reverse complement strand
CAATATAGATCATTACAAGTCTCAAATCTGCAAAGTCATGAGAAACATAGGGGAGGGGGGGAGGGCGATTGTAGCAGCTAACCCTTTCACAGACTTCAACATACTTAGGACTA
>NC_051404.1:3394035-3394282 GCF_015228065.2 Penaeus monodon | reverse complement strand
TCGGCATATCATTCAAAATGGTCCCCGTCCATTACAAGATTCAAGCGAAAAAAAGGGCTCGGGTGGTGCGAAAGACTTTAATTAAACATGGCTGCCCAACCAACCTAACCCGCTATAATCTCCAGGCTGGTCTCGAGAACTCTCCGCTCGTGAAGTTCCCTGTGAAGTTCTGAGAGACCTCGCATTATTCACACCTTTCGAGAGAGAATACTTCCTCTTCCTTTTTTTATGATTTCTCATCAACGTT
>NC_051404.1:3393121-3394016 GCF_015228065.2 Penaeus monodon | reverse complement strand
CTTTCTCTTTTTTACATTCCACCTCCTCTTTACAGTTCCTTGACCTTGGCGGAGGTATCTGGACGAGGAAATGATTCATCGTCTCGAGCAGGACACTAACACCCAAGAGGGTGCCATTTCGCCGTTATAACGTTCTTCACATATTCTTTTTATTTCCGTTCTTATCGCCAAACACTCCGTTTCCTTGTTTTCGACACCCTGACTATTCATCCATAAATCATATAGAATAGGAAAGTCACTTCACTGAGTTGCCAAATGTCTCTACTCCCATTTCTTCACTTTCTTCCTCATTCACCCGTCAATTCGCTTGTTATCGCAGCCCTTGGGAACTATCAAACAAACACGGGGTCCTAACCACCCTATTCAGTGTGTTAGCGTCTGACTGCCTGAACAAGTCCAATTCCCAACATCTAACAACGTTCTTTTCTAAAGCAAAAAATATATATATGAGTGATATATCCTTCCTAATTCTCAATACTAGATTTGATGCTAAATACCAACAGACTAAGCTTAAATTATAAAGGAATTAGAATCATACTAAGAATTAATACGAACAAGCAGAGCTAAAATGCATACTGAGGGCAATTACTAGAATCGATTCAAAAATTCTTAACAAGACCTAGGACTATGTTCAGTTCAGGAATTACTAGGAGCTATTTGCTTGGTTCAGAACTCATAGATGCACATACTAAATTTAATAACGGGAGGGCGAGGGCAAACCTAGTTTATTCGACGTGAACTCTGACTTCTGCGTTCACTGTGCGTTCCACTTGGGTAACAATAAAATTGTACACAACACTATACATTTTATTTAGTTCTTTGAACACTTTAATATATATAAATTATCTTTTTCAAATAATAAATGGAATTCACGAACGAAAAGAGCATAATCTAT
>NC_051404.1:3392468-3393096 GCF_015228065.2 Penaeus monodon | reverse complement strand
GTTAATTAAGGTGAAAATACTAACTAAATAATCAGACGACATATTTAATCACTTCTAGTTAGATTAAAATGAATGTCGGAATGTTCGCATCAAAACTTTCATTGACCTATATAAAAAAAAATATAATGTCACGTATTACAAAAACAACAAATGCAGTACAATATAATGTGCCACCATAGCCTCTGCCTTCCCTGCCTTTCGACATTACTTCGAATTATTATAAGCTGTTAAGAAGACACGGGTCGCCTGACGCAAATGTATTTCCTTGCGATTTTGAATATTTACCTGTATATCTTCCACTTCCTCCTTACACATACCTGGAAAGATACCGAAAAATAATTAATAAAATAAATGCAACTACATATGTCTAGTCATTATATCATCATAAGGCCGAGTGAAACATATGCTAAGGTTCCAGCAACAGTAAAAAATAATGGGTCGTAATTGACAGGCCATTTTTTTTATTTATATCATTTTCGTTTCTTTTTAATACCACTCGACATGAAGCTCTCACATTCAGGCTCCATGAATATCCAAATTCAGTCAATCTGACCATATTTTTTGCTTTATTTTTTTAACATTTCAAGAAACATCATTCATGGCAAAAATCAAATCAAATCACATGTGG
>NC_051404.1:3391049-3392433 GCF_015228065.2 Penaeus monodon | reverse complement strand
ATTTAAAAATCCAGAATTTTTGCATATGCTGGATAACAGGAACGCTAACGTTTCACTTTGCCTTGGTGATAATAGTCGTTAATACTACAGTCACTATGACTGTTGCTGTTACGGTCATTATTAGTTTTAATGTCAATGTATTCGTGTTTTCCTATCACGCATAATTATCAAATTTAAGTGACAGTACAAACTATATTCCTAAAATAATACAGAACATTCTTGAACATGTGTTGTGCAGCTCATTTCTCCCCTCTGCTGACGTCAGAGTCAAATGATGTCTCTCTGGCTGACTGGACTGGACAGCAATTCTGAACGAATGAGTGCGGGGAGTGTACAAGTGGGTGAATGAAGTGAGGTTAAGAGAAATTGTTAGTATGTTGACATGATATGAGTAAGTGGCATCTGCGAAGGTTAGTTTTTGATCAGCTGTAGCTACGCCATACGCAACGACTCAAACTCCCAACTACTCGACAGATAGATTTTTTTTTTGGCACGACCACTGCATTATAAATATGACCTTTGTTTCGCGCAGTCGCTTTCATGACAAGAGATCTGATCATTTCCTATGTAATCACCATTGTCACTGACCACAGGGAAAAATATTACAGATGTCACTGTGTAAATTACTTAATCCTTATATCTTAATTTCTGATTTCAGGACCACCACGACTCACGAGGGATACACACCATAACCACGGGGTGCCAAACATGTCACGCCACTTAATAACGCAAAAGACACCAACAAACTGTGAAAGAGCCACGCCATCACTAGCGCCCTACGCTCAAGCACCGCCACTGCCACGGAACGTTCCCACTAGTACGCCTCCCGGAGACTCTAGGCACACGCACGCTCACAATCACACGTGACTACTGCCGTCGACACCAGAGCAAGCGAGTGACCAAGCCGGCCTCAAGCGAGCACAAAGCCCCCCCTCCCCTCCTTCTGCCACTACTATTTCTTCCCCAATACCCCCCCCCCCCGAACCCCGGCTGCACGTGGCTTGGGGATTATTGTATTTGGCTAGGCCTACTGGCCACGTGTGTCTGTACAATGTTCCCGCTTACTTATTTGTTTAAGTTTACGTTGCATACTATTAACTAATGCTGGAAACCCTTGCTGCGCTACTAAAACAAGACGGGGACAATGCAGGCAATAATATGATGTAAAATAATTATCAAACATGCGTAGTCACCAGCCCAGCGTGTGCTCCTGGCGAACCCGCGAATGAGAAAGTGTTAGGGAAGGGAGAAATGAGGTGCCAAATTATTTTTCACTTTTAATTAGCCCGCTGCTTTCCGTGCTTCCGCCACACCCCACGACGCTGTGAGAACGAAACCGAAAATGGCAAGGTAGGTCTATCTCTGAACTATAGCAATTTACGAT
>NC_051404.1:3390718-3390804 GCF_015228065.2 Penaeus monodon | reverse complement strand
GGCGAACAGAAATTAAAATTGATAATTATGATGATATCAAGGATATTAAAATGAACACGACGCTAAAAATGATGATGATCACTGCT
>NC_051404.1:3389997-3390648 GCF_015228065.2 Penaeus monodon | reverse complement strand
GGGATCCACCGCGCTGGCTAGGACTGGTGCGTCCCAGGTGGCAGGACAGCATCCCCTCGCCCCATACCCCGCGCCCGCCCTCCCCTCACGTGCCCAGCCCGTGCACTGCATCCTGCCAACGTGGAAGAACGGCGGCCATCTCCAAGCCGATCAGCTCATCGGCAATGAATGGCATTCCGGCGAGACTGACATGCCTCTGATCTTCGGGGAAACAGCTTTATAAAAAAAAAGGACTACAGAAAAGAACTAATGACCTGAAAATGTGTTAATGAAAGCGGAGTGAAATTAAAATGTTGACGCAGCACTGCCTGCAGATTACCGGACAACAACGAACAAGCCAAGCTCCGATATACACCGCGTATATTTAGCCGCCAGGCATAAAAAGGTGCCAACCTTTAACTTTCGCCTCTAAACAAAATGCAACTTGGAGCACTTTTTGTAAATCTTGCCGGATAGATCACCAGCATTCTTCCCTTGGCAAAGATCTTGCATTCTTTGGATAACGACACAAGTGGCCTGGCAATCATTTGCTTTAAGGGTGCAGCAATGCACAAGGGCAACTATCATACGCGATCATTCTATTTCGCTCTAAAAAAAATGAGTGAAAAACAAATACATAACACTATAATATATTTTATACTAAGTAAATGA
>NC_051404.1:3389105-3389844 GCF_015228065.2 Penaeus monodon | reverse complement strand
AACACAAAAAAATAAAGCGATAGTAAACAGGTAACCTTCAAAAGCCAGACGCCACCCCCCCGCCCCCCAACACCGTCAGCCAAAGGAAAATTCACGCTCTGCTCCCACCCCGTCTACGCCGCCGCGCCCGAGATGCGTCCAATACGACTCGCTCCCTGCTCAGACCCTCGGTTAGTTACGTAAACAGCGATCAAACAGATGCGGCGAACCATGCTTGCAGGATCAGTGACTTGGCAGGAACAGCAGTGTTGGGCTATCGTGCAAAGGTAACGAGCTCAACGAGCATCGGTTTTCCGATCTTGGAAAAATCGGAACTGAACGACAAATCTGATAAAGAAAGCAACAAAGGAAAATAAAACCGCAATAAAACTCAAGGCTAGTTTATAAAAATAGAAACAGAGTACAAGCTCTACTTTTCCCTAAGGAGAAACTGGCTGTATATTTGACTTAACTGTGCTATTATTAAATCTTCTGAGAAAATTCTGTTGCAAAACATAATTTACACTTCAAATTAGACCATACGTGTGCAACAATGGCACATAAGGGAACATGTTACTTATCTTTATTCATATTAAATAAAAGGTTGCGAATATTGCTAGTTGCGTTTGTGCAGACTGAGGGTGAACACAAACAGGAACTCTGCGCAGGGAGGTCAAAACTTTAAGGGAAATACTCGACCGTGATAAACCAGACTTGATTCCTCCTCAGGCCGAAATGGATGCATTTCGGTCTGTAGACA
>NC_051404.1:3385499-3386751 GCF_015228065.2 Penaeus monodon | reverse complement strand
ATTAGCGCCCGCGTGTGTGCATGTAGATAGACAAACAGAGCATGTAAAAAAGTATAATGACCCATAGCAACAATAGTAAGGTATATCAATGCGTGCGTGCCTCATCCGCGGAAATGAATCCCCAGTCGCTGCACCGAGAATGCCATGTAACCTGACAACCCGATTATTCCCGTCCCACCGTTCTGCCGTGCTCTGTATCCCCGCCGTGCTCTGTATCCCCGCCGTGCTCTGTATCCCTGCCGTGCTCTGTATCCCCGCCGTGCTCTGTATCCCTGCCGTGCTCTGTATCCCCGCCGTGCTCTGTATCCCCGCCGTGCTCTGTATCCCTGCCGTGCTCTGTATCCCTGCCGTGCTCTGTATCCCCGCCGTGCTCTGTATCCCTGCCGTGCTCTGTATCCCTGCCGTGCTCTGTATCCCCGCCGTGCTCTGTATCCCCGCCGTGCTCTGTATCCCCGCCGTGCTCTGTATCCCCGCCGTGCTCTGTATCGCCGCCGTGCTCTGTATCCCCGCCGTGCTCTGTATCCCCGCCGTGCTCTGTATCCCCGCCGTGCTCTGTATCCCCGCCGTGCTCTGTATCCCCGCCGTGCTTTGTATCCCTGCCGTGCTCTGTATCCCCGCCGTGCTTTGTATCCCTGCCGTGCTCTGTATCCCCGCCGTGCTCTGTATCGCCGCCGTGCTCTGTATCCCTGCCGTGCTCTGTATCGCCGCCGCGCTGCAAATCCTGTCTCTTAATCGATGCGAGGAAGTGGGGCAGAGGTGAAGGCCTGAAAGCAGGCACTTCACCGGGACGTAAGCAAAACAACACCACGCCAGAAGATGCATACGTAATTTAGCGGACGAAGCCATAGAAGAGACGATACCGTCGCAGGCCCTAAGAGTATGCTGAACTTAGAAAACGAAAATAACCCACAAAACCCTCGGAAAATTGTATAAGACAACAATACAAAAAAAAAATTATACATTCTTCGCTCTATCACATCAGCAACAATCTTCCGACACAGTGATGTATGCAAACCGAAAATATGATTCAATCAAGGCTGTTGACAATGTTAGAGAGGCTGCTGAAGGCTCGAGGGAGCAGGTAAAGGATCTGCAGAATTAAGAATGCGTCTCGCAAGAAGAAAAATTCGCGTTCGTAAGGCGAAATCTCTCGGGAGGAAAACTTATAACAATAAGATACTAAAAATAACCACACTCCCAGTGCTAAGACGACTATTGGCGATCACATCTTTCCAACAGTGCCAGTAGCAGT
>NC_051404.1:3384770-3385083 GCF_015228065.2 Penaeus monodon | reverse complement strand
ATCACTAACAATCCACGGCGATTTCGGTCAATGCAACTTGTATCTTTGTAAATCGGAACACAGGAATGGCACGGACCTTCCCTCAGCGGAATTTCCCTCCATCTCCAAGGCAGCACCAATAAATTAGCTGGTTTAGAAAGGGGGGATAAAGGATGCAATGCTAAGACAACCTCTGACGCATACTTGAGCTGTCGCCAGATGCTGTTTACCTTTGCCTCCCCGCACCTACCTTAACTCTTGTTTTGCTAAATACCTTCACCTGCATTGCCCTTTCGTCCTACCCCACCTCCCCCTATCTCTTTCTCCCTCCTGC
>NC_051404.1:3383995-3384537 GCF_015228065.2 Penaeus monodon | reverse complement strand
CCAAGCCCTCGCCAGGACGCGTTATGAACGTCGCGGATAAAAGCACCAGAGGCAGGCCATCAAGCAGCCGCCTCTCTCCTCGCCGAGACTGAAAACGACCCGGCGCGAAGGTCGTGAGGCGTCGTTGCCCATTCACAGCGCGGCGTGGACGCTCGATTTCTTCACAGGACGACAAAACAACCTTCATCACAATGCGTTTCACATTCTCTCTGCCCAAAAATACTGCGGAGCAACACTGACCGAGAGAATTAAGTAATTCGCATGAGAGGAATCTAAATATCAGAAAAAAAATATTTGTCCCCGTGTAGCAACAAGAGAAAAAACAGAAAACAGTAAATGACGGTCTCACACACACATGGAAATATCAACACCAAAAAAGACTTTCCTGGGATTCCCGGCAGTGTTCTGCCCCTTCAATTCCTTTTCTCATCCTGTGGGTTGTAGGTTTATATCCATTTATAATTCATAAATCTCTCATGTTCTCACACTAGCATTTGCATTCCACCTACACCTGCACAACTACAGACAGACAGACAGACACT
>NC_051404.1:3383102-3383774 GCF_015228065.2 Penaeus monodon | reverse complement strand
AAGAACTAAAACAATAAATGAAACACCCACCCGCGGACATATCCCTCCCCTCCCCCCTTCTCTAACCAACCACAACCCCCGCATCGAAGCTCGACGGACCGACAATGGCACCGTGACAATGGACCGATGCCCTTGGGTACAGCAGCAGATGAACATTTACGAGCGTGCCTTTTCCTCCACGAGGGACGGGGCCCTTATCAATACCCTCTCAGCCTTCTGCCTCCATTTCTTCGGCGATAATACCGTCCCTTATCAGTTTCTAGGCTTTATAATGACTATCGATTGATATACTTCGCTTCGCATTAGGGTCACTCCCTTTTGTTTTGTTCATTTTGCGGATGCTCTAGAAACTGGAACAAAGTCAATGGGGCTCGATTACCTGAGTCATTATCTCTCTTGATTGCATACCCTGCCAATACTTAAATATAAACAGAAAACAATAACATGAGTTCTGGAGCTGCCTGTCTGATCTTATATCCTCAAAAACTAAACTGTCTTTGCTCCCATCTTGATAAAATTCACCCTATACCAAGTAGATGTTATTTGAAAACATGTGTCTCCATACTGATAAATGTAATGGCGAGTGCCACAACACTGATGTATCACTGCAAATCGCCGTCATCATGATATGGTAATCAGGCAATCACACATCCCGTAGTGGTTAGCGCGCTC
>NC_051404.1:3382529-3382681 GCF_015228065.2 Penaeus monodon | reverse complement strand
CTCATCACCCATCTCCTTGCGACATGAGAGAAAAGTGCTACCAAAAGAACAGGTGTCTCTCTTTTGCAGCATACAATTGACGGCTAGTCGTCGCTCAACCCGAGTGGCGTGAAAGGCGCGAGAAGTTTCTCGAGGCGGAAACACAAGCGCTG
>NC_051404.1:3381917-3382480 GCF_015228065.2 Penaeus monodon | reverse complement strand
CTCGCTGGCTGGTCACGTGATTTTGATCTTGTCTGTTGCCACGACGCGGCGATTCTACCTGCCCGACCAAGGCGGCGGCGCTCTTCTCCTCTAACCAATCTGACTTTGGAGTGGCAGCATTGTTGTTGCGTATGAGGGAAGAAAGCAAATAATAACTGACAAAGGCAGGGGACTATCGCCTCGCTGCGGAGGACCTATTCCGGTTTCCGATCTGCTTGCGAAGCTACATCCGCGACAAGATTAAAGCCTTTGGCTCCAGCGCCTGCAACTCCATTAGGGAGGGTTGGCCAAGAGTCTTGCAAAGAGGAAATCCATCATAATACATCAAACACTTTACGCGGAGAGGCAGCTGCTAACACCTGTGGCTGCAGCAGAGGCGCTCTGTCTTCCCTTTTGTTGCCAAAACGGATAGTGAAAGGAAAAAAGAGGCAAGAGAGACACACATTTTTATCGAATTCCTTTCGACCTACAAGAAGTTGGGACTTACGAGTCATGTTTTACCTTGGAAGGAGAGAGAGAATGGGGGAGTTAAATGGAGGATAAAGAACGAGACACACTCGAAG
>NC_051404.1:3380723-3381882 GCF_015228065.2 Penaeus monodon | reverse complement strand
AGGCTGAAAAAAAAGTTATTTCGCACCACTACATTTTTCAGTGACTGTAGCGATTGCATACGACAGCGGCCTACGCAACCCGCTCAAAACTCATCACGGCATTAAACAAACCCCTTTTCCCGAGCTCCGAGAGCCGAAAGGGGGGCAGGGGTGGGGTGGGAATCCCGGCCGCAACACCCTCGCAAACAAAATCACGGGGAAAACTTTCCTCACAACCTCTCCGGCAACGAGGCTGCCAAGACGTCGCAACAACACCCGGAAACAGCGGCATGCCACCTAGGGGGAAGAGCCCCGTCTGCTCTCATCCGCCTCTCACCTTCTTTTCGTCTTCTCCTCCTCCTTGTCTCCTTGCCTCCCGTCTCTCTTTTCTCACCCAGTCGCCAGTTCTTCCATTGCTGTGAATCTAGATCAAGGGTTCTCAAACTTCGTAACTTGACCCCTAAGGGAGTTAAAATTTTTCTACCGACCCACCCTAGCTTTTAATTCAAGCAGAAAAAAATGGCATTTGTACCAATACTAGTAGTAGTAATAGTATTCGAAATACTGTATAGTGAAAAGGAAACAGCATCCGTTATGTCAGCTACACATATTTTTTATTTCAAATCACAATAATCTTTTCCCCAGACAACACTGAGAGCTGAGCTAAGTGTGTACTGATACGCTGATGCAGACAGGAATTTAAGGAATTAAAACATTAAAAACTAATTCTAATGGTGTGTGCTCTTCTTCAGACTTACAGATTATTATCGATAATTCCAAACTGGAGGCTTGTATAGTCTCTCCGATCCCGAGTAACCTATCAGTGACCCCTTGGCTATTCATCGACCCCTTGGATGGTCCCACACTTATCCCTGGTGTCGATATCGAACACTTTGAGAACCCCGGATCTCGATAATGCAGTTTCTCACCGAACTCTTATTTCTATTTGCCTATTTCTCCGTTCCTCAATTTCATCCCTTGCATTTTCTCCTCTCCCATTTCTTTATTTCTTGTCATGTATCCTGCATTTCCCTCCTCCTACCCTTTTCTTCGGTTTCCTCCACTTCTCTTACCCTTTCTCTCTATCCCCCGTCTATTGTGTCCATGGTGCCATCTTCCTTTACACACTCCATCTCCTATCTCACCTTGTATATCCAATTTCCTGCCAGTCACTTCCTTC
>NC_051404.1:3379747-3380583 GCF_015228065.2 Penaeus monodon | reverse complement strand
TAGTGGCCCCCGCATCACGAGGCAAGGCACTGGGGTAAACAGCAGGTGCCACCACCAGACGAGACCCAGTGCCGCTCGTCTCACCATGGAGGGACCCTTCGCTACCTATGCCAGACCTCCCGCGGCTTTGCATGTGATACTTTCCACTTTCATAATTTCTCTTTATCAAACTGCGATGTATACTATGTACTATATACATGTAAACCTATGCCAAGCGGAACAACCAACTACTTAACCTCAATATCAGCTCTCGGTGCATTCCGAAGGTCGGAGCGCCGTCAAGCGATCCTTACGGGGCGCCGAGTGACGAGGTGGACGCAGGTAAGGAAGGGGGTGAGAGGGAGCGTAGCCCCGAGACACGGCTGGAACAGTGCCATTTTGGGACGCTCCACGTGGAGGTTGGGGGGGGCCACCCAAAAAAAATTCGAAAAACCGTCTCACCTCCCCTTTTTTATTTTCATGATCGCTAAAAAATTTAATATTTTTTTTTTAATGAATATACATTTAAATTTTTTGGACATATAAAAATACATCTATAACATAAAATATACTTAAAAATACCAAAAATATTTTTGCTTTGCATTTAGCATGTTTATGTATTGTACATTATAAGCTAACGCTATATATTGTCTTTTTTAAATTATATGCTGTCTCTATATATTATGCATGAAATTTATCGCATTTATGCATGTTTGGGATAAAGATTAAAATTTACAATACACATTGGGCCCTTTATTGTAAAAAAAAATGCTATAATGTTTATATTAAATCGTGTGTGTACCACGCCCCCAAACCCCCTCTTGGAGTTTGAATGTTGAGTATGTATGTGTGTATTT
>NC_051404.1:3379310-3379587 GCF_015228065.2 Penaeus monodon | reverse complement strand
TTACAATTTTTTATAATATTATTTTATTATATATATTAAAAATTTTTAATATAAAATATGTTTTTAATGTTGTTAAAATTGTGTGTGCGCCATCAGTATGTTACTGTGACATGAAATGGAAGTAGTTGGATGCTGGGAAATGTAATACGTAGGTTAGAGAATATCATTGGAGTTTGGGTTTCTTTTTGGGATTGAAATCATGAATGCTATTTGACATATGGTAAATAGGTTTTTTACATACGCTGACACACGGACATGCATACGCACGCACGCTCGA
>NC_051404.1:3378359-3379215 GCF_015228065.2 Penaeus monodon | reverse complement strand
TATTTTGAAGGTTTGCCACTACCAAGATGTGCCGCGAAAAATCCAATCAAATTAAAGAGAAAAAAATCCAATTCAAAAGCTACACATTAGTACTCCTTAAATTACTAAAGAGCAGAAAACGAAAAACAAAATAGGCTCATCTAAAATAACATGGCGCCTACGGTAGTACCGCACGTGGCAGACCTTACACAGAGAAGCACACAAAAATATAAACAAGTAAATCAAATGGACCTAAAATAAGCCAAACGCATATGGAAGGCCAATAATAATAAGGTTTCTGTCATATCGGATCAAGCCAGACGAGGTGTAGGAATCAGAAAGTTCGAATCAGATCGCGTTTTTACGACGGTGGATGACATACTCTACATCTACGGGATCATTATCCTCGCCTGATATCTTAACCAAACGAATTATAATCACGCTTTCACTAAGCCTACGAGACACACTGTTGGACAGAGAGGCGTCTCTCACAAACCCGTACATGGGCCTCACTGCACAGAGCATTATCAGCCCTGTCTTGATCATTACGTGATTGGAATATCTGGTCTAATCACAATCACCCTTCCACTCCCTGTTGTGTATTCGTTTCATTCGCTGAAAAAAAATCTTACCTACAATGGAAAAGGGAAGAGATCTTCTGTATCAAAATACAAACCAGAATAAGAGACGGGAATATGACACAAATTTAACCCTAACCAACAACAACAACATCCACAGAACGTATATTTCAAGCCTTTGTTCTTAGAAGGGATCAGATCACTGAGAAGGAATTCTTCAGAACGCCTAAAATCTAATCAGTGGATACGAATATCTTATAAATATGAGACTGTGCTTGTGAATTTGGAATAACTTTAAT
>NC_051404.1:3377684-3378041 GCF_015228065.2 Penaeus monodon | reverse complement strand
ATTTCAATCCGAATATTTCCACGAAATGCTAATTTCTAATATAATTAGTCTATGCAGGGCTGTAGGCCGTTTCCTTGAAACCCATCTGCATGACATTACGCAAGCAGAACGCAAGGAGAACCAACTAATTGCTTTCGCGGCTGCCGTTGTACAAAAACGACCGAGAGCGTAACATCTTCGCGTAGGCATATATATCGTGTGATGGCAAAACGCTAAGCGGTTTTTAACCCAACGAAATATTCTTACTATGTCGACAATATTTATCTGACCAAACTAACCCTTTCGACTTCTGCGGTACAACAACTTCGCTCGGGAACCAGGCAGCGTTAGGCTGGGTAAACAGAACTAATGTAACCT
>NC_051404.1:3376377-3376987 GCF_015228065.2 Penaeus monodon | reverse complement strand
CAGGTAAATGCATCTATTGTCAGGGTTCCACAAGCCTTATCAGACACTGGAACCAAGTCCAGAGATAATCATACTCTTGGCCAAGCCTAGCTGCACCATCTGGAGAACCAGGGGAGGAAGACCTTGGGCATTCTTTAACAAAATCTATCTATATCTTTCACAGGCAACAAGAAACTACAGATCATTATAAAAAAAAAAATGTGTAATATCTTCATGCAGGTATAACATACTGGCACACAAACATTTTGAAGCCAACTTGGACATGCCTTGCCTGTAGGAGTGTAGCTAAAATATAATCAAAATAGGAGGCTGAGCAGCAAGAGGTGGTCAGGAACAAAGGTTGAGTCTGAGTAGTGTAACCCACCCTTTCAAACCAATTTTATCATCATAACTGTAAAGCCAATACGCTATCTAAATGAGCTTGAAACTGGCTGTGCACTGTGATGAATGGCCTAAAATTTCCTGATACACCCAAACTGTCTCAAGTGATCACAGTGTGTTTTCAGATCCATGACAATGGCCAATAAAACCGTTCCCACCTATACTCTGACAAACAGTGCTTGACTTCCCTGGCAATCTACTGTCAAAGGTCCATCTTGCCAGAACATAC
>NC_051404.1:3375783-3375905 GCF_015228065.2 Penaeus monodon | reverse complement strand
AGTCAAAAGAGATGCCACTCATGCATTAAATTTTCAACCACAATGCTATTTTTGAGGTGAAAGCCTTGAAATTCAATAATGATCAAAACATTTACTTATTTTTAAGGTAGGAACAGGTAGGG
>NC_051404.1:3370968-3375601 GCF_015228065.2 Penaeus monodon | reverse complement strand
CATGTGAGCTGCAGTGCTAAATAAAAAAAATTACATTGCTTTTCATCAGATTATGTCTTAATGAATTCACAAAAAAGAATAATCCATACATTAATTCTGTCATATCTGAGATGCTTTCAGTAATAGCAACCTACACAAAAGACCTTCAGCACTGGAGATTCAACTACAACAAAAGGTTGAAACTCTTTTTTTGTCAACACATACTATTAATATGAAATACACTGGGTATTCCTTATTTTTAGCAGCAAGAGGAACTTTACAACTATGCATAGTCTGTCTAGATTACTAGCAAAAGCAAGCAAATAATGCTAAACAAACACTTCACAGACAGTATAAACAAACATGTGTCTTCCTTAGGCCACAACACCTTAAAACCAACTCTCAACCATTCCAGCCCCATTAGAGTAAATTGAAAATAATTAGTAATGAATACAATGACAAGCCTGTTCTTAAACTTTACACAAAACCAAAGCCACATAAAAAAATTACCATACAAAACACACAGACCTGAATGGCTTGTGCTTCTTGTCATTATCAAGGCAGTGGCACTTTGCTGTTATTGTTATTGATACAAAAGTGTGATATCTATTTGGGCACTAAGGCATACAAAAAACTAATAATCTCTGGAAAAAAGCAACATGCAACTCATCATTAGCTGTAGTAAAGAAATAAAACCATTAAAAACTACCACTGCAAATGCCGATAAACTCATCAGACCGACAATAAAAATAAACAAATAAAATCCCAAACCCTGACCCTTGCCTCAAGCCGATAAAATTCACAAGGCAATCAACCCGCCGCTGCGTCTTATCGTCAAACAAAATAGATTAGAACGAATTCTGACTGCAGACAATCTTCACTCAAATCCCCCCACCCTCCCCCCACCCCCTACCCAATTAAGATGCCTTAATTAAGTCTCCCAAGATGCAAAGAAGCTGAAATAACCTCGATTACGTAAAACTTCACACGGGATGCATTCACCACCCCCTCCCCTCCCCCTAGCTCTGCGTCTTTGCAATGTACTTCAAGCCATGCAACCGGGGATAACACGCGATTCGAACACTCCAACGTCGTCTGTTTAATAAGGCGACAGACACGATCCCCATCCTCAAACACATCCACAACCTTGACACAGGAAGTTTCTAGAAGAACCTTCACACCATTCGCTCTTATTTTGGGAGGGTATTTTGCGTTGATTCAAGAGCGTTGTGTCCAACAAACTCATACACACATTCACATACACAAAGATATATATGTATATTTCAGAAATATGAGCGCAACATACCTTTCTCAGAGACAGGATATTTGTTGGCAATAACCAAACCAACAAAACACGACAGTATCACTACCGTTTTCTCACGAAGGGTTCTTGCCATGATTTTTTCCATTATTTCAACTACGAAAGTATTCTAGTGCCTTCTCATTATTGGTATTTATGTTAAAGAGGAAGTGATTTCTGGCGAGAACAGTGTTAGATACATGGGAGAGAAAAGCCGATCACACCCTCTCTCCTCGGCGATTAACACAACACTGGCTGACAGATCCTTGGTTGGTGGAGCATTTGGTATTTATTTGTTTTAGGTATTTTGGGAGAAGACACGCCACTCTTTGATTTTTAGTTCCGAGATACTTTGATGCAATACTTTAATATAACTATTGTATCTGATTATCAAATCTGAAGCAAATATATAAACAACTTTTGTTATATTTAACAATTGCCTCCGATCTCAAATGAGGCTTTGGAAGCCTTTAATTTCGACATTGCATCCTAGTTAACACATAAACGTCAAATTAAGGAACAAAGCAGAAAAGGAGCCGCTAGATAACTTCTTCATACTTCTTCAATTACAGAAAACATGCATTAGCAATTTACACTTAACCTGAGAATGAATATAAAATAAGAAATCGCGAATTTGAAATCCCGTCAATTTCCGCACATGTTTACATTGCGTCAGCTGATCGCTTATAAGCAATTTACGGAAACACTGGACAAGTACTCTCTTTCTCTCCTTTTATTTGGCAGGAAAGTTTACCATGGAGCCCATTGGTCCGGGTAAGTAATTATGTTTGAAATACATGTATGTTAAACCACGTTATTCATGGAGGTTAAAATGCGAGGTTACGGAATATGTTACACGTGTTTTTTTATGCGTTATTTACCATTATTTTTTTTATAGTTCTTTAGTGATCGTGCAATATCTTTTGACAGTACATAATCACTACGGTAATAATGTATTGCATACGTATCGTGACGACCTGACTTACTTAAAGAGTAAATTAAGAGTAAGCAGTACACACGATAGACAGATCAACTAATTCAAAGTTACTTTACATTTTTTACTTTTTTTGTGGTGAATCGCTTTTAACCCTCCAACTTAGGTTAACAAACCTCCACCACCCATATTCTGGTTCCTTATTTAATAATTAATCACCTGTGAGGCTTACAAGAGCTATATAACTTGTAGACTTGTATCATTTACCATCTGCTTCACTATAGGTGAAATACGTCTTAAGAATCGGTTAATCTCCCCATTTCACATCTTATTAACTTTGTGGGGAGCGATAATATGGTCAAATTCCCATTTCTGCAGCCAGTGAACCAGCCACTAAAACTAACACCTAAATTTAACTTATCATGTGTATTACTTTCAATCCAAATTTTCGAAGGATATAGCTGTTTTGTACAAGAATTCTTTTGGGAATATTTTCAAGTTGGCATTATGTAATCAGTCTCTGTTATTAATGCAGTTAATGCAATGAACAGCAGCCTTTATTTTTTTTTATAATATAATTCTAGCACATTATCAAGCATTAGGTAAGATTAGATTTGTACTATCAGTATCAATAAGGAACAACTTTCTAACTATATCATAAATCAGTATAGACTGATGCAGTTCTTTTTTTTATTGTTTTCTTTCCTTTTATTCTTAACTTATATAATTTTTACATTTTTTAATTTCCTTTAATAGTCAGTCTCTTGTTCATGTCTGTACCTCATATGATCACTTTTTAATTAATTGTTATTCTGATATTAACTGCATTTCTCTTTATATTTGACCTATAAGTATCTATCATACACAGAAAAAAACATTTTGGATGGGAAATAAATGGTTGATATACAATTCTTGTCATGATTCTTGATTTTGAGTTGGAGTCGCAGCAATGTCTAATAATAGTAGAACTTACTCCCCAGACCATCATATAATTCCAATAGAAAAGGGAGAGATTTACTGCAAGCAGGACTCCAAATCATATTTGTACTTTACTGATTGAGATTGGAAAAAAAAATAGATGTTGGATAACTTTACGAGAATTTCAGCCCTCTGAATCAAAGCCCTGCATCTGTGCTCCTTCAGATTTAGAAAGAAAATGTGCGTTAGGGATGGCTAAGTTTTTAACAGCACTGACAAAAATTTTGGAGCAAATATTATGAAGCTTAGCATAACAAGCCAGATGAGTAAACTTTCCAGCTTATATGCTAACTAGGCATCCATTACTAAGGAAAAATATTAATATATAATTTTTGGAAAAAATTTCTTTAATAAATAGTGTTGAATACCCTAATTTAGTAAAAATATTTCATAATGAAATTAAGTCTTGTGAAAATAAATGTTGTATACATTTTTGTTTCCAATTTTATTAGAGTTGAATACAAAGTCATCCAGAAAGCATTCTGAGCATGCAAATCTGTCACAGAAACAAAGAAAAAAAAAAAAAGTGCGAGACCCGTTATCAGTAGTCAATTGCACTTTTAGTGATCTGTTAATTTCAATGTAGAAATTTATGCAAATCTTTTTCAAATATAAAATCTAATCATGTGATCCCTAGGTCCTTGTCAGCTCACCCATAAATCCTCATCATGATCAGTGAATCACTTTCCTGTAACTCTGCTTCCTCACTAAAAGCAAGAAAAGCATGGCAATTACAGTACTTCCTTTGATATCCCAAAGGTAAAAAAAAGGATATAGGGGAGAAAAAAATGCTGCACACAAATTGTCAAATAATCAGAGATGCTTTTAATTTATTTTGCACGGAAGAGAATATGTAATATTGAGTTAATAGGTTTTCATTTTACTTAGCAGCAGAAAAGGCAGGAAGGAGAGATAGTTTTAGGAAGGTAGTTTAGTTTGTATCAAATGATAAAGATTCATGGGGTATTAACACAGGAGCTCATTCTTCTCATGACAGATAACAAGGTTCATAGACTTCTGTTAAATATTGTGAATCTTATATATATTTTTTAAAGGAAGCAGAAACAAGAGGAGTGATATTATTTGTCAGATTTAAAAAGTGGAGTTATGAAACGTTATCTAACAATAAGTTACCGTACCTGAAGCAGTATATTTAGAAGCCACATATATGAAACTCCTCTGATTCCCTTAAATATGGGAAGACCTACAAAAATCAAATGTAACATAGATAAAGCCCTTAGTTTAGTTTTTGTCACTGAATGATTAATAGGAGTATATTTCAGTGCATACATTTAAAGACAAAACATTTTTAAAGGTATTGAATAGAGAAATAGTGCCATTACATAATCCTTAATGTTTGTTCAAAACAAGGAAAATACATATGATACACATATGGGAAATAAAAAGAAACAAAAACAGTTACATACACAAAAATGAATGAG
>NC_051404.1:3370384-3370923 GCF_015228065.2 Penaeus monodon | reverse complement strand
TTTATTTATGGTGCTTATCACTAGTACGTGGTTAAAAAATCTAGCCGCTCCCCATTTTTTGATTGAGCAACTAGATTATGAAGCCAAAGAGGAGCCATAATAAGTCACTTTTTAGTAACATCAAGGTTATGTAACAAAATGGCTTATTGAGACTTATGTTCATGTTATAAGCATTTTCCTCATTCTGATACATATAATATCACCAGTTAATTGCATTGAAATATTTGCACAGTGGTTGTCCTCATAATTTATAAGTACATTAATGATATTATTGGCTTTGAAAATGAATAGATGAAAGTTGCTTTATTGCAAAGTGTGATTATGTTATTATTAAAAAGAGGAGGTTATTAATCATTATAGTAACTATAAAGGAATAATTATTGAAAATTTAAAAGTTTGAAATTTATAAGAATAAGGATTCTACACCAATAAGACCTTTTGAGAGATGTCAGTGATTTGTTTTTTATATTTTATACAGTAAGTATGAAATAAACATTTGTCATGTACCATCTATAAGTAATAACTTTGGTCATGACAAC
>NC_051404.1:3369253-3370357 GCF_015228065.2 Penaeus monodon | reverse complement strand
AAATAGATACAATAATGCAAAAACCCTGATAGGACATGAAGAAATCTACAGCATCTGATGTCAAATTTATTAAAGAGTCGTTAGCTGACATCAGTCAATCAGTCTCTTTGGCCTTTGTCATAGGGGTATCAACCATACAAGTTGTATATGCTGCCAAATCATGTATAATGCAAAATTATTATAGATGATAGACCTTTTTTATTGAATTCTCCACCAGGATGGATTTTGATTCTTGGTAAAGTTGGTTTTCATTGCTGATTCTATATCATTAGTGAGTCCATAAGTTTCTTATGAAGTCTTAGAAAAGATGTTATAAGATGTCTCATTTTCATCTTTCAGTGAATCATATGGTATATCATGGCTGTGTTCTCTTAGCTTTTATTTATTCTTTATTTTTACAAGATAGAACATTTGTTATCTGAAAAATCATATTTTCTAGTCATATTATGTTGGCAAAAAGAATCCATCAGTTAGGAGATGAAAAGAAAAGAAGAAATATTTTTTTTTATTAACATATGTTCCAATATGTGGCCTTTAAGAAGGAAACTGTTTTATCACATTTTATTTGTCCTCTTTAGCTGACTTCTGTTAAAGTAGTATAGATTTGATTCAGTAATTCAAGCTACACTTCTAAAAGCTTTGTATAGATAAATTACATACTCATACCTTTCTAGGAAGCCATGACCGAGCCTGGAATGATCCTCCCAAATTTGCTTTCAATGCAAGTGCCACAGCAGGTGGACAGTCAGGAAGGAGACGTCTCATGAACAAGAGAGTGCCAATACCCATTGGCCCTTCTGATGGCACTGCACCAGTCTCTCCTTCTCTAAGGTAACATTATAATGTAATTAAAGAATTAAAGAAGAGGATTCTAAAATATTTTAGTATTGTACTATCACTACCTTACTGCTGATAAATAGCAATTACAGTCATTTCCTTATCAATATGTTCATGAGTAGAGTTGATAGGGATGTTTATTATGCCTGTAAATTTCAGTTTGTTTTATAGTCGTTAAAGAGAGTATTTTCTCTGGTTTAGTATAAATTCAACTGATATTTTGTTCATTATTCATTTATCATCAGAGACCTTAACACATATAACATA
>NC_051404.1:3368691-3369188 GCF_015228065.2 Penaeus monodon | reverse complement strand
GGACTGAGGCATATATGAAAAACTGCACCTTCCTTGCTATTCTTGCTCCATGCATGGACACCGCCTATACCCGTAAATGATGTAGAGTCTTTATGTAGACCGACTGATGGACCGCCGAAAGACGGAGACCTGTTTCGTATGAAGAGCCCTCATGGACCGCCTCCCACAGTGTCTCCTGCAGTTAGTAAACTCCCAGATGCAAAGGCTGAAAAGGAGGAGAAGAAAAAGGAGGATCCTCTGATTGAGGAGAATTTGAATACTGAAGAAATGCTCTCCGAAGTGAAAACAGCTCTGGATGAGTCACTGGAGAAAGTGTCTGGTGAATTGAAGGTTGGTTTACACAGTTGTATGGTTTGGTCTCATAGTTAGAATGATTTTATGAGTGTTGAAATATATTATACCAAAGAAAAAATTATCTGCTTCCGGTTACCTATAAACATTTAAGGATGGAGAAATGTTTTTGCTTCTCTGGAAACTAATATTAGTAATAGGAAAAG
>NC_051404.1:3368379-3368664 GCF_015228065.2 Penaeus monodon | reverse complement strand
GGGTTGCTGTGTTTTTATTTGTGCATGATCTTCAGATGAGTGTCTAATTTATATTTCATTATATCTCAAAAAGAAAAGTATTTTAGACGACATCACCAAACGGCTTGAGATGATGAAGAAAATGTGGATTGAAGGTGAACTCGACCCTATTGTGCAGAGACGGATGTTGTTGCTTGCAAGAGGTAAAGCTGTTTTGTTTGTTTGTGTTCTGTATGACTGACAGCCTTGGAATAATTAGTGTGGCCTTTTGCTATTTTATAAGAAAGAATAAAGTAATGATTCGTA
>NC_051404.1:3367893-3368237 GCF_015228065.2 Penaeus monodon | reverse complement strand
CATTATTGCTTAAATAAGTCTTACTTTATAAGTAGTGATATTAGTATATCGCTTTTCATTTTTTCATTTTACCAAAAATTTATTATATCTCAGTTTACTGTAATCAAGGTTGGTTGAAAGTCCAAACCCAACAATGGCAGTGAAATGAAGATGTGACATAAAAATCTGCAAGAACAAAATATTAATTTTGTTCTCGTTTTGCTATTTTGATCTTAGAATATCCACATGACTGCACAGACTGAATACTTAGCACATTTGGTAGTATGGCAACAGGATTGAAAGTATTTGCTAAATAGCATCTGTAGCAGTTTCTAACATTCCTTCTTCCAGCGCGTGTGCGCGCC
>NC_051404.1:3365339-3367559 GCF_015228065.2 Penaeus monodon | reverse complement strand
AAATCATGCTATCACATTACTTTATCTTAGGGTGGCTTTAATGTATAGTGAATGTTTTAAATGTCTGATAGGCATCCAATTTTAAAAACCTTAGGAAAAGTTTTAAAATCTTGAACTGAAACATTCAGTATGAAAAGGATTATAATATACTCTACTTCAGATATGTGCCACATTGTTTTCATGGCTCATAGTACATCATGTACATCATTATCTTCAATATTTTCATTATAGAATACCATGAATAATCATAATAATTGTCTTTACCAGCCATGAGAGAGAGCAGTTACAATGAGGCTTGGGATATCCACCAAGGACTTATTGTTGACTTCACCAGTGTTTGCTCTGCTTGGATGGTTGGTATAAAACGGATCATCTCAGAGTTTCGAAAAACGGAAAAGGAGACAACACCAGAGGTAGCAGAAACTGAGGTGAAGACCACAGATGGAGAAGAAAAGGAAGCAGAGGAGCCAGCAGAGGATGTGAGTGAAGGTGTCAGCAACCTCGTAGTCCAACCAGAAGCTCATACAAAGGAAGGTGATGCTCCATCTGATAGTGTAGGAGATATGAGCCAGTAGCTTTTTTGTTTTGTTTTTGTCCTTACTAGTCTGATGTTTGGCTGCTTGTTTTGCTCTCTAATATCAAGATCTGAGGGATCACCTCAAATATTTTCATACTAATATTTACAGTACATCATTAAATGCTTGTTTGTCACACATTCCAAAAATAAAGGATGTAACATCCTTTCCATGTGCCTTTGTGAAAATATTCATCAATCATGCCACTGAAGTGAATTAGTTCCAGTTATAACATGTTTAAATGTGCTAACCTAAAAGTGGACACATTAACAGTATCACTGTTTTATAAGATAATATTTTGGTTGTTCTGATCATTGAACAATTAAAAAAGGCAATAAGCAGTATTCATAATATAAAAAGAGCAAATTTTGTACTGGACGGAGAAAAAATGTTTCAATGATGTGCAATAAATATCATCAGAATTCATATAATAAGTAGTATTAGTCTGTAGTTTTACATAAGAAATAGTTCTCATATTTGTTAAGACTGGATGCGACATTGGAAAAAAAAAGAGTATGGAGTTCTATATTTAATAATTTTCACTTATTTATTTATATTTACATATATGTAGTTTATGAGAAAAAGAGATCTTACAATTTATTTGAGTACTTAGTTTATCAACATTTTTTGTATTGTATTTTCTAAGGTTTTCCTGCATTTTCCAGTTTGATATTAATATGTTATACAGTATTTGTTTAGCAAATATATAGAGTGAGTAAATTATGTTTCTTCTATGGGAAATCAGTGTTTTGTTCAAACTTTGAAGTTGATTAGTAAATCAACTTTTGAAGCTTGGTGTTTTATGAAATACAGTATGGGTTTCAGTTAAACTGTCTTTCTTCTATCTTCCTGTAAAGATATTTTTTTAGAGGTAAAAGGAATTAATACGTACATATACATATGAAGTAAAAATTGGTAACTAATATCTTTAGGATTTTGTGACTCATAAATTATAACATAAAGTACATATCAGAAAACACTGATATAAATTATCCATCATTTTGAAAAAATAAATGGTGATTATCATTTTATTTCACTAGTCAGTAAGCCAGTTAAACTTCAATATGACTTTTAACCCTCTAACACAGAAGTTTCAAAATAAGTTTCTCTGGTTTACTTATCCCCTGCCCCTTCTCACAAGCTGTTGAACAAAACCTGCCTGTTTGGACTCACTTACATACTCAAACTCACAAGAAATGGACACTTCTCAATTAATTGGACTAATATACACAACCACTATTACCTGTTCAATATGATCCAGTTTGAATGAAGTTGGACAGGGATAGATTTTTAAGTCAGTATTGGAATACTGTGTTACACAGATTTCCTTCAATCTGCAGTTTTATAACAGTTTTTTAGGGCTTTATCCAACCCCAGGGAAAAGAATAAGTCAGTTTCTATTATGTATGAGAAATTTATAAGTATTGTCAGTTAGCTTTCTGTGTCTTTCCATTTTTACAACTCTTATATCTAATATCAGTTGTTTTTTGTAATAAAAAAGAATGCAAAATCCCTGTGATGAGTGTCTTGTATAGGGAGATAAATTCAATAAAAATGTTATAATAATAAGAAGCCCTGTAAGCCTGCAAGTAAGAAGATTATTATATATGTTTTAGACATAAACTTATAAAAGGCCAACCATTAG
>NC_051404.1:3364221-3365304 GCF_015228065.2 Penaeus monodon | reverse complement strand
ATTAACTTTAACTCATAAATACTTGCCAAAACAAAGTGGAAGTAGCAATTAGAGATACACACCTATCAAGTTCTTTTAGGAGGTTTTATTCCTCCCTTCCATGATGCTGATTATATGCTGACTGTTAGACTTGGAAAGTTATGATATAAGGATATAAGGGGCTTGTTACTTATCTTCCAGCTACTGTGTAAAAGTAAAAACACAATATTTGTAAATACTTAAATCTCAATATCATTCTTTGTATATTCTATATAAGTTATCACATCACCAATATGATGTGAAGCAAAGAACAAAGGACCTATTGAATAACATCTATTTTCATCTACTGACCTTCTTGCAAAAGTAAATATATTGAGATGAATAATTAAACATAGATGCTACAGTACTGTAGAAATTCTGGTGCATGTTTTCATGCAAGAATGTAAAAAAAAATTACAGAACCTAAGAGCTATACTGTATAGGCCAGTCAGCAATATGTTTGGAATATGTCTGTGATAGCTGTCCTTTCGAAGTTGTTTTTATAGCAAGACAACATACTCCTTTGTAGAAATACAACTTTCTAAATTGTTGATGCCAATGTTGTATTATTATCATTGGATATTCTGGATAATATTAACAGTAATGGCTTATAGATTATATTTCTTTTAGTTCTAGTAGCATTTCCTGGCAAGGCTATTTCTAATTAGGATGCTAGTGTACTGTAGGGTAGGGGAGATCAAGGATTGTAAGCCAAGGGGACAAATTAATGGAGGGTTTAGGGAAGTTTCATGCTCCCAAATGTAGTTGAATTTGAAACCATGATACACATACTTCAAAAAAACAAAGCAGTACAATAAAACACACTGCAGATTTAAAAAATGCAGGAAAGATATTAACAAATGTAGTTAAAATGTACATTATCGAAGCCCAAGCACAGTACTTAATATTTTTCTGAATTTAAACCCCTTTCACTCATGCGGAGAAACTTACTTGCAGGACAAAATTTAAAAATTGAGTTAGGTTTTTAAGGAAAAACTGTTTAATAATGTCTACAGTGGACAGGCTAGATTTTACAGTGCAGTACTCACAAACAACTCACCAAGA
>NC_051404.1:3362730-3363933 GCF_015228065.2 Penaeus monodon | reverse complement strand
TCAACACTACATCTTCCTGGCAGCATAAGGTAAATATATACTGATGTGATCCTTATTTACTGAGTCTTATGATTAGCTGGAGGTAGGGAATACCAAGTAAAGGTTGAGTACCCACACAAATCTAAAT
This sequence comes from Penaeus monodon, assembly GCF_015228065.2. NCBI lineage: Eukaryota > Metazoa > Arthropoda > Malacostraca > Decapoda > Penaeidae > Penaeus > Penaeus monodon. The sequence goes on along the minus strand of NC_051404.1, from coordinate 3,363,806 downwards.
TACCAGCCAGACAATGAAACTGCTCTACATAATTTTCTGGGAACTGCCTTCACCTGTATGTCCATGATATTACTGGTCCATCCTTTAGGGCAGGAGTACACTAGTCACAGCCAAGGATGTAGCCTGCCACCTTGTATGATATTAACATGGCAATCCAGCCAATAAATCCCTAACCTTGGGGCACCCTCTAACCCCATAGGATCATGGAACTATGCTATGCAATTTGCAGCAGGAGATCATCAAATATGACAAACAAACTTCCCCTGCCCCTTGCTGATCACTTCTCTAACCATTGATGGTTAGCTCACCAGGCTCTGCTCCTGGACATTGCTATATACTTAAGTGTTGGCAGAGCTGCAGTACAGTGATAAAGGGAATCTTTTTTCATTTTTTAACTTTTTCTGCAATATCAAGCTCCCTTCTTGCAATTTTGCAAAACATATTGTGAATTTTCAATGCATCATAGTCATTTATGGCACTACCTTCTTTTGTGAACAGCTTTCCTCCAGTTTGAAGTACATAATGTCCCACCTTTGCTCCAAGCTTTCTGACTGCAATCTCAATGACCTTTTATTGTCTACATCATCCATGGGGATGGGTATTGTATCAAAATCTGCATCATTTCCAAGAAAGTTCTGTGTATGATTTGTATGTTACTCTATAAATTTATTTATTTAATCTCTCACAGGATGTTCCTAAAAGTCTCTTCGCTTCACTCTGAAAAGTTTGCTTAGTTCTACTTTAGGGGTTAATACTGAATGTGATTGTTTCTCTTTGTAACTGGTGATGGAGATTTGACATACTAGATCTTGAAACAAATACTTTCTGTAGGATTTGAGGGTAGTGATCAGTGTTCGTACACCTCCATCACCCAATCTCTAGCGCTAGTATGTTATGTGCATATCTTGATAGTTGGTCTACCACAATCTCTTTCCAGTCCATCCCTCGTAAAACTGATGGCATCAATAAGTGATGAAGTAGCATTAATTGATAAATCAGACCATCACATATCTAATTACTTATTCCCATCCTTAATGAGCCACACAGTCTTCTTATATAACATACTCCTATGGTCA
>NC_051404.1:3362495-3362680 GCF_015228065.2 Penaeus monodon | reverse complement strand
CTCAGAGGTGCAGAGTTGTCTGTATAAGTGTGGGAAATGCATTGTCCTTGGCCGAGTACGCTGATTGGCCAAATGGCTGCATCCCACTCTCCCGCATCATGGCGAATCAGCACTGACTTTACTGGCAGCAACCCATCGCAGACCTTGGCATGCAGCTGTTGCCTGCTTGCCTGCCAGCTGACTCA
>NC_051404.1:3360670-3362445 GCF_015228065.2 Penaeus monodon | reverse complement strand
ATTGTGGCATCTGGGTCACTCTGTATGTGCCACATTCAGCATGGTACACTCAATCCATCATCACAAGCTGTTCAGGAATCTTTTGAATTCCATATACCATCCATAAAATGGAACATCTATTTTTGGTTCATGGTTAATTGTATGGTGTACAAAATGTTCTCATACCATTTTATCCAAAACTTGCTGAGATGGTGTCATTCCCTTTGTTTTTGGATTTTAAAGAAAGTATCATGCTGTGACTTTTGAGCAAGTCACCTTGACAATATTATTATTATATTACAGACCCTGCTGAAATTTGGAGATGTGACCTTCACTGTATTTAAAGAGTTTGATACACTCTGACAAAATATAATTATTTGCAGCAATGATACTGAGGTAATGATAATGTTCATTGCAGGTATTTGACCCCAAAATAAAATTGTTACTGATCATCTTTTCAAAAAATTTGATCAGTTCCTGAAGATTCCCCTTGGGATCTATGTCTGCCTTGAAAGCATCCCTTGTCCATGCAGTGCTAATTCTTGACAGCACAAGTAGATAAAGCCACTGAAATCCCCTACTTTGCTTCCTGTCAGTCTAAGCTGCCACTGCCACCATTTCTACATTTAGAATACACAGAAATATAGAATTTCAATCCTTTCTGTTTTTACTGCTACACAGTTATTATGAAAGCTGAATTTGATCAGTTCCTGAAGATTCCCCTTGAGATCTATGTCTGCCTTGAAAGCATCCCTTGTCCATGCAGTACTAATTCTTGACAGCACAAGTAGATAAAGCCACTGAAATCCCCTACTTTGCTTCCTGTCAGTCTAAGCTGCCACTGCCACCATTTCTACATTTAGAATACACAGAAATATAGAATTTCAATCCTTTCTGTTTTTACTGCTACACAGTTATTATGAAAGCTGAATTTGATCAGTTCCTGAAGATTCCCCTTGAGATCTATGTCTGCCTTGAAAGCATCCCTTGTCCATGCAGTACTAATTCTTGACAGCACAAGTAGATAAAGCCACTGAAATCCCCTACTTTGCTTCCTGTCAGTCTAAGCTGCCACTGCCACCATTTCTACATTTAGAATACACAGAAATATAGAATTTCAATCCTTTCTGTTTTTACTGCTACACAGTTATTATGAAAGCTGAATTTGATCAGTTCCTGAAGATTCCCCTTGAGATCTATGTCTGCCTTGAAAGCATCCCTTGTCCATGCAGTACTAATTCTTGACAGCACAAGTAGATAAAGCCACTGAAATCCCCTACTTTGCTTCCTGTCAGTCTAAGCTGCCACTGCCACCATTTCTACATTTAGAATACACAGAAATATAGAATTTCAATCCTTTCTGTTTTTACTGCTACACAGTTATTATGAAAGCTGAATTTGATCAGTTCCTGAAGATTCCCCTTGAGATCTATGTCTGCCTTGAAAGCATCCCTTGTCCATGCAGTACTAATTCTTGACAGCACAAGTAGATAAAGCCACTGAAATCCCCTACTTTGCTTCCTGTCAGTCTAAGCTGCCACTGCCACCATTTCTACATTTAGAATACACAGAAATATAGAATTTCAATCCTTTCTGTTTTTACTGCTACACAGTTATTATGAAAGCTGAATTGTTTCTTTCTCCATTGCTTTTTCATTATTAGATAACTACATTCCCACAGCTTCCAGGGTGGGGTTTTGATCACTCTTTTTTAGCACTGGATCTCTTTACAACAGCATCAACAAAAACATACCTAAGGAGTGAAAAACACCTCACCATGCTGGTATAATTGAAAG
>NC_051404.1:3360115-3360564 GCF_015228065.2 Penaeus monodon | reverse complement strand
CAAGACAGTGCAAAACCTTCTTTTGCTCAAACATAAAGGCAGGTCAGATCAGGTTGTGGACTGTGGGAACTGAGGCTGTTTTAACTTAAGGCAGCAGACTGAAAATGTAAGAACCAGGGCTACTGATCAGTCCATCTGAAAACTGATGTTACTATGTATGCTGTGTGTAGCATTCTTGTGTTAGTTCTGCTTGGACAGACTACCATGGGCACACCATAAAGCTATCTGTCATTAACTGTTTTGCTCTGGATGGTTTAAAAGACATGCGTTGCATGTGTATAGAACACTCGATGCAAAGATCAACAAATATACAATCCTTCAAAGTTAATTGGAGTAAAATGTTTGAGAAATGAAAAAGAGGGAGAGGAGGATGAGCCCAAGGAATGAACCAGGAAGGGAAGGTAGAGGACCCATAGCCTCCCATTGAGGGGTATGGGGTGAAGTAAAGG
>NC_051404.1:3359667-3359935 GCF_015228065.2 Penaeus monodon | reverse complement strand
GGATCAGCAGCTACTAAAATAAAATGGAATTATGACACCAATGTTTGCATTACTGTATATTCCACTGGCGCTTCATGACACCAAAATTGGCTTCACCATATAAAGTGGGTTAAAAGAGCTTGAAATGTAGAAGTAGGGCTGGTGCATACTGAGCAGGTAATGTCTTTGCATTTAAATACTTGGCACTGTAAATACAGATTGCACACAGAAACAGAAAAGTAACAACTCTGTTAGACTGGATTCCAGGAGAAGCATTGTATGTACATTT
>NC_051404.1:3359508-3359603 GCF_015228065.2 Penaeus monodon | reverse complement strand
TTGATTCAACATCCAGGTCCTTGATGATCATGGCCAAGAACCTGTAAGTACAAGTGAAAACGTCCAGAGAAAACTGAAGATGAGCAGGAGAGAAG
>NC_051404.1:3358839-3359004 GCF_015228065.2 Penaeus monodon | reverse complement strand
CCTTGAGCCAGCCGGGAAGCTCTAAATGGTGAAATGGGAGTAACAACTTCTCACAGCTCCCCAGGTATAGGGAGCCCCAAATTTTTACCTAACACAATTAATTTATTCTCAACCTCCTTCACTTCATCTTTTGGGATATTTAGTTTTTCCATGTATCAGTTGCAT
>NC_051404.1:3356040-3358759 GCF_015228065.2 Penaeus monodon | reverse complement strand
ATAATAGTAGGTCACGTAAGTTTCAGATCAAATAATGTTTGCATTCTGTAACTAAAGGCAGCTTACTTGTTCTGAGAAAGGATAGAGAACAAGTTTTAACTAACAAGTTTTCATTTACCATCCCTACTTTGTCTAACAGGACAGGGAACAAACCTAGTTCAAAATGGATACGATTGTAACAAATATTTTTTGAACTGTTCCAATATTAAAATCTAATGTTTCTATTCAAGCATCTTCATTTAAACACTGGGTTCTCAAAGTGATTGTACCAGTGCCCATAGCAAAAGGAAAAGGTAAAGCTGTTTTAGAACTTATTGTTCAATTATCTTCAATATCGGGTTATAGGGAATCTTTTAAGCATAATAATAATCCTTTATTATTTCAGCATGGCTCCAAACCTATCCCATTAGCCTCATGTTATAATCAACCTCCTTAGAAACATAATTATAAGAAATGCAACCAGACCATAAGATTAGAGATACTTCAGAGAAAAATTATGTGCATAGATAAATAGTTATATAAAAAAGGTACAATGGGAAAAATATAAAACAGCAAGTAAATGTTTTGCCATTGGCTGAAGTTTATTTGGTCATTCCAATAGAGCCATTTTCTGCCTCTCCCAGACTCATAACTCATGCCCACAGGTTCAGCACATTCCTCTAAACTACAGGTTAAAGTTATAACTCTGGGATTAGACATTCTATAAATATATTACAACAATTATATTAAAAACAAATTAGGTAGTTTCCTTTTTTCTTCTTCATATTTGTTCCCTCTAAAGCAGCAAGTTTTTGAGATTTGTAGTAAAGCAGGAAAGAACAAATACTGAAAGTAATATACAGAAATAGCCTAGCCATTTACAAAAATTTACAAATTATTCACAAGCAGAATGCCTGCAAAATAAGACAAATGCATATTATCACCTATTTATGACAAGCAGAAACCACTTGTTTTTACTTTCCTTTCAAAAGCCTGTCATGATTTTACTTTCCTTTCAAAAGCCTGTCATGAAACTTAATGGACAATTCAAAATATATTTAAACATTTGTCTAACTCACAACTGGGTCATTCTTTGGTCTTCCTCTGAATCCTTTATTTTGCCTTTTTTTTATATACTCTATACAAATTCAGAAATCATTGCTACCTGCCTATACAGGGATCTCAAACTTAACATCAATATTTGCTGCCTTGGCAAGGCTCATGATATTCGAAAGCTTGACTGCCATCTTCGCTGCATCATCAAGATTGTCGCATGGTAAGATTCTTAGGTTAGACAGTGCAATGAGAGCCTTTGCATCATCCACGTTGGTGCCCTATTGAGAAATGCAATACATTAACATTCCATATGCATTAAAATAGACACTGTATATTTACACTTTGAAATTCTAGTAATAAAAATTAATAAAAAATATAAATTCTGATGAAGTTTTAGGTTACACAAATGTTCTGACATTACCAGAGCAATTATTAGAGAGAGAGAGAGAAAAAAAAAATATATAAATATAGTTTAAAGTATTTTTTATGTATCATGCTAGTATTTTCAAAACAAAATAGATTTATTTAAAGACATTTGTAAGTATTATGCTTCAATTCTAAGTAAACATAAGGTTGAAAAATACTTTTAAATGGGGCAAATCTGGTGACTAACCTGAAGTCTGACAACAATAGGGATCTTTAGTGACAACTCTTCTGCCGCAGCAATAATTCCCTGTGCAATGACATCACAACGCATGATGCCACCAAAAATGTTGACCATAATAGCATGAACCTGAAAGATTCACATAAAACTATATAATTAAACAGGTATAATCATTATCGTATATAAATTTACTATCTGCTAACTGAATGTAAACATCCTTATGCACATGATACATAAAGAACAAAAATTACTGACAATAACCTATTAGATGTACTGTAAATTGACAATCACTTGTAAGCAAAATCTTAACATCTCATGACATTTCTCATAATTTTAAATTCACATTCCACAGTAAACTCCAAATGTTCAGTTGTGCTTCTTCAACCAAGCTAATCATTGCATAGGAAAGCTCAACCTTGAGAGGGAGCTCATCCTACCTAAGACTCGGCCTTTTGTTTGTCATCATATTTTGGAGCAATATGAAATATCTATCATCCTAATCAACCATAGAACAAAGGAATATCCACAAGTGGCCAGTTCACACAAGTGAGTCACAACATACCTGAGGATCTGCTGTAATAATCTTGAATGCTTCCTTGACCTGTTCAGAAGTAGCTCCACCGCCAACATCCAAGAAATTTGCTGGTGAGCCACCATGAAGCTTGATGATGTCCATGGTAGCCATAGCTAACCCTGCTCCATTCACCAAGCACCCAATGTTACCTGTTATATTGAAGCAGTTTTAAAATGCATCAAGATCTGTCACTGTCCAGTCAACTTTCCATAATTTGCAGGCAAGCAAAGCATGCTGATCCATCAGACATCACAAGTTAAGGATACTTTGTGCAAGTATTTCAAGTTAATTAAATGTTATCTGATCCATATTTTATTATAAAGAAAAGAATTATCTGGAAAAAAGCCTCCTGTTCAACAACAATCTTTACAAATATCTCCCTCATCTTTTGGCCCCAATGCAGTGGACAAAGTACTGTGTGATTCAAAACTGAAAGACAGATACTACTAGGGCAAACACAGATTTTTCTAAATCTAATACTGTAAAAGAATGCTGCCTTTCCAACA
>NC_051404.1:3353414-3355971 GCF_015228065.2 Penaeus monodon | reverse complement strand
AGGGAAAAATTTTATTACATCAATTTCTTTAGCTCTATATTTTTGCATATTACTGCTGGTCCTACAACTAAAAAGACACTGAATTACAGTGTAAAACTTACCATCAAGGGCAATGTAATTCAGATTGTGCTGTGATGCTTCAACTTCCTTGGGGTCTTCTTGGGACCAATCCCTCTCATTAAAGATGTCCTTCTGACGAAATTCTGCATTGTCGTCAAACTTCATCTTAGCATCAAGAGCATACACTGTAGACAAACAACCAGCCATTACTATTAACTCATAACATCTATGTAAAGTAAAATGAGACATGTATCCTTACTCTATCAGACTGTCAGGATTATCAAATTCTAACACATTTTTATATACCTTTTACTACCAGCAAGATGTTAAAATATATTAACACAAAACCTAAAAACATCCATTACTAAATAGAATGCAATTTATTACTCTTTCCATATGTATCTTCAGCATAAGGGTTGATCTCAATCATGGAGGCATCGTAGTTAACGAAAGCATTGTAAAGACTGTGTATGACAGCAACGGTCTCTGCAAGTCGTGATTCTAGACCAAGCTTCAATGCGATTTCCTTTGCCTTATCATCAGTCATACCTGGAAAGAAGAGATCACTTAATATACAGATAACCGAGTATGAAATGTATCATCCTTCTTGTTATATCTAATGATATACTCACATCAGTTTTTAAAAGTACAATGAGATATGCATGATCCATACCAACTGAAATGTCAATGGGGAACTTAAAAATGGCATCAGGACTCTCTTCTGCAACATCTTCAATATTAACTCCTCCCTGTGAGGATGCAATGATCACTGGCCCCTGTGAAAAATCAAGTATACAATTCATGAGAATCAGAACTCTAATATTTTTAGTAACTCGCTTGTTAATATCAACATTAAGAAGATAACTCAATTTAAGTCCAATTATCATATTGGAGATAAAACTTTTCTTTTAAAAGAAAATGAAATACTTTTAGGGAAACTTAACTAAAGGATTATTAGTTAACTAAAATATGGTTAAAAAAAAATTCTGAACTTACAAATTATCATAACTTATCGCAGTAGTGCCTTGGAAAATTATACCACACAAGTATGGCAATAAAAAAATAAAATAAAATTATTACTAATAACCATAGTACAAATGACAGGAAAACAATAACTAATATTCTATAAATCCAATAACAACCTATATCCAACCTTCCATATACCCTACTTATCACTCCTTTCCACCTTATAATGTTCAGTAAATAAAAAAATAAAATCTCGAGACAAAACTCACACCAAATGAACGTTCCATCATGATTGCCATGTAGAACTCCCGTCGAGGAAATTTTCGTTCACAAACCATGACCTTGTTGCAGGCAATTCCTCTCTCTCCAGTCTGTTTGGTCACCAGCAGGTCACCAATCATCTTGCCAGCAATATCTCCAGCTTCATCAGCCCTGTGATATTTAATTTGTATAAATATTAGAATGATACTGACACATGAAAAATATGCATTTAAAAGACAAATGCTCAGGCACAAACTAATGATGTATCTTAGAATATCTTTTGAAATAATACAGCTTCAATCTGTCCTTCTAGTCAAGATAATAACACCACATCCATGGCTTGCTGGATGGGGTATTCTGATATAATTCTCTTTTACACAATACTGCAAAAAATCAACGAACTTTCATACTCTGAGATCTCTGATAATAGATGCTTTATGAGGATTTTTACTATGATAATGGAAGGATAATACACTTAACTGTTTATGCTAATTCCATCCTTAGCCTAAGGATACTGAACATATGGATGCATACTTACGAGTAGACAAGCTTTACTCCTCCCTTCAGGCCCCCTTTGAAGTGCCCCTTGCCGCGGCCACCAGTGAGCACTTGTGCCTTGACAACCACATCGGTGGAGTCTAGGCCCTTGGCAATGTCAACAGCTTCTTCAGCTGTGTGAGCAACACCAAAGCCAGGAACAGGAATTCCTGCCTTCTTGAGCAGGGTGAAGCTCACATGTTCATGGACATTAAGGTGCCTCTTCTGCTGTACTCCTGCCAGTGGTGCAACTGCTGCATTGCTCAGGACCTGGTGGTGCACAGGTAATAATACACAGGTCAAATAGATCGTAAATACAATACACTATCAAGCCCTAATAGAGAGAAGGGTAACTTTTTGGCTGCAAGCAACTTAGCAACACCATTTCTAACCATCAGGACTTTTACCTTAACAAACAAATCATAAATATTGTGTTGTAAAAGCCATCAAAATTGTATTAAATCATTTGCTTTTTTATCATAGGTTTAATAAATAACCCTGTCTGAACTGGTTAAGCATTAGTCTGGATAAGATTTTAACACCTGTAGCCTTTAATTTCTTGTATGCTGCAAATAGCATAAAAATATAACTGATGGACAATAATAAGAAGGAAGATAAGAAAGAGTGAAAGCAAGAGTATTAATAAGTAATGAAATGACTAACTATGAATATATTACCTAATCACATTCACAATAAAAAGAAAATTAAGATAAAAGAGAAAACTGTAATACTG
>NC_051404.1:3352326-3352994 GCF_015228065.2 Penaeus monodon | reverse complement strand
CAGGAATGCCATCTCTTTGCTAAATATATCCCTTGCTGAAAATAAACCTGTAGTCCTTGGATGCTTGAATTCCTTCTGTACAAAAATTATCTTCAAAAAACACATCTAGTATTAATCAAAATATAAAATTATCTAAATCATGATATGAGAAAAGAGAAATTGGCAATATATACAATTCACATATTCGCATTCTCTAATATTATATTTCTTATAGATTTTTAAATCTTTTAATGTTTTTTTATTACATTTTTTATACTTATCACTTTTCCCTGAATTCATAAGCCCATCACTACAATCTCCTCTGGCTATCCATCATTGGTGTCACTAACTATTATGTAAACTTGACTAGTCCACAAACATAAAAGAAAATCAAATTTGAAAATAACTTTTGGTAAAAAATCAGGATCCATTCTGAACTATATATGCACAATCTAAATGTTAATAAATTAATGAAACAGGCTATCTTTTTCCCTCCAGTATTATTCTTGAAGTGGTATAGTGTTCTTAACATATAAATAAAAGCCTAGGCCAATGAAATTCAGGATAAACATAGGAGATTAACACAAGCTATATCTCAAAGTACATGGTATACTGGTATTCTATATAGTCTAATTAAAGTGAAAATTAATTCATTTACATAGTGTCCCCATTTAAACATCTGACATTTC
>NC_051404.1:3350001-3350371 GCF_015228065.2 Penaeus monodon | reverse complement strand
AATCATCATACCAAGACCAAATTTTTCTGAGTCGCTCACAATGTTTACAGAGCAGAATCAAGTACTACACTGTACACAACTCATTACTGCATAATGTTGACCAGCTTTGTGTTACTATACACAGTAAAAGGATCACACTGGCTAGGGAGAAACAATAATTGGAAGGGGGTCCTTGCCTAGTAAAATATAGAGATCAGTTGGGGGTCTGCGGGAAAGCCCTGGGTTATGAAGGTTTTTGGTCCACTCAGTGCACCCCGAGTATTAGCTCTATTTTGCTGTGCATACAACTTATGAGTGTTGAATAACAACTCTATACCACAAACTATTTTCAACAATTTAAGTTGATGTGACTGGGCATGTCCCCCAACAC
>NC_051404.1:3349049-3349253 GCF_015228065.2 Penaeus monodon | reverse complement strand
GGCGAAGGCCACAACACCCCCAGGCAATGTTGCATTTTCTATAAGTCTGTTTTCTGTAAGCTGGCACATAGAGACTTCATCTCTGGAGGGTGCATCACTCTCTTTAATGAATAATGCCCACGCATAAGCCTATATTGCTTTACCAAGATCGTGAAACTTGCACAGCATTTTCAGTATAGTTACAGTTTCCCACAGCCATGCAGT
>NC_051404.1:3348731-3348840 GCF_015228065.2 Penaeus monodon | reverse complement strand
TTACAAATGCCGCACGGATAGGAAATTCACCGCGATCAGAGACCCCGAGCAGGAAAATAAGGCAATCAGATGGGCCGGAATATCTGGAATAACTCAAAGAGGTTAGAGG
>NC_051404.1:3347697-3348461 GCF_015228065.2 Penaeus monodon | reverse complement strand
CTGCAAGACTGGATGGCTGCGGGAAACATTTTCTTGGCATTACAAGCTTTGGAATTGAATCACAACCTAAGTTGAGAACAAGTCTTGCCGCCCCATCTTTGGTGAATAATTTTTTTTTTTTAGCATCAAATAGATATTAAATTCACCATACTAATATCCTAATTTCAAAAACACATAAGGATACAAAAAAAAAACAAAATTCAAGTCACCCGTCCCTGCACAGCGTTTTCACATCACCCCCCTTTCGAGCAGGATTGAAAATGCTTAATGAACAAAGGATATAATATACAGTTAATGAATAAATCGGCGCCTCTGCTCTCTCCTTGTTAAAAAAAGATCGACTGCAAATGACGCAACTTCTCCATCCCTAATCCTCGCCCGGGAAAGCTTAGTCGAACTAACAAATATATCCCCAACGACCCAAAATACTCTCGTAATTCTTCGTGAAGGGTAATATTCCAGTGAACAGACCTGTGCCCCTCTCCTGGCGATGATTTTCTCGGCGAAGAGGACTCCCCGGTACATTGCGGCGGCCATGTTGAACCAGCTGAGACAGAGAGGCCGGGGTCAATATAAGGTCTATTAATAACACGAACGGTCCAATGGTCTATTTTAATAACTGGGTTGAAATGGTTATCCACTTGATCACCTATGCGATACCTTTGCTTATATTGGAGTAAACGTATGATTAATTACTACAACAATGGGGAAAACAATGTTTTTTTTTTTCATTTACAATATGGTGTTTTCCCGCGCTCTCTTTG
>NC_051404.1:3345712-3346685 GCF_015228065.2 Penaeus monodon | reverse complement strand
TGTTCACTAGGTAACATTGCAGCAAATTAAAATAGGCTGGACTATGTATTTCTTTCATACTAATTAAATGTAAAATCCTTTTAAGATTCCAACCTCAGATCCTGGGAATCCAATCTCTAACTAGAGAAGTTCGTCTATTCTTTGGTTTATTTATTTTTCCCAGAAATCGTAGTAGTTTAATTTTTTTTTAAAATAAGTCTGATGGTTGATCCTTACTCTGAATAGTTGAGCCCAGTAGTTATCAATAGATATAAGAATAAGCACTGAATTATTTACGAAATACGAAGCTTTATCCAAAACGAGGATGAGTAGAAGCTCATTATCCCACTCGCAGTTGTGCAATGAAGCGGTAGAAAGGATGAGGGTCGAACAGCCTTTGTGATAAGAATACCTTATGCTCATTTCCATCTCCAGTAATCCAGCCGGGCAGAGCCTTGGCTATGGATACCTCCAATGCATAAATGTTTTGGTTTTAATTTCGCTCGGAGAAATTTGTGCTTCTGTTGAAACAACTTTGCACTGAAAATAAATCTTCCATTGTGAATGTGAAAAGCATTTTATGTACAAGTATTATGGCGATAAGAGAGTACACGTTCAGCAAACAAATAAAACAAATATCAAGGCTGGGATAGTCTTTCGAGCGCGGTCATAGGTAGCATGAGAGATGACTATTAAAGTATGATGGGTATTCCAGTTTTGTAGTTATCGCAGTATACTGTAAGTGTAAACAACATCCAACACCGAATGGTGGCGCCTCGCATATATCCACGGCCCGGTCAAGGTTGCGCCTTTCTGTTGGATTCCTATTCGACACAGTTGTCTCGCAACCCTTTCACTCCCGTGCCCGGTTGACCCAAGGTCAATGCCCTTCTTTTCGACCTACATCTCCCTCCTTCGCTTAACACTCAATTAGGCTGAGCTAAGTACCTGGCCTCGAGGGGAGCCGCCACATGCAAAGGGAAACGCCCTCAAC
>NC_051404.1:3345268-3345352 GCF_015228065.2 Penaeus monodon | reverse complement strand
CCGATACAACAAAAAAGCTCTGACATTTTCATGCCAAAAATATTTGTGAAAATTCATCATTGTGTTTTCTTGTAGGTTGTAGGA
>NC_051404.1:3344811-3345071 GCF_015228065.2 Penaeus monodon | reverse complement strand
TTTAAAACTATAATGATCCTGAAAAAGCTACCTGTATATCGTGATGTAAGAATTTATATATATATAAAATGTAATACTGTTTCAATATTTCTAAATTCATATGAAGTGCAGATGTTGTAATGGCTGATAAATAAGTTAAGGGTAATCTTAATCCAAAGTCTATTCTCCATCATCGCATTCGCATGGTATACAGTAATGGCAGTACGTGTATATATTTTTTTCTCTTTATGTAGCAAAAGCCTCGTAATCAACATTGCCGT
>NC_051404.1:3344219-3344735 GCF_015228065.2 Penaeus monodon | reverse complement strand
TAAGGCACCTTTCATTTACCCACACTAAGGGCGTGTAAGTATTACCCTTTAGAAGGTCAATATATGTTTTTTGTGAACTCAATCGAACTCCCCTCCGAAGTCTTTGTTATATGGAAACACTATTTTAAGTATCCCTAGTTTGACTCATTCGAATTACGAACTCTGAAGTAATGACTGGGTAATGCACTTGGAAGAAGAGACAGATGATTGATTTCGGTGTGAATATAATAACTATAATGAGTTGAAAAGATTTCAAAGATGTCTCTCAGATTTGAGTTAACTATGTTACTTATTATTATAACTCTTTCCAACCTGCTTTGGGAGTAGATTATTGTTTACTTCGATTTTACTAAATAACAAAATTAGCTTAGCGACCCCTATCGCATCATCTTAGTAAGCATGTTTCTCTACATCCACATATGGGATCACCTTTGACGAACCCGAAGGCTTCGACAAACTGGTTGCCAGAGATAAGGGTAAATCTAGGTAGATTAATCTATCCTTAAATTAATCTAT
>NC_051404.1:3343349-3343585 GCF_015228065.2 Penaeus monodon | reverse complement strand
CATGACGATGATGAAGATCATAACAATTCAATTCAGTTCAGTTCTTTCTTCGTACAAAATACAATACTGAGTAAAATCATGTACATTTAAAACAAGTAGATACAAACGAAATGCATCAAAATAGAAAAATAATGGCCTCCAGGTAATTCCAGTGCAGAAATAATTCAGACACTTAAAAGCTCTTTCAATAAATCTATTTCCCACTGTTACGCATCTTCACTCCTGGATAATTTAAC
>NC_051404.1:3342435-3343330 GCF_015228065.2 Penaeus monodon | reverse complement strand
AATTAGTGTGAACAGGTCTACATCGGATCAGATGTTTGTAGAATGTTATTCATGTTTGGCATCATATATGACGATCCTGAAACTGAAGCGCTTTGGAAGAATTTGGTACTGTAGAATTTGGATATTGCAGACACAAAATATAAAAGTTTGCCATCCTATGCTAAATGATGTATAAAATCGACAAAAAAGTTAGACTTTGTTCTAGGATGAATATTTAACAATTTCCGGCAGCAAGTCCGCCACGTAACAATTCCTCGAGTTTCGGATCATCCGAATTCCACAACACCGTCCATTAAACGATAAGACCTTTGGCTGCCATGGTGTGGCGGAGAACTGATTACGTATCACATTTATTCTTACCTTCATATATCTGATAATACCCTTAAACTTTACCAAAGCTCCGTAACATTGCATCAGATGTCCTAGATGTTTTTTTCATGTTTAACAATGTTTATAGGTCTTCCAACATAGATATTTTCACATAATTGTTGTAAAAGTGATTGAGGTTTGGCGAGGCAAAAATTATGAGTAGACCTTTATCAGCCTGTATTTGTATATGACTCACATACTGAGACCACTTCCCTTAAAGCGTGACATGTAGGAGAAATGCAATTGCACGTAGATTTCCTATGCGGCAACCATACTCGGTGTGATGTAGACTGTGTAGCAACGGATCAAGGTACATTGAAAATAGTAGGGGACTTCAACTCCGCTTTGCTTGACACCATTCTGCAGTTTTAACTGTTCGGAACATTCATCTCTCCATTCAACAATAGCAGAGCTCATTATGTAGGCTACACAACAAGTAACAATCGTATTACCAGAGGACATACATCTCGTTTAATAACAAGGGTGAAAAGTTTACTATACTTCACTTTGTCAAATGCTTTGGTCT
>NC_051404.1:3342070-3342412 GCF_015228065.2 Penaeus monodon | reverse complement strand
AGGCTATATCAGTCTATACTCCCTAAATGCTTTGGTCGCATCGAGTACATCATATTGACATTTGAACCGCGGCTTCGATAATACTGTACTGTTTCCAAGTCCAGGAAAGAGCATAGCATTGTTGAATAGTAAGCCTTTTAATCGCACTGAAAATTAGATATCTCCAGCTTATTTTTAACCATTGAAATTATTAGTCTAAACTCTTACTTATAATAGGATTTAAAGAAATAGCTCTATAATTGGAAGAATTGTCGCGCGGTTTTAAATTATTTTGGGGTATTGGTTTAGTAGCAACTCTATCAAACAAAATATCAGTACAGTCGTGATACAATGCAAAAAAAG
>NC_051404.1:3341701-3341984 GCF_015228065.2 Penaeus monodon | reverse complement strand
CCGTTGTTCTTAAAGGCGTGACAAAGAGGCAAGGAGAATTTGTTTAATAGCTTAATGATAACTTGATCTGCTAAATTTTCTTAACTCTGCAATCTGACTCCAGTTAAAACACCCTGTATTTTTCCATATATTATGCCAGAGGACGGATTTTTCCTTAAAAGGCTCAACGAAGTCATTCCAGCAAGGCAAGCCTGCTTTCTTACATACCCTCATGGTGGGTAAGGTCACTTCTGCTGATTCTCTTACCATTTTAATTACATCATCTAAGGTCTCCATTACTTTT
>NC_051404.1:3341181-3341614 GCF_015228065.2 Penaeus monodon | reverse complement strand
TGGTTCTTGGACCGGAATCCGATGTGACCCCAGACGGTGATTTCCAAACCGCCGAAGACCTGTTCGGGCAGAGGTCCTGCAACTTCTCGGCCGAATCGGACAGTAATCCGTTGACCTCAGGTCGATCGACCTTGATTCACATTTCGTGTCTCTCCGGCTTTCGTTCTTTCATATAATTACTTATATATACACCTTACTTGCCGCGTTCATTCGATATTTCCAAGACACATATGTAAAGAAGTAAATAAACAACTATATCCACATCCCAAGGCAGTTCCCTCATATCCAATGAAACGTGTGCGAGAGAGTGAAGCAAGACCTGCCGAGGACAACCAAGGTCTATGTAATTAGAATAGACCTTGCGGACAACAACTCTCTCCCAGGATGGTACTGCAGCTTCGGCCGAAACCTCCCTGCACACCCTGAACTGACT
>NC_051404.1:3340404-3341117 GCF_015228065.2 Penaeus monodon | reverse complement strand
CTCACAGAGAGGAAAGTACCGGCGAGCTGGGAAAAATGCCATCTGATCTTGGCTGAAAACGTTCGTTGGAAAGCTGGACAATAGTGTCATTTTTGGAGTACATTTATTGACCGCTGCAGCCTACGTGATGGCCATCAGCATTATGGCTTAGTATAGAATAAAGTATATTTACACTATACACGCCCTTTAATGGTATGATTTATGATACGTTACAACATGACATATGATATGGCCAGGGCGTCATTTCAGCTTTTTCGGGGGGTGGGGGGACAAGGCCTTGAATGGGGGGGATGGTCAATTGCCCCCAGCGCCCTCAAATGACGCCCCTGGATATGCATGCATTTTCACCCTGGTATCGAACTTTTCTTTACAGTAATAATCTCATCATTTACTTTGTTTTTCATATTAATACTATTGAAAAAGGGGCACCGGTATCGAAATTCCCAAGCGGACTGTGGACCGACGAGACTCGGGACCCCGGAGACTAGAGCCTAAAGTCGTGTCCTCGGTCCTCGGATTTCGTTCTGCACAATAGTAATTATACCACCATACGGTATCAAGAATGACCACGGTTGCCTTTGAAAGTAGTAATAAGTAGAAACATCTGTTAGTTGGGCACATGGACTTGCCAGCAATACCAGGGTCTCATTTTACATAGATACATCTCCATATACTCATGATACCCATATACTACCAAGTAAACTTGTAGGGGA
>NC_051404.1:3339644-3339904 GCF_015228065.2 Penaeus monodon | reverse complement strand
TGCAAGTGTTAAAAGACGTTGCTTCTTGGACACTCATGAATTCAGAGGAATGACGATACGTATGCCCTGCCATACTTTGTTATTACTGACAGCACCTGCATGGACGTTATTAGTTCAGCAATATTTGCCAGAATTCTTTTAAGTCTTAAAACCTCCAAGTGTGATTTACCCACAAGAATACCGTCTTTTGGTGTATTCTTGAGGGTGATGTACAGTAGACTGCAGGCAACCCGGGACTGAACTTACACCACAGAACTAAT
>NC_051404.1:3338681-3339535 GCF_015228065.2 Penaeus monodon | reverse complement strand
GTTCACTGCTGACTTAAGCAGTTGAACTCAAGATTATTTCAATGGCTTATGCAGGGCAAAAGATTCCTCACGAGAGGGTGTGGATTGCTGGGATATGTAACACCAAGGACCTTGCATCCTTAAGTGTAAAATACATATTTCCAGTTATATTTTTGATAAAGGACATTCTTGCAGCAATAATCACCAAGATATGTAAATCGTCAAATACCAAGTGCAGGTGCATTATGCATATTTTATGCAAGCAGTATAAATGAGCAGTTTATTGAAGTTCCAAATAATTTAAAACAATTAAATTTGAATGTCAGACCTTATATGTTTAAATTGTTATACTACATGTAATGGGGCATTCTACAAGTTTGTACCAATGTATTGGAAAATAATAATAGGATATTCATTTATTGAAATTGTATGAAAGACCACTTCAATATTAAATCCACCTCTTCCTCACTGATGAAGGGTCAGGTACCAGAACCATGACACCACCATATCTCCTTGCAATCTGTCATTGGTCCAGCCTGAAAAGAGTACTCCGACTCCATCAGGATCTAAGATAATCAGGCCATCTTATGAGTGATTTAGTTTTTCAAGGGATCAGGCATCTACTAATAAAAGCCCATAAATTTCAGCAAGATTTGATTCCTAATTCTTTACCTCTTCAACAGTATCCTAGTCCTTCCTACACACGAATGATCAACACATTTCCTGATATCAATTCTGTTTTGTGAAGCAGTGTATCAGCCATATTCTCTCAAAATATTCAGGTGTAGCTGCTGTACTGCCATGAGGAAATGGTGGGAGAAATGCACTTCGTTTTCAGGTATAGTTTTTCTGAACTACACAAAATTTATTTATAC
>NC_051404.1:3335502-3338562 GCF_015228065.2 Penaeus monodon | reverse complement strand
CATATGGAATCATAAATCGTTATACAACACATTAAGGCAGATGCGTTGCTAAACATCTTATTGAAAGCTCCAAAATATGGAAACACTGAAGAGAAAGGTTCTAGTTCTTTCATGGCTAGGCTACTTGCAAGTTCATTGATCAAATTTTGCATGGCTCTACAGTATACTTAACAGTCAAATGAGAAAAAAAATCACATTAAAGTTTTCTGTGCATTTTTGAATTAATGACCTAAAATATATACCTGTAGTTTGTTAACTGCCTTTGATAATTGAGTTCTCATGTCCTGTTTTTCTAATTTGAGACTACTGTATCTATTTTTTGTTTTATCTGGATTTTGTTCTTTAGTATCTGGTTACACATTAAGGTAATGTGAATAAAAAGACAGTCCATAGAGAAACAAGATAATTTTATTATTTTCCAAATTTAATATAAAAAAAATCTTTTCAAAATTAATGATGAGTTGCTCATTTCCAGCAGAAGTTGTCACAATCATTTGGTTAAGCAGGAGCTTGGACGTATAACTGACACCTCATTGGCTTGTGGACATTAGAAACCAACCAATCAAGAGGACAGTGAGAGACATGTATATGGCTTTTCAAAAGTGATTAGGTGATCATTAAAATTCAGCCAATTACTTTTGAAGACACTCTCTCACAAAATACTGTATTGACAATATGGTTCACATAATACATGCAATAGTCTTGTTTTTTTAAAAATAATCCAAGAAAATATAATAACAGGATCTCTTCGCTGCATTCACTCCCAATCTATCCAGGTGGATATCCAGCCACAAACCTACCAATTACGGCAACAAGTTGGTTAAGACAGACTATTAATTCTGAAAGACAGAGACAGACTGTATTTGGAAGAAGTATATCTGACTTAATTTGCAGTAGTTAACCAATTCAGTATCTGATTTCTGGACTTGGTTAAAGTTCAGCTTTGCTGGCAAGACAAATATTTAACTGATCTTGGCAGACTGTACAGATGAACTACTAGGTTTAAGCTATGTGAGTCTCTTTGAAGTCATTTACAATGTTATTTTTTAAATCTCACAAAGCAGTTTGATATCCTTCCAAATAGCACTGAACCAAAATTGTGCTTAAGCAATATATAATCAATATCTAATAGTCCATAGTACATCTTTACAGTAAACAAAAATATAGATTGTGCCATATATTTGTGCATTACAGACATTAAAAATTCATAATCTGTCTCTGACAACATGATCATTAAGTGGTTTTCACTATGGGTAAAGTATCACAGAAACCTATGTTATGCTTTGATAATGCTGGTCAAGTGGAAGAGTAAGAGACTGGCAACTTGGCTGTTGTGCTTTGTGCATGAAGTTTATAAACATCTTATATGAAACTTAACAACAGATACTTTAGATAGTATTAAAGACCTGCACTATAATGGCTAACACTAATTACATCTAAACATCTATAAAATTATTCCATCTAAAAATTCAGACATTGTGTTCAGCCAAATTCAATAAGACATTCTCTTGTACAAAAATGAAATGCATTATCTTATAGCCTGCAAATTACAATCACAGTCATTTTTTATTCCTTTTGATTTTTAACTCTTACAGATCCAAATTGTAGCCCAGCTTGAGCCATGATTAACCAACTTGTTACCCAGACTAAACACCCTTCTATGTGCTGAAAGTGGCTATCAAATAATGAAGATATGAAGATGAGAATAAGCTAAAAGTCTATGGAAGATGACCTTAATTCTACAGTGGTGAAGTCTTTCTGTACTTACACACATTCATTCTTACAACTTTATGCATTTACCTTGCAGACTCTATTTCATTCATACAACATATTCTGTTTGGCAAAACTTGCTTCACAGACAATATTAAAACATTGAAATGTAGCAAACAACCAATATTTAAGGACAAACAACAACATGAGATAATGCACTGGATTCATGATATACAAATATATTTCAGTCTGAAAAAGGGATTTCGTATATAAGGGGATCAATTAAACCGCAAATATACACAATATCGCCTATCCAGAACATGAAGTAGATACCATGGTTGGCTCACACAACACAGAGAAGCCAAGGGTGGGGTAATTCACCAGCTTCAGGGATTTCAGCTATGCCTATTCCTCTCATTTTGCAATTTCAGAGACCTGTTTTCAAATTATTAAAACTTCCTTACTTAGCTATAAAACACATTTGACGGTGTACAGGCCAAGTATCTGCATTTGAGCGATTTCTCCATTTAATAGTTTTAAAGAGGTGAATGAAATTCTGCAACATGATTCAACTGATATCCCTAAATCTGAGGCATTACAGAATATATGGACAACCTATGCTCCTAAGGTAATAAGTGACAAGACGGGCAATTATAAGCTTTAGTGTGAAGAAGTCGTATTGTCCTTTTTTTACAGCAAAGGAAAATGGACTTGCTTATATTACAACACACAAGCTAAATTGTTCCTGTTGTCACTAGGCAGAATTCCTGAGCCCTTCTGGAAACAGCATTTTTTTTTAATAGCACCCTGGACAATTTTTTTTTATTCCTCAGCACCCTACACATTCCCTTAGAATAAGAATTTACTTTAGCTTAATCTATACTATCAGTTGTACTTTTCAGGTAAATTCAAAATTTCTACCAGTTTGCAAAATTACACTAAATATTGTTAAATTTAATTGATAAATTTTGGGATTAGGTTAGGACAAACCAGTGTAACAGGAGATTCACATGTCAAGTTGAGGACATAAGACTTCCACTTTGATGAGGCATTGATGCATGACACATCCTGACCTTACTCAATAGGGGAGAAGGTAAAGGGCATTTCTTAGGGTTAGTTAGGGTCTCTGAGATAATATGCACTTTTCCCCTGAATATCCAAGGATGCATACCAATAGGTCAGGGTATTCTTTGATATAATATGATTATCACTGTATAGTTGGCTACTAGTAATTTTTAACTTTCCTTTTATTATTGATAAGGATATAAGGGTCACCACACAGATGCTGGCATTCTAATTATAAACATTATTGTGAAATCTTTGAAAAGTTCATTTAAAATTGCTTCTAAG
>NC_051404.1:3335109-3335469 GCF_015228065.2 Penaeus monodon | reverse complement strand
TACTAGTCATGATTGATGTTTCAAACTTTACACATTCCCAGAAAAAAAATATTCTGTACCATTCATCCACATAATGTACTACAGATCTTTCTTATCCATCTAGTACTAAGATCTTATCTTTGTACCACAGATCAGTCAGATACTCTGAAGTGACCCATGACTGACCAGCTAAAAGACCAGCTCTGCACAATGCCATATATACTTACCCCTAAACTGATGGATTCACACTGATTATCCACTGCAATACACATTTCACAGGAGCAACTTGCAAAACCCATTTCACTTCCTATATACACTTTTTTACACAACCTTCCACAGGTAAGGGCAGGGATATTGGTATATGAATACACTTTATAGCAG
>NC_051404.1:3334777-3335060 GCF_015228065.2 Penaeus monodon | reverse complement strand
CTACTACTTGTAAGGACGGCATACCAGCTCATTAAATTAACAAGTAAGGAGTCATATAAAAATATGGATCAGAAGACATCGCACTGTTCCTTTGTGTTTTAACTTTCACTCTCCTCAGTCCCTCAGGAGCACCTTGAGAATAAGATAGGAAACTGAAGCTTGACTGTAAGCAAGGCACGTGGAGTTCGTTGCCTGCCAAATCGTGGCTCGCTCAGTTATCTGGGCAACATTACAGTATAGCCTTAATTATTACTAAATATTAGCTACCAGGCAATATTCTGCA
>NC_051404.1:3334372-3334752 GCF_015228065.2 Penaeus monodon | reverse complement strand
AGTATCCACAAAGAGACTCATGTACACAGAGGCATTCACAAAACTGGGTGACATATTTTGCTCTTCTGTGAGAATAGACACCAATTCTTTTTTTTTTTTTTTGAGATTTACGTATTATAACTTCACTTATAAAAATGATTTCTGGAAGTAACTGATTTTGAGTGCAATTTTCTGTTACGGGATATGTAACACTGTTCTTAAGCATCTTTGGCATCACAGAATAGTAATATTCAAACTTTTTAATGACAAAATTTTGCCTAAAAAAATAAATTATTTTGAGCCCCCAAGGTTAAAAAAAAGGGAGAGAAAAAAATATAACTACATCCCAATCTTACTAATACATTCAAAACAAATAAACTGTCAATGAAATACATACATAA
>NC_051404.1:3330689-3334312 GCF_015228065.2 Penaeus monodon | reverse complement strand
CTTCATATATAAACATATGAATACAATTACCTAAAATCCACCTGTTCATCATTTATTCATGCTGAACCATACACAAAATGTTTTTACAGTGTAGTGAAAAATTCGCACTATATCACATAGTGGCTCTTTAACATGGGTGACAATAAGAAAGGCTATACTGTTGTCATGGTACCCCTTAGACTCACTGGGCACATTATCATATAATCAACATTGCACTGGTGGCGGACTGCACGGCACTGTCAAAACGGCGGCCTAACTCAAAAAACAGGTCAGGTGGCTGAAAGTGGGCCGTGGGCATCAGTGTGAAGCCTTTACCACAGCATTATCAGTCTCTCACTCACAGCCTGCAGGTACATAGTGTAGGGACCACCCACCACCCCTAGGTGGCTCACAACCTTCCTCTCGCAGCTGCAGAGGCCACCTCCAGAACATGGCACCTGGGAAGTGGTGGTGGCACAGCTTGAATAGGGCTGTTACATTGGATACCCCATTGTTTATTTAGGTGTGACGTCCCATATCTCATTCAAGAGGTCTGGAAGCCTCTTGTCTGTTAATTGAATACGGTAGCACATCTCTGAGTTCAGATTTCCTAGGGTTCGTAGTTCTGTAAGAACATTTAACAACTTTCCTATCATTATTGAGTATGAGTTCACAGCACGTTTGTTTGCCACATACGCAATCAGTGCATTCAGGTATATTTCTTGAAGCTTTTGCACCTTGTAAGCCTCACGGAGGAATGGTCGGTCTGCTGAAAGAAGACGTAGAACACAAAATTAGGATTAATGAACCCATAAAATGCCATCTTCCATATGTAATCTGCTGACGACAAAAAATGTAGCAGCACATTGAAAAGGATTGTTTTTACCCATCAGATGTGGTAATGTCTCACTCACTTTAATCATTAACTATAATAAGTGAATTAACATGATTAAATTTCAAGATATATTAGAAATATACTTGATGTAAAAAGGCTTTAGAATGAGAAACCAGTTTTTAACTCCACAAAAAGTTATGACTTGGTTATAACTTCTTTTTGCAAGATAAGCAACTTAATGATCTAAGTCTAATGAGCATAATTATATATCTACCTGAGAAGATGGACATAGCTGCTAGCAGGGCATACTCAGCATTATCCACTTTCATTCGACACATATTACGACAGAAGCGAAAGAGCATAGGAGCTGAGAATCCCAAGCCTGCCGTTTCATACTCAGATTCTGTGTATGGGTAGCTGTTTCCAAACACGATAGAATTGGTCTTTGCGTCATAACGACGTGCAGCTCGAAGCATCATAACTTCTGATGAACATGCCTGTAATGAAAATGAAAAGTTAGTGTTATGCATTAACTATTATTCTACATCAAATTGGTAACTAGGGAATAAGTAACATAAATACAAAGGAAATATATTCATAAACTTAACTAATCCAAAATTAATCCTTCAGGAATATGATACAACTTATAAATGTAAATGTGATTATGTGAAATAAATCTTATGTTTCATGAATAAAATATAAAGAAGAAAAATTCTGAAGTGATAAAATAAAGTCATACAGTATGGAACTACTAATACATTTACTGAAAGATGCAAAATATCATCTAAGTTATTCATTTTTTCTTACTGGTTTCTTTAATTAAAAATCCTAAATGCTTAGATTCATAAAAATCTTTGATCAATAAGAAACTGTACTAAATATAACTTGTAATTCAAATTTAGCTAGCAAATTTAGCACATTACATAAAACAACCAGTGCAGTACTATACCTTAATCTTCAGTCCTGTGTATTTTGTCACTGATTTAAAAAAAATCACAGAACTTACTCTATCTTTCAGCATTATGAACAGAGATTCCTTAAAAGTACATTACATCTAAACATGCATATGGAAGGCTTGCAAAGAGAGGCCAATATTGCTATTAAGATATGTTTGGGTAACTCTGCATAAATTTAGGGATGCATGTAAATGCTTGCAACTCAATATCCTTTCAGACATGGTAGCATCAAATAGAACACAGGCACAATGTTCATTAATTCATAAAACTGTAAAGGTCATAATTTGACCCTTTTGCAAAACTAAATAAACAGAATATGATAATTTGTCCACATTACGTTAGTCATACTTGTCATTCCTTTCAAAATATTTATTCACTGTGATATCTACTGATTAAAACAGACCCCATCTATTTCACAATTTGTTCCTTATTTTACACACACAAAAAAAATTACAATCTTTTAAAACCAAATTTATATATATTTTCAATTGATACACTAAATTTACCTATAAATAATATTGAATGCACTCTGTAAGCCTCCCAGTATCTCTTCCTCAAAGAAACGATGTTAAACTTTTACTTACCTAGTGGATCTACAGCAACTGCAACTGATTATCAGAGTGTTTTCAAATACAGTCTGCATGATATGCAAAAAAATTCTAAATCCTTATCCTTGTTTTATATCCTATGCTTACCTCCCCCTTTAACCCTTTTCTACAGAATTATCTACCTTGAGGAGTGTAATCTGGTCCTCCCTGAGAAGGTCACCAAACCCAGTCAGGCGCTTGGAGAACTCTATGATCAGTTCTACTGTCAAGATGGTCATCTTAGTGATGTGTTCGAACTTGGGATCTTCAGAGTCGCCGTCAGATATTCCAATTTCCTAGAAGGAGCCAAAGGAACCACTTACTTACAAGAGCTGCTTCTATGTTTCCTTAAAACTGATGGTGGCAGACATGGAGAAAATCATTACCAGCGCTGATTATCGTCCCTGGATTATTTGCAATGAGTATGAACTTTAACTGAGCAAACTGGTGGAAAAAAATAATGACACGTGGATGGAAACATCATCACGTCACAGGTTTCTGCATCTCTAAAATAAGAGTTACTCTTAAATTAGTCTCGAATGCACTTCGTTGCCACAGACATAATCATCAAACTGTGAATGACTTTCTCCAATTGGGTCTCTGTTGTCCGGGAGGCTCCAAGGATCTCTGAAAGGAAGACTCCTGGGTTTCTTTCAGTCATCAGATTTACCAACACAACCTATCTCAACTTAATAGGTTTCTTCTACACTGTTTAGGTTTTGTAAACCCAGCAGTCTCCCAAAGGCCATAAGAAAAAAAAAACAAAAATTAGTTTCCCCCATACTAAATTTGCTCTTCGATACACCTTGAGCAGTGAAATCTTATCTTCTTGCTGAAGAGTAGAGAAGCCTGGCAGTTGCTTGGAGAATTCTACTATGAGCTGAACTGTGAGGAGCGTCATCTCGGTAATTTCCTTGAATTTCATGTCACTTGCCTCACCCTCGAAGCAAAACTGAAGAAAGGAAACAGAAGCCATATGGCAAGGAAATGACCCAAATGATTCACAAGAAACAAGGGAACACAACAATCTTAGTGTTCAATTCATGAATATAAGGCAGTGGTATATGTACATGTCTTGTTAGTCAGAGCCCTGTATATATAATGAAATATATCTTTCAGAGAGTAATAGGTGCTAAGTGAATTTATGAGATGAAATAAACTAAAAGAAAGTATATAGCTTACTGGACTACCCACTCAAGTTAACTAATATAAAATATGCAATAGCTCCTTTGTCTTCTTTGAGTTTGCATTCAACCTATTTGCATT
>NC_051404.1:3329806-3330656 GCF_015228065.2 Penaeus monodon | reverse complement strand
GGCTTATATTTATATCCCATATGACTCCTATTCTCATGCACACCACATGCATACACTGGAAAAGGTTCCTTAACATATAAATACACAAAACCATAAAACAACCAAAAACAAGTCAGTAATCAATAGACACTCAATGAAATCTCTTGCTCTTAATCAAGTATTCTTGTTTTATATTACTATTTTTTTCAGGAAACTCTTCATAAGTTCTTCTCATTCTCCTATCTTTCATCCATGCAGTCCTAGCACCTCTGACATCATGCATACTTCCACTAAATCATGGTGTAGTTGGAAACTTCCATATGTAATGGATATGACAAAGGCCTAAATAGTAGTCTATTCTCAAAAGATCCCAAAGCTTCCATCTAGAGTGAAGACTTGATGTGTTGGGTATGTGTCATTTGTACTTTTGTTTATTACTCACCAGACAGAGGGAAGCAAATTACTGAATACAGGCAATATGTTCATAGGTAATGCTCAAACTTTTCCTTTACTTATCTATGTATTTTTTCATTATGTTATTAGACCACACCATTAGTCAAACACATATTTGCAGTTAATACAATAAGACATCCATTTCTAAATCACACATGAATCTATGAAGCAGTGAGTATTTGAGAATCAAGAAATCTGCCTTGAACATGGAATGAGCAGAAGGTAAGTGAAATTCTTTACCATTAAACTGATAATAATAATTGAATACACATCTAATAAAGCATTACATTTATTGTATTTACAAATTAAGAAAACAACTAAAAAGCTGTATGACATATTTTGGGTGTGATCTTCAAACAGAGATAAACATGCATAGAAAGAGAAATAATGAACATGCTTAAACATCCAATCACTGATA
>NC_051404.1:3328599-3329751 GCF_015228065.2 Penaeus monodon | reverse complement strand
ATGCGCAGTTAAACAAGGTCAAATGACATGAGGATCAATGGCAGGAAAAAATACATATTATTGTCTATGTAAGTGTGTGTCTCTTTGGCTTTACAATAAAAGCATGGGCACTCTGTAGTTCACAATTATCATGCACAATCAGTAAATCTATGCAGTTTTCCAGATAAATCTACATAATGTATTATGGGTGAAAATGGTAATGAAATCTATAATGATAGTGCATCTGACTGCCACATATTTGCAGTAATGTAGAGAAAGATGACAACAAAACAAGACAGCAGCCACTAGATGCAATTTCTCATATGATATGTATATCTGATATAATAAAATGATGCAAAAGAGGGCTAATCAAAATTGGTCACAATTTTCATTACTGAGGGTATCTGTAGGTTTTATAGATGTCAAGCATCGTCATTACTTACAAAGAATGAATTCTTACTACATATCAGAAAATTCACAGAAACCAAATGATTTCCGAATAACGAATGAATGACATTCAACATTATCTAATGAAATAAAATAAGCTATATACTTTTTCATTGTATACTGTAGTCTCATTCCTCATATTTTATCAATTCATAGTGGTAAAAAATCCAGTAGTCTGAACTTTAAAACACAATCTATCCAATCTTTTGCATAAAATCAGGTTTAGAAAGTATCACTCTATTTAAAATGTTTTACAAATCATATATCATGTTTTAAAAATGCTTTCCTGTTTCCATGTTTGCTTCCTCAAAATTCTTTAGAATATTTCAAATTAAGGAATAAAAGACAATTCTAAAAAAAAATCTATTTTCTTCATTTCAAATCAATAAATACCATCATTGATTCAACTAATGCATTTCTTTAAATCAACCAGGCATTCTTACTCCCACATTTCCATCCCTTTACCAAGAGTTACCTGGGTATGTTTTACACCTCTGTATGGCCTTTGGGAGCTGCTAAAATCATTACAAAACACTAGTATTTATAACACATTATTTTATATCACTCTAGTATCATGCCCATACATAAACCTCTCAGTTCTCGTATAAGCACTCAATAGGTCCTCTTTCATGCTTTATGTCCTCTGTAATTTAACTCACTCAAGAGACATATTCCACTCTTCACCCAAGGCTTGGTAGTATATGGGCTTGAAGATAATAATCTGAG
>NC_051404.1:3327588-3328413 GCF_015228065.2 Penaeus monodon | reverse complement strand
TCTATTTAAGAAGAAAAAACAAACATTACAATTAAATGCTAAATGAATAAAATATATGGGAATACTGAATTGTTATTATTGCCAGCACTGTTATTACTATTGTCATTATCAATTACAAAACAGGGATAATAACAACACAGTACTCACAAAACCACTCATTTCATCTACATTTAAGACACTCTCATAGTTATAGATTTAAAACATTCTGTATAATAAAATTATTTACAAAAATACAAACATTCATATTCATTTCCGTCCTTACATCCATATTTGAAGAATAAGCAGTTGCAGATCACATAAAAACAGCAGCAATAGATTTTACTAACATAGTTATGTTAATACAATTCTAGATCTCTAACTGCTCTTTCTATCTAATATATAGATTCACATACATGCATAATACTAGCTGTCATTTGGTTAGAGTATGTATATAGAATTATGCTCATATATACACTATTGTCTTCATTAAATACTTGCCTCAATGTTACTAAATATCAACAGAGACATTGTGTCTTTCATCAACAAGGGAAGTATCCATATGACAAATCATATCAGTTAACAGCAGACAAGGAACACCATCTTCTCTTTAAGTCTTCCAGGTATATGCATTAATATGAAAGCAATATGTCCAAGCCTGTGCAAAGATTGATTGACTATAGGTGTGTTCAAAAAGCTGTCAGATGATATCAGAGATTAAAGTGAATATGGTACTATCCCAGTTGATTAAAGACATACTATGAAAATATACAGTCATACACAGATACACACACCCACACAAAATTTGCTTGCACACAAAATTAAACCAAGCCAAAAATGCACAATCTG
>NC_051404.1:3326878-3327541 GCF_015228065.2 Penaeus monodon | reverse complement strand
AATTATAAAACATCTATTACCTGTCTGGTATACAACAATTACAAATGCTCACGTGCACACACTTTTACAGTCAGTACCAGCAATATCATGATGATATGTTCTGATGCAACCCACAGCAATTTTGCAACACAGAAACATGTGCATCATTGAGCAGTTAATAGGATAATTTTCTTGCACTGAGATTAATCCCTAATTGCTTTCCAGACAAAATGATAACTGGAAACTCCTATAATTTCTTTACACATAAATAAGTATCAAGACATGCAAAATTAGTTAAAAACATGCAAAAGCAACTTTATGATACTCAGCTCCACCTTGATTCACTGGCAAGCCATTTACTTATCAGTAATTTCTAGGTATAGATTAATCATGATTTTTTTTCCCTTCCTGTAAATATCATCTCATTTATTTCCTAGAAAACAATTAGGTTTAATAATTCTACGAACTGCAGTAACAAAGCTCATTATACTGCTGGACTGAAAGCATACACTAGCTATAATGGGATGTGTATTCGTGTAAGTCAGGCAGTGTTTTGGAAGCTTAGAATGGCAAGTAACCATGGGCTTCCAGTGCTTATCCCTTCAAAATGAAGGCAAAATTGAATTCTGTTCTGATAATATGCAAGGAAACAAACATACAGATCTGAGTATATGTATGTTTGTA
>NC_051404.1:3326020-3326562 GCF_015228065.2 Penaeus monodon | reverse complement strand
TGTGTGTATAGGTATATCACATGACAATTTAAAAAATCTAACATCTCTTCTATCTATTTCCTAACAAAGAATCTTAGTACAGCATTCACTCTCTCATACACAGCCAATCCTAAAAAGAGGAACTGCTCACTCTCAGTCATCCAATCCAGAAGCATCACATGCAGCAAATCTTTTTCTTCCTCTTCATAAACATCAATGTATAAACATCAACCATGGGAAAAACTTCAGGAATACTGACCGCATGGCCTGAGTAAATCCTCCACTTACCTGTATTCTTTTGATGTCCGCTTCTGATGGCTGTTCAAATTCTTCTTGGTAATGTACTAGAGTACTTATGAGCTCCTCTTGGTCGCTGGTCATAGGTGGCACAGGCATATTTGGCTTTATGGTTTGTGGCACCTTAGAGCAAGAGAGAATATGCAATGATTATCTCTACTTTCACAGTACGAGTTTTCAGAATTTAAAATACATATAAAGGCTAAAGAAATAAGCAGGTGAATATGCACACACACATAGACCTAATCATAGTCCATCTGTCTGTT
>NC_051404.1:3325145-3325659 GCF_015228065.2 Penaeus monodon | reverse complement strand
CAGTACATACATACATATATCTTTGCACACATATACATCAATTTGAAACCAAGAGAGCTTAACTTCACAGCAGATCATGGGATCAGCCCATGGTACATATGATTCTCTTACAAGATGCATGACTAAATTGTCATTGCAATCAATAATCTATTGCAGTAAGGCATGGGACCCAAGATTCAAACTGAAATTAAGTCCTGATCTTCTGTTTTAACACAATAACAATGCATAAAATTTCATATTACTACTTTTCCAGGATATTGAAACTAGAATATAATGTGAATATATTAGTGCATATTAATACTTGAAAAGTCCATGTATACAAATCATAAGTACCTATACATCAAATACAAGTCATTCAGCATATAAATCATAAAGTAAAGTAAGTAATTAGTGACATTGGGAACCAGTGCATCAGGGATAATAGATCCACAGTTATAATTATGGTTAGGCTACCATCAAACCCCTCATACATAATTATTAGGAATCTAAATATATAAACTACAATTATCAAGAC
>NC_051404.1:3324584-3325068 GCF_015228065.2 Penaeus monodon | reverse complement strand
GACTGAAACATATAAATATCATCTGTGCTCCTCAAAATATCTAAGAAACATTTAATTAGAAGTGACTGTACAGCAGAATTATACTAGATACTTACAGAAATGGACTTACTTTCCTAACAGCAGTGAAAGCGATAGTTCTACACAAGATATTCACATTATATTACCAGTTCATAATTTTGTAAATGCAAATTTATGAGCATTATTGGAATTGCATGATGATACCTTACTTACAGGACTTAAGTTCAAGTTTATTGTAAGTATGTTACTGGTTGAGGGGGTTTCAACTTTTCTTCTACTTGCAGTCACCAATTGAGTATACATTGTAAATAAAAAATTGTATTTTATCAATGACATGTTGACTAAATCTTTCTTGTAATACTTGAAAATCTAAGTTAGACATATAAATTTGAATGAACTAAATATTACATTGAAACAAAATGAAAAGCAGAGAGGCTCCTCATGCAAAAGCATCACAAACTGCAAC
>NC_051404.1:3324414-3324547 GCF_015228065.2 Penaeus monodon | reverse complement strand
TAGTGTGTGTTGTTTGTGATATATGTGTGTATTGGTTGTTGTGTTGTCTTTGTGTTCTTGCATGTCGGTGTGATATAGTGCTGATGCATAATGTGTTGTAGTGTGTTTATTTGTGATGTCAATGTGCCTTACA
>NC_051404.1:3323305-3324156 GCF_015228065.2 Penaeus monodon | reverse complement strand
AGAGTATGAGTATGAGTGTGTGAGTATTCTCAAATGCACATGGAAGTCAATACTAACAGGACTGACAGCCGGGAACTTTTCCTCGGCGATGGGGGAGCCGACCGGAGGGTATTCCTTTTTCTCTTTCCCCCTCGCCTTCTTCTGCTCTCGTTTAACTTGACACTGAGACTCTGGTACCACACCTGCAATGACAACAAATGAGTGTCGCAAAAAGCAAACCACCATATATTTTGCTTGTAAGGAGGAGGCATCTAGTATAGGCAGAGAAAGCAGATAGTTTCTCTTGTTAGCCTATGATGCAACTTGCGAAAGAGTGACATCCTTGTGGGGTTAAATAGTGAAAAATATTTGAGTGCACTTTACATACGTTGACTCTTTTTTCAACGTAAATTTCAGTCTTCTATATATTAACAAATTTACTGTTCTTCAACTTGTGAGGGACATTTTTGGGGTTTAATCTAATTTCCTTTACATGAGTTTTACAAGCACAAATTACAACCCAAATTACCTTCTACAATTTCCCAATACGCTTTCTATAAACTCTAAACAGATTCGAGTCCTCTGAACACACCCTATTCAGCATTATCCTTCAGTACCGATATTTCAATATTCCAACAAGACCCCCCATCCATCTCGTGGCAAAAAGAATCAAGCTGGACTTACATTCTGGTCGCATGCCCACGTTTAAACACTTCTTGAGACGGCATTCCTGGCACTTCCGGCGCATGTACATATCCATCTCACAGTTGTGACCGTATTTACACTGGTACACTGCATTTTTGGTGATTGATCGCCGGAAAAAGCCTGTGAAAAGTATCGCGAAGAAAAAATTACGGTGTGTACATTTACTT
>NC_051404.1:3322517-3322985 GCF_015228065.2 Penaeus monodon | reverse complement strand
GCCTGCAGATATGCTGAACAGTATCAAAAAGTACAAATAACGCACTCGTTCACAACATTTTTTTGTCAAGACTTAAAAACAGGCCAGGGGATCGAGTTCTACTGACCTTTGCACCCTTCGCACGTGAGAGCATTGTAGTGGTATCCAGATGCCCTGTCCCCGCACACGAGGCACAGCTCCTCCTGCTGGCGGGGCACAGGACCCTTCTTCTTCTTGTAATCGCTGGACTCGGTGCCGTAGCCATTGTAGGAGGACGGCGAGGACATGTCCTCTCGACCTGGGGGGGGGGGATCGGGAGATCATTTTAAAACGCGTCATATGGCATTCTTTCATCATTTTGCGAAACAAATTCCTCATTTACGAAAGAATTCTGAGCGGTAATGGCATTTGAATGTCGGGAAAGAAGCAAAAAGGGCGATAGGGCGATGGTCTCATAGTTCACTCTGATGACCGATCGACAGAAATATA
>NC_051404.1:3321782-3322364 GCF_015228065.2 Penaeus monodon | reverse complement strand
CAAATGTAATAACACAATTTCCAACGTGCGCTCACATCCGGTCATAAACACCGACTCGGACCTTGTGCCCTTCTTCAATAAAATTCTGAATAAGGTGTTGACGGAGCGAGCGCATGAACTTGGCCTTCTCTGCCCGATCCACTTTGGGCGCAGGATTTCCCTCAGCCAACAGCTCAGGCACGCTCGCTTCCTCTCGCCCCTCCCCTTCAACACGACTCCGACCTCGAAAGCACACATTAATTACAGCGGGAATTATCCTCATCATCAAAATACACACGCGACCGGGAGAATATATCAGGAACTTGCGTCATGCACCCGACGCGGCCTCGACGCAGATGCTCTCCCCTCCCGCCATGGTGCTTAGCTCAGCACGCACGGCGCGCATGCATCATGGCCAACGATACATCATACTCATAGCGTTTGGCATGTCTGGGATGCGTTTAATTTACGGCGCTTGGACCAAATGACAGATCAGCAAGGAACGAGGCCGCGGTGCACGCGGAGTCAAGGTGAAGGTCTCACGTTAATTGGGTCCGCATGGCCGCGCGGCTCCATGGCGGACGGCAAACAGCTCTCGCCCAT
>NC_051404.1:3321411-3321679 GCF_015228065.2 Penaeus monodon | reverse complement strand
GACGCTAGTATATAAGTACAAGTATACAGCAAATATCAGATAGTTTTCAACGTACTCTCCTAGTTTCCACGTTCTCCCTCCTGGCCCCATCCACCCCGGGCCGACTTCTATCCTCCCTAAAGAGCCATTTACGATGCGTAAAAAGAGAATGGAAAATACCCCTGACGAATATGCACCACCTGCACTCCCTGACAACCTTCCCGACGTCAGTTACATTAACCAGAAAAATGGGCGACGAAAAATTCTTGGAGATAAGGATAGAACTATT
>NC_051404.1:3320391-3321378 GCF_015228065.2 Penaeus monodon | reverse complement strand
ACTAGCAGTGATAACGAATGCCATTTTGAGAATACATTTAACCAGGTAATTTTTCTTACAGTATACTAGTTTACAATTATGTCAAGGCCTGTATATTCAGAATTTGAGGTTATACAGCATAACCATCAGAAAGAGCAGGTGAGACCCACAACAGGTGTTCTGAGAAGCAGGACGCGCTCTTCACTCCCCGACACCTTTCTTTCTCTGGGTTTCATACATCGAGGGGAAAGTAATATTTACGTTAGGTAACTGTCACTACAAAGGACCTAATAAAAAAAATACACCATGTACTGCGCAACTGTACTAATTTGTGTTGTGAGTCATCTGCTCTTCATTTTGGGGCATGGCCTAGATTGAACTACAGCAACACGTATCGCGCAAAGGCACTTTAGGAAAACCGAGTAACAGTGGCGGCGGTATAGTTAGTTACGCATAAATCCGTGTCAAGGTAATTTGCGGTGCGATGAATGCAATACAGTACACTGACGCGTGAGTGCAGCTACATTCTAGTAAACGTTTACTTCCAGTGTAATGTTTTTAAACAAGCTGGTCGTCCCCGATAAATGCACAATGTATTATGTAGTTCTAGTTCTAATGTATATAGATACATCATTCCGTGACAAAGTCTGCGGTATGCAAGACGCCTCAGGCACAAGCAACGTGTGAGGATACAACACAGCCTGCCTAGAGGGCTTCAAACACGTGTGAGAGCTGTATTGTTTTGTTTCACCCAGTGACACCTGTCAAGTGACCTTGTTACCGCCAGCATGTCCCGTTCCCTGTTCCGGTAAATAGGTCAATAGGTGTTCGTGCTTCAGCTGTTCATCACGCTACCCGACCTAGCAAGGATGTCGGGGAAAAGCTAGTGTTTCCTGGCCGATTTACCTCGAGAGGATTCTACTATCGTTTCCCCAGTGAAGGGTCTGGTAAATACAGATACCAACCTGTCTTTTCTGTTAATGCTAAAATGCAGCCGGGCACCCCTAC
>NC_051404.1:3319848-3320296 GCF_015228065.2 Penaeus monodon | reverse complement strand
ATCTTGAAAGTTCTTGCAGGCCATCTCGTCATTCGTGCCTTTGTTAT
Source organism: Penaeus monodon (assembly GCF_015228065.2). Lineage (NCBI taxonomy): Eukaryota > Metazoa > Arthropoda > Malacostraca > Decapoda > Penaeidae > Penaeus > Penaeus monodon. The sequence goes on along the minus strand of NC_051404.1, from coordinate 3,320,249 downwards.
TACAGGACTGCTGTGTTTAGTGAAAGTTGGGTCATCAAACATTTTCAAATCTTCCGAGAGTTCTGATCTTGTTTCGGTTCCAGACGAAGCGACTTGTAACCATTTATTTCTCGAATTGTTTAAAATGATACTTATAATGGATCTGCGTAAAAAAAGGGCTCTTTACTGGCAGGTCTCTCATCTAAGGATGCCGAGAAGACTATACAAATTCGCTTCCTTAGGCTTATATAAACTAGCATTTCGATAGGCCTACTGAAGAAATCTCCGCGAAGGACCCTGCAGGCACTCGCATACTGTTTCTTAAAATTACATCTTCCCTAAAGAATAATCTCAGCTCTTTCTTGTCCTTCACTTAACCTTCGCGGGACTCGACGCTCAACTTTCTTATTTTGTTTTCACTA
>NC_051404.1:3317751-3317881 GCF_015228065.2 Penaeus monodon | reverse complement strand
TTAGGGACGGTGCTTACTGCCGAGGTTGTGGCGATGGTCATTCATAGTCATCCTCACACGAATGCAGGAATGGAAGCAGAGAGGTGGGAGGGGGAGCAACGAATAGCAGAAGGAGAAGAAGAGGGGAAAG
>NC_051404.1:3317422-3317614 GCF_015228065.2 Penaeus monodon | reverse complement strand
CAGGTGAGAAGGGAGCACCGCACGTGTTGCAGCCACAGTTATGCGTTGTTGTTGCTGGGGATTTCAATGCGGCAGCCGCTACTTATCCTGCACAGCCCTTGCCTTTGCGGGACGAATCTTTGTTCTCACCCTCACCTTTGGATCTCAGGGTTATTCGATCACACCTTCACATTTCTCTTCTCTTCACCCCCC
>NC_051404.1:3317094-3317326 GCF_015228065.2 Penaeus monodon | reverse complement strand
TCAACGCCAATTCCACAGTGTAACATATTTCTCATTTTCCCCTGTTTTCCATGGTTTGTCCGCGCGGTTAAGAGTCGGGAACACTTATGGTTCTCGGGTCATAAAAGCGGCGACGAGTGGTCAGTAGCTCGAAGGGGTTAGGGTTGCGACGCCGCCTCACAGCCTCCCCATAAACCCATAGACGGCGCTCTCACGTGGGAGGAAGATCAGCGTGCGTGCGTGCGTTTGTATA
>NC_051404.1:3316862-3317075 GCF_015228065.2 Penaeus monodon | reverse complement strand
TATGGCGGCGGTACGAGGTGTATTTGCGGGAAAATGAAAGAGGAAAAAAATGTCAAAGCGGAGAGGAGAGGAAAGAAGGGTGGCTGGGGAAACGGTGATGTAGCGAGGGAAAAAGCATACTTAGGAGGTGTGGGCGGTGGACGGCGGGCCGGCCTGCTGAGGCTTCGTGGCGTCACGCATGCCTGAACACGGCGGCGAAGGGGGTGTGGGGGA
>NC_051404.1:3315881-3316504 GCF_015228065.2 Penaeus monodon | reverse complement strand
GGGGGAGGGCGGGAAAAAAACCTTTACATGGCTCACAAAAATACCACAAGCCAAGTGCACGAAGCACATCCTGAGCCACGTCGCACGCCGGCCAATGGAGAACACATCCAAGTTCCCTTTCCTGTGCCACGCCTCCTCCACCCTCGCCTGGCATATGAGGCAATCCACCCGCCTGACCCCAGTTTACGTTACGAACGAGTACCGGTTAATTTACGTTACCAGTGACAAGACCGTGGCGGGCGACGTGAGCGCCACTCAAGCACCGAAGAAAATTAGCCCGGGAGTTATGTGAGCAGACGATACTCGCGCGTCGTTATTCCGCGAAGTCCGGCGCGTTACCAGGCAGTGCGTGCCACTAAACGGAAAAAAGAGCGAGTGACAAGATGAGTAAGCCCGCCTAACGGCATGGAGAGAGCCGAGTCACGTAGGAGGGTGACTCACACGTTAGAGTGAGTGCCCACTGGGTGTCTCATAATAGCACGAGAGCTCCGAAACCGGTAAGATCCCGCCCTTGCCAATAACTATGATTCCGCATTTCGCGATGAAAATCGCCCGGCCACCGGACTGACATCTCCCTCACTGACATGTCCTAACTGTAACGCTCACCTGTTCGCCCCCGAGGC
>NC_051404.1:3314690-3315843 GCF_015228065.2 Penaeus monodon | reverse complement strand
AGCAATACCCGCGCCCAAGAACCTGCACAAGAAGCAACAGGAACGGTCATACCACGCGAAGGTTCTCGAACAGAGGTGCGTCCCCAAGCTTACCTGGAAAGAGAGAAAGAATGACATTAGCACTTCGCAATATTTGTGCAAACTTATTTACTATTTATAATGCTAAACCTGGTTCTGTAATTGTAATGAAAAAGGTCGTGGTTGTAAGTAGGCGAAACAAAGACTCGGGAGAGAAACGCCGTAGATTTATGGGCATCCAGCCTTGGTGTATGACTGGATAATATGAGTTAGTGCCCTTGTGCGGAGGAGCGGGAGGGGGCTGCCTCCCCTCCCCGACTGCTTATACGCTACTGACCTTAGCGTGACCACAGTCTGCGGTAACACGACTGCTGCAAACACAGCCGAGCCCGCGGCGAGCTAAACCCGGAGCAAGTTCGCGCTGAGGACGACGAATCGGGAAGAAACTCCTTGAAATAAACCTAAAAACCGGCTCGCCCAGCGCCGTGCTCTTGATGTGAACTTGACCCTCGCCTCTGACGCTGGATAATAACAACCCGATCCCGTGTCAGTGGCTTTAATTCATCAACACGGCGGGCACGTACCCCGGCCGCCCTCGCCATGAGAGCACACGGGATACTACCCAATCGGAGCAGAACGAGTCTCTCGCAGACAGATACCTCGGAACACACGCAGCCCGTCCAGCAACTCTGGCCAGCGCTGTTGTTCTGCTGGGCGAGGCGCTGGCACGGCAACAGGGCTTGCTCGTGGCGGCGCGGAGCTCCGTGGTTGTTGTGGTAACAAAAGCATCGGTGCCGGCGCAAGGGACGGGCGGCGAGGAATGGAGGGCGAGAGGCAGGTGGTGACGGAGGCTGCGGGCGGAGTGTGGGCTGTGGGGTGTGCAGGGACGAGTGAAAGCGCCGGTGTGGGGCAGGTGGGAGGTGCGTTGAGTCTAGGGAGAAGGCGTGGGTGTGAAGGATGTGGGTGTGTGGGGAGAGGGGTAGTGGGGCATGTGGGTGGGTGTGGGTGTGAGTGTGGAGGTGGAGAGGAAGGAGGGCGGGCGGGCACCATAACAACCACGTGCGCCTCGGGTTATCGCCGTCCTTCATGGAGCGACCTTACGGCACTTCTGTCTCATGGTGACTGAGGAGGCGGA
>NC_051404.1:3313638-3314323 GCF_015228065.2 Penaeus monodon | reverse complement strand
CTGATACCGCAGAGTCCAGTACCGTTATCAGTAACGTCACAGAGTAAAACCGTAAATAAAAAAACTCACTCTAATATCGGCCCCAGCCTAATCGCCCCCTCCATTCTTAGAAGGAAAAAACGCGAAAAAGAACTTGGCGCCTCCCACCCTCATTAGCGTAATCCTACCTCTGACCCTTTTCCCTCCGATAAATAAATCCCGTGTGACGATTTCCACGCTCTTTATCTCTCCCTCTTATCTCACGCTCTCCTTTCTTGCTCTGTTTTGTTCCACGTACCATAACCTGCTCCGTATCGCCATTGAATAACTGCTCAATGCTTTATGTTTTAATTTCATTTTTCGTCCTTCGACCATCTATCTTGCCAAGTGACATCGAAAACATATTCATAACCACTCGTATTCAGACACGTGTCCACACCCACCCATCCACACTCACACACACTCACACTTACTTCCACACACTCCCACACTTACACCCACACACTCCCACACTTACACCCCCCACCCCCACACTTACACCCACACACTCCCACACTTACCCACACCCACCCCCACACTTACACCCACACATGCACATGTATTCAGAAACGGCTCGGAGGGAACAACAGGACACACGCCCCGCTTTCACTCTCACATCACAGCGGCTAAGATAAAAAAAACACACATCCCTAAGCTCACAGACATT
>NC_051404.1:3313393-3313527 GCF_015228065.2 Penaeus monodon | reverse complement strand
CATATACCCTTTCGACCACCGGCGTCAGTTAAAAAGGCAAATGACAGTAGGTGACCGCGGCGCCGAGATCCATTTTACGGAGGAATAAAAGTGTGTCCTTGACCATCCTGTTGACGGAACGCAGCCAAGAAGAC
>NC_051404.1:3312577-3313188 GCF_015228065.2 Penaeus monodon | reverse complement strand
TGGGTTATTATAACCACCTTCTTCCACCCCCCCCACCTCCTCCCCCCCTCTACCCTTTCCCTCACTAACACCACTAACCCCTCCCCCCCCCTCACAAATAGAAAGCGGGTTTTGAAGTAAGAAATTTCTGGAACATTTTCCGGGGGGAGAGGGAGGGGGGGGGTGTCAAAAGGGTGTTCGAGTAACCTACTTTATGGTTCGACTTCAGAAATATCTTACGTTATCCGGTTTTCATGGGCACTCTACTCTGACAAACGGACAAAAAAAAACAAACAAAGATAATCTAAAACCATAAAAATATGTGAAACAATGAGAAGGTCAACAGAAGATTAACAACAGCGACATTTTCCCTCTCTTTTGGTCCCACTTTTGAGAGCAACAGTGTGACCCGCTGTCTTGTAAATCGTCCATCGTCCGTCACTGTTAACCTCTGACCCCTGGCGTCACTTCTCCTTTCATCCTTTTTATTTTCATCTCTATTATCATCAATATTTTTTACGATTATATTTACTGTTGTCGTCATTTTATACTAGCTTCCTTCCACGAACTCTTTTCCTCCTCTTCGCACTTCTTTTTAGTCTTTTCTTCTCCGTTCTGTCCCGCATTTCCCG
>NC_051404.1:3312466-3312546 GCF_015228065.2 Penaeus monodon | reverse complement strand
GCCCTTCATCCGACGCCGCCGCCAGAGGGACAGGAGAAGGAGCAGGGGGGTTAAGGGTTGCAGGAGACGGAAGCGTGTGC
>NC_051404.1:3312212-3312344 GCF_015228065.2 Penaeus monodon | reverse complement strand
AGAGTAGACTTCTGACAGGAAGATGTGATCACGCGGAAATGATAATCGCGGTGAATGATCGCGAGTAATCGAGCGTGACAGAGTTCTCAAGGACGCTTTTGCAGGTGCCGAAAGGGGGCGAGGGACGGCGAC
>NC_051404.1:3311562-3311778 GCF_015228065.2 Penaeus monodon | reverse complement strand
GGGGGGGGGGTAGAGAGAGGTCATCTTCCCATTTCGCATACAAGCCCTACGGGCCCCTCCCCTCACCCACCCACAAACACGGCATGCCAGCCAAGCGTTGCATGACGAGCGCCTGTGGTTTGTCACAACGCCGTCCCCGGTCAACAGGCCCTTTTCCTTCGACATCCTTCGACGGCTGTTCAAGTCCTCCTTGACGCCGGCGACGACGACGCTTCG
>NC_051404.1:3309796-3311077 GCF_015228065.2 Penaeus monodon | reverse complement strand
TGCGGGTAAAAGTGAAAGCCAAGGTCGAGCTATCGCGCTGGCTATGGTAAGTGTCAAAGCCTGGTTTTCTCCAAGGACAGGTGTGTACACATAGACAAGACCGTCAAGTCAGGGTCACGCGATGACACACATTCTCACACCTCTTGGCTACGCGCTCCAGCTGGCTCTTCGCCTGCCCTCTCGCTTTCGGCCCTTGCACTCGCCAAGCGTGTCCGTTCAGGAGGCCTGTGCGCTCCGACGTGCGTTCGGTGCTTTCGCCAGTCTGTGCCGCCTGTCGCCTGTGCCCACCGCTGGACGACCGTTTCGCTGCGTAGAAGGGTGACAACGCCCGCGAGTGATTGACGTGCTCTCCCGCCGCTCCGAAGGGGAGGGGGGGTACCCTCACCTACGGCGCAAGGTGGTACAATGCGTCAGCAGGGCTCGCTAGTGACGCACATCATCGCGGCGTTCTGCGGCACAACACGGAGGAGCCCCGACGCCCACGTAACAGCATTGAGATAATTTCTTAGCTACGCACTTGAGGAGGCCAAGGACCTCCCGAGTGATCAGCTTCCAGAATGGTTCGTCCGTTCCAGCCTCGCAGGATCCCGAGCAGCCTGGCCTTCCTCCCTCGCCGCTCCTCCACAGCTGGTCGTCGCCGCGTGCATCCTTCGCCCCCGAGGTCGCCACACACAGGCGGCACCCTCTCGCGTCGGGCACCGTCTCTCTCCCGTCACATGGCCACACGCTGTGCAGCAACAGAGGCCTCGCCGTCCTGAATCCATAGGCACTCGCACTCCCCCTGTCTCTGGAACATTCTAGTTTAGTCTACCCTCCGTTGCCTCAAACCTCAAGCCTTTGCCCGATTACCGGAGCGGCGACGGGGGAATGAGCATGGCTGTGACAGGTCGGTTACTCGGTTGACCTTGTCTATGGTAAGATTTGTAAACAGAAAGCACCAGACTCAAGAACTTCATAAAATACATTATGAGACATATTATTTTCGTGCGGGGGGGGGGCCTAAAAAGATATACTATAAATCGTATTTTTACGTGAATTACGTGAGCCTCTGTACATATACATGTGGTTAATGCCTGTGCTCGTCTCCAGGGAATACCCTCCTAAAATCATGGCTTTTTTATAATCCTCAGATGGGTTAGGCCTACGAAAAAGCCAAACTAGATAAGCCCAAGATATTCGTTTTTTTAGGAGGTGCATGCATGAATACACACACGACCACAAGATATAATTTTTCCCTATCTTCAAGGAACGGTAGAGTAACAGAGTGAGTCATAAAATTGT
>NC_051404.1:3308802-3309716 GCF_015228065.2 Penaeus monodon | reverse complement strand
CTCTCTAGAGAAGAGGCCAATCACCGGAAGCGGTTTAGTCGACGTGACTATCGGCGAAGCCACCAAGGACACGCCAAGTACACATGGCGGGCGCTTCATATCTGGCGGCGGCGCGAGGAGAGATCGCCTCGGCGGGCTGGCCTCAGCGAGCTCACTCGGGAAGCCTTCTTTCTCGCTTCATTCCTCATTCATTCAATGCCATGCCTTCATCGGGCACACTGAATGTAGCAAAGTCCAATCATCCAATAGACTGTAAGCGTGAGGTTCACGAGAACCTCACGAGAACCTCCGCTGCGACCGAAAGTGCCATAGTCCTACAATGTCACCGTCACACGAGAGATCACCATCGCCATATCATGAGTCTCCCTCGTGTCAGGCATCGTGTTCACCTCGACAGCAAAGTCAGCAGACAACAAACAACTATAAATAACATCGCCATTATCAAACACACTGTGCCTCGCCATTAAAATACCGCGTCATTATCAACAAACCCACCGCAAATGGTCTCACACAGCATGGTCACCTCGAGCCTCATTGCCCAAAGCTACCGTCACTAACAGCAAATAATGGCTACAATAAAAACAAAAAATTGAAGTACATAATACAGTCTTCGGATACAGGGATTTTACCTAATAACTTTCGTTTTAAAAGAAAAGAGGCGGAAGAAAATCCACCGGTTTTGTCGCGACCTCTCAAGCTCATTCTCCTATGCTTCCATATAGGCCTACACAGAAGGGTGAAGTAATGCCTCCTGAAAGTATTTCAACTCTAAGGAGCACTAAGGCTCATGAACGCGTTTCCTTCCGAGGACAAACTAACCCTTAAGATCCTGACTGGTGTAGCCTCGGGCGAACAAGTAATGACAGGCTTTATATCATCATTATATTTATGAAGAACCGCTGACTCACTGGCCC
>NC_051404.1:3308270-3308773 GCF_015228065.2 Penaeus monodon | reverse complement strand
GATTCGGTTCACTCTGCCTCGCGGTTCATTCCTCGGTGTTTATGGCCCTTCCTGGTAGTTCACGGTCAATTCAGTTAGCGTTCTGGATCTCTCGGCGGCGCCCTGGCTTCCCGCTCGGATTCCGCCAGACTCCCGGATGTTGTAAGGCCCTGTTGATTCATTCGCCCTCAGACGCTGCGGTTGGAGGCGTCGTTAACAATCCTCATTCTCCAGCTTGTTGCTCGTGGGAGTTCGTGTTGCGCTTCGCATCGCCCGCCCGCAGTGGAGCTCCCAGCCTCGTCCGCGCCGTAAAATCCACGCTCGCTCTGCCACTTTTATCTTGCATCCCTAAGCGGCAGCCGCCCAAAAAGCTGTCAGTCATGAAGGAGCATCTGGAGACGGAGGGAGACGTGCCCACGCCGCGAGCAATGCCTCGCCGAGAACGAATAAATAACAAACCCCAAAGGAAGGCAGAAAAAAGAAGGAAACTTCAGGTAAATGTAAATGTCGTAAACTTGCCGGAA
>NC_051404.1:3307601-3307719 GCF_015228065.2 Penaeus monodon | reverse complement strand
CCTGGCCAGCCCTCGGAGTCCACCTGGCATGGGCGCAGGGGGGGCGGCGAGGGGATCCTGACGGCGCGGGGGTCACGCCCAGGACGAGTGGGAGGATGATTGCCCTCAGTTCACTAAC
>NC_051404.1:3306796-3307280 GCF_015228065.2 Penaeus monodon | reverse complement strand
CGACAGAGCAAGAAATCGAGTAGGAAATGGTCTAAAGGAGGAAGACGAAGGAGGTACACAAGAGAACAGAAGAATGAAAAAAAACAGAGGATAAAAGAGGCATAGAACCGAGATGATTCTCCTACGAGGAAAACGAAGCATGATCAAGGAAACAAAGTGGGTTGCGAGAAATCCAGCAGAGGAAGCGCGACCAACAAGTCATTCGGGGGGGGGGGGGGGAAGAAGGATAACTGAAGGAAGAGGTCACGGGGCAAGGGAAGAGTCGCGATTTCAAGGTCAGCCAACGAGGGAGAACAGCACAGCGTCAGAGTCTCCATTTTTTTTTTTAAACAACACCGTAACAACCATAAAATTAAAGTAGAACTTCGAGGATTTCGGAAACCCAGACAAAGGCATACCTCGGGGCACGCTTCCAGGAACTGCGCGCCCTGCATTCAGTGAACTCGTACTCTCTATTGTTTACATACACGCGCACGCGCGCTCT
>NC_051404.1:3306251-3306666 GCF_015228065.2 Penaeus monodon | reverse complement strand
ACTTCAGTTTAAAAAAGGAGATAATTCCTAATTATACGTCGTTCTTGATGTTATCTGAAGATTTTTTTCTTTCAATAATAGCCATTATCGTGTCGCCCACAGTAACATGGCCACAATGCTAAAAATATACAATCTTTTTACAGTTCTTTTCTTACTTTCTTTTATCGTCCGTTATCAACCGTTGACATCAACTATCTCGTTTTCGGGGAAACTCTGCAACGCTGCACATTGTTGAAATTGTAATACAAAATGGCGTGTCGTATGGCACCAGTGACTGGTAAAATAATTTTGCAAAGAATAGGCCATTCAGTGTTTATTCACGAACACTAATAGCCCTAACATCCACAACTAAAAGGAAATGACACGAAAATGTGCATGCGAAAAAAGGAAAAAGGAAAATCCGAATTAATGACGA
>NC_051404.1:3305950-3306189 GCF_015228065.2 Penaeus monodon | reverse complement strand
TCGTCATAAGATGCTTATCACCACTATGATAACTGTTCTATCATCATAGCCATCATGTTTCGAAGACATACAGATACACTAACTAAACAAGGTAGTAATTATCAATTTCATCTTAAATACTTTTAACTACAATCTCGTACGGCCCTAACGTACACATAGAAAGACTGATATGATCTTGGCGTTGTCTACCTGAGTATAAATCTGTAAACAACCTAGGGAAACTGGAGGTCACTTGAGCA
>NC_051404.1:3303631-3304247 GCF_015228065.2 Penaeus monodon | reverse complement strand
AAGCCTCGCACGTGACTGCACAGGTAATGGCAGTCAGCATTAAATTATCTCAAGGTGATCAGACAAAGCAACCGCCTGAGGTTATAGCACGATGTTACAATAACCATCAATAACAAGAACATGTTCTGTGTTTGGTACACGCACATGAGTTCCCTGCTTCCCCTGCACGCCGTCCCCTGCCCGCGTCTTCATGTTGCCAGGAGCAACGTGCTCCTCGCACACACACGGGCATGTGTGCACACGGACTCATGCTTAGACCTACATTTACATTTTGCGTATTTGTTTTAGTTTCCACACAAGCAAATACACCAAACAGTGTTTATTTACACTCCAATGGAAGCGAGAGATAAGGAAGAAGGACACTACAAGCTGGCTAGGCGTTCACACGGACATTTCAAGCCGGAGTCGTTTCCCCTGCATTCCCTAATGACCCGATCGCTACGGGCCGCCTCTCGGGCATGTGTAAAAACTTGATAAATCCTTATCTTATGGAAGGTGATAGGGTGTATTTGGGTCACTGATCCCTTATCACTGGGAGTCTATGACTACGGACATCACATGTGTTGAAAGGTAGAGATAAGCCAATTGGGAGTGATAAAAGAATGAGCTAATGTTT
>NC_051404.1:3301772-3303554 GCF_015228065.2 Penaeus monodon | reverse complement strand
CTCCCTAAAAATGAACTGCCTGGCAACGTTCCCCAAAGGCGTGGAGGGACTGGCAGTACCTGAGAGCGAGGATTCAGAGGGCGTCGCGACGCTGCGTTGGCTCAGCATGGACGTTGTTGAGGCGACAGCACTGTGTGGCGGACTGTGGGAGTTAAGGTCAAGGTCCCAAAAGTTAAGGTCAACCTCCCCGATGTCAGTGAGTGCCAGTGTCATCGGCGGACTCATCTCCACGCCCACGCTGACGAAGGCCTGGGGGGACACGGCTCCGGGGGTGGTGAGCGGCGAGGAGCTGGACACCTCGGAGCAGCTCTCGTCGTCCATGGCGGAGAGGGTGAGTGTGACACCGCCAGGGCCCAGCACGTACATGCCACCTCGGCCGCCCGAGGTAACGACTTTCGTCATACGGACTGCAACGCGTTACGACTTCGACAATAAATGGCGGAGGAGGCTGACAATCCTCACGGACACTGCCCGGCGACTGATAAATGTCTGATATCACGAAATCGTCGTTGATAAGTTCTTATTATGGGCAAGATAAAAAAAATGGTTCACTTGGGTCAATGTGCGATATACTCCAAGGTTAGAACACAAGCACGAGCCCCGTGCATGTCAGCTCTCCCAGGTTCACGCAAAGCACACGTTTCTTCGCAGTAATGGCAGGGTTCTTGCGTGTGCTGAACTCATGGCACATCGGCGACACTGAATGGCAACTGCTGCTCTGGGTCAAGTACACGCGGGTCACGGCCGCAGAAAGAGGCTGGCACTATGTAGGTCGATTCACCTTGCTTACCGGATCACAGTCTAACTTTTCATTTCACTGCAGACGTTCCGCGGGAGGATACGGCGCGGCCTGGAGGGCGGAGCTGTCCCGAGGTGGAGTGTGAGTGTTGTGGAGGAGATAGCGCCCAGGAGGCTCAACATGACCTTGTCTGCCCCCTGCACGGCCCGGACGCTCGCCGCTAAACACCAGCCTCAATGGTACGTTTATCCGATTTTTTTTTTCCAAAGTTGTTTATCTAATCAATCGTCCGTTTATCTTTTGAGGCCAAGTAGAGGGTTCACGTCAAGTCTAGTTATCTCGTAGTTATGTGATATGACCATCACATCACTGAGAATGTTCCGACATGTAAAAAGTCTCCTTCGCGCACAAAATACTTCAACATCTTTCTTTTCAGGCGACAGTCAGAGCACGGGCGAAGCACAACCTTCCTCGACCGTCACGCGCTCGTACATGACGCTTTACCCGACACAAGCGCACACGAAGGTTTGTTTCCAGGGGCGCGAGCCGGCGAGAGTGGCGGAGCGAGGGTACACTCACCACGGCAGCCAGCGAGCAACTGACAGAGTGAGTGGCCCAGACACCTCCCGCCCGCCCAGGTAGGCACAACAGGTAGGCTAACTTCAGCACCTGTTGAGCCATCGCTAAACGCAATTTTTTCCCTCTTCCTCCACGCACGCCGAGCGGATTTTTTCCACGCTTGCAAGCGGGTCTCCGTCATCGAAAGCAGAAAATCTAGCCATATGAAGGTGATCCGCAGGAGCATCCACACGCGGGGCCGAAAAGGCGGTGGAAATTTCCTTCTCATGACATCCGGCAACCCCTCTCCTCCTCTGCTTCCCCCCCCCCTCCCCTACTCCCCCCGCGGATCAGGACAACACTCGGAGACTCACGAAAGACCTCCGAATCGTGAACTTAATTCGTGTGTGAGCATGACTCGGAATTTTACCAACAAGGAACTTGCGAATGAGCTTGGCATAGGAATGACAGGGGAACAAGAACAA
>NC_051404.1:3301437-3301726 GCF_015228065.2 Penaeus monodon | reverse complement strand
AAAGAAAGGGAGGCAGAAGAGAAGACAGATGGCTAGAAAAGGGGTAGATGAAGAAAAGTAAAGAGGAGGGGGACCGAACGCCTTAGAAAAGAGTTTATGTCGGGGGCATAAAGGCAATGGCATTAATGCAAGGCATGGCAAAGCAGGTCGCGGGGGACAACGAGCATACGAATAAGGGCCCAGGACTTTTCTGACGAACTGAATCGGATGGAAGGCCGCGCCAATCGTGGAGGGAATTCGCTAAATGGCGGGAACCACAAAACGCATGTCATATTTGATGCCATCTTGA
>NC_051404.1:3300784-3300903 GCF_015228065.2 Penaeus monodon | reverse complement strand
GCTATAATCTTCACAATCGCCCAGGCGAATGCTGGTAATGATAACGCTGTTTCCTGGTGAGGATGCTACTTTTGATGATGCGAACGATTCTGAAGATGACAATGATTTTGAAGAAAATA
>NC_051404.1:3300353-3300723 GCF_015228065.2 Penaeus monodon | reverse complement strand
CAATAACAACAGCAACATTTATGCGTTATATAACACCATCATACCCTCAAGCAAGCACGCCAGGGAGGGGTGGGGTGGGGGGTTGGGGGCAGCACCGTGGGAGCGTCTCATTACATGTCCTCCCGTGGCATGTTATCACCCCCCCCCCCCGCTCTCCCCTCAACCCCTATCCCCTTCCGCCTTGCGCCACGATCACGTCGAGACTTAAAGAGTCAACTATTTCATTGAGGTGAATGAGATGGCAAGATGGACACAACGTATGCGATATACCCAGCGCACAAGCACAAATATATGTTGTTGTTTTTTTGTGTGTGTTTTTTTAAACAAGGGCATACACAGAAACACTAAAAACTAAAGTCGTTCGCTGCAA
>NC_051404.1:3299893-3300282 GCF_015228065.2 Penaeus monodon | reverse complement strand
GAGCCAATTCCTCCTCTCACGCAAGCAACCGCCAACAAACAAGCTAAGCGATTCTTAGCAAACAATTACGCGCCAAAAAGTGGGCCTCCGTCGCGCCAGGGTCGAGAAGGGAGGGAAGGGGGGGGGGTCACGCAAGACGCGCTTCATCTTGACTCGTAGCGCCGGGAAGGTCTAATTCATAACCTGTTTACGGTGTCCTTGTGTCTATTTATCTTTTGAAATCCCTGTTTGATTTTGTGTGTGTGTGCTGAAGCGGAGTTATTTATATTGCAAAACGGTTAATATGTGTGAATATAACCCCTTGCAGCGTACTAATATTGTATGATTCATGACGAGGAAGTTATTCTGCATTAATGATGTGGATCGCCCATGCGCTAGCCAGTCGCTTG
>NC_051404.1:3298849-3299699 GCF_015228065.2 Penaeus monodon | reverse complement strand
GGTACACGCCCTACATACAAACAGAAACAACACCATCCTCTCCATTTCCACAGAAGCCGCAAACATCACAAGCCGAGCCCCAAAACACCTGCCCTGCAGCGAGCGCCTCGTCTCTCCCGCGGGTCTTCATCCGCAATGACTTCCTCGCTTCACGGGACTAGGTCCTGCTTAAGATCGTGGCTTGATGAAGGAGTTTGAAAAAGGGTGAATGGGGGAAGGGAGAGGATGAGGGTATCGGGGGGAGGGGAGCTTATGGAGGTGGGGGGAAGGGGAGAGGGCATGGCGAGGAGGAAGGGGAGAGGGTATGGGGAGGAGGAGGGGGAGAGGGTATGGGGAGGAGGAGGGGGAGAGGGCATGGCGAGGAGGAAGGGGAGAGGGCATGAGGAGGAGGAGGGGGAGAGGGCATGGGGAGGAGGAGGGGGAGAGGGTATGGGGAGGAGGAGGGGGAGAGGGCATGGGGAGGAGGAGGGGGAGAGGGTATGGGGAGGAGGAGGGGGAAAGGCCAATAGAGGGGGGGATGAACTTTTCTTTACGCACCCTCCCCCTCCTCCCCCTGTTGCCTTCGGCCAGTGACTCCCTTATTTCTACCTCTGCCCTGCGGCTTGTGTAAAGGTAAACACCGCGTAGTTTTCCTTTCGAGCGTTTTTTTCTCTCTCTTAAGGACGAAGGCTAAATAATTTTTGTGAGGATTGTAACACGACCTTATTATAAGAGCATGTTCACTTTTAACAAAACAAGTTATATTTAGCTTAACGAACACTTGTCTACCGGGCTAACACAAGTGTTGTAGTTTTACCAGGCCAATATGTCGGGCAGTACAAAACGGTCTCTGTCTATCTGTCTGTTCATA
>NC_051404.1:3298270-3298675 GCF_015228065.2 Penaeus monodon | reverse complement strand
GCCACCTACGCACACCCTACCCCGACGTACCTGCGGGCTTTAGATTGAAATCGCACGAGCAATTAAAAGTTAAGGAGACAGGATTCACACGATGGGCTCCCGGATCCCGAAATAGTGTCGAGGATTCGCTTTAACACGGAGGGCATCCACACTCTCTGCTCGCTCGCTCAACCGTGCGCTCGCCCCTGTTCTCTGGCACCCTTTCTATGCCAGCGATGACAAGGGTGTGTGCGGCAGGGCGGGGTGCGATACACGGCGTGCAGAGACGTGTAAACATACTTTGTTAACTCGTGGATAGACGTCAATGACTGGTGCCTTAATAACCAGCAAAATAAAACTAACCTATAAGTATCTTCCATAACAACAGTGACACCTTAACACAGAAGTGTTTCCCTCCGTTCGTTG
>NC_051404.1:3296378-3298153 GCF_015228065.2 Penaeus monodon | reverse complement strand
TTTCACACGCCGCCAGACCCGGCCCCCCACCTCACACCAGCGACCTTGCACGCGTGGACGTAATAGTGGCAATCAGCGGCTAATTACTTGTGATAATGAAAGGTGGAGGCGTCAGACTGTTAGCTAGGATCACACCTCCATAACATTTGTGTGTACGAATACGTATGTTCCCAACGCACATATGTAAATGTGCACACGCACGGTATATATAGCTATATATCACGGCAAGTAAACACCTGCATACCAACTAGCATATAATGACAGACAGTTACACGTGTATGCCCATGCGTTCAATGTCACAGCCCTTCACTTCCGTTCATTATGCATGCGCACAAGCACAAGCCGGAATTTGACACTGAAACTTACAGAGGAGCCACAATTTACTACGGGATACTGGGCTGAAACGAGTTTGTCCTTCACAAAGTAGGATCGCCCTGTAGTTAAAGCTCACTGTAGTTAGAGCGTGCGTGGAAAGATATCCAGTCTATAGGCGCCCCGGCCCCGAACGCCCCCTCAGAATGCCAGCACCAAGGCACGCGGGCCTTTTCGTTGGCATCATAGATTCCCGCGGGAAGGCGCAGTCGCCAAGGTCTCTCTGGCGCTGACCTTCGGGCGGCGTGTGCTCTACATCAGGGGCCGGGCTGCGGCGGCCACCACGTGCCTGGTAACACAGCTGGGAGGGGAGCCAGCAGGGGTTAGCATGCAGCTTTGGGTCGAGATGGCGAAAAAAGAAAAGAATAATAATAATTCAAAAGAAGAAAGTGATCTCAGCGCCTCGGTGGCGTTTCAACCAACAACACGTCTTGGAGGATGATGGCCTTTCGCGGGCCGTTCCTCTCAAGGCAAACCGACCTCTATGAACTCCCAGAGGAAGGACTCAAGTCGCCCGCCGCCCCGTGCCCCTCGGCGAACCGCTAATATTGAATCCGAAGCCTTAATTACCCTCGCGGGAAGGGTCAAAATTAAGAGCAGCGCCGATGGATTCTCATGAGGGCCTCAAGACAAACGCCGTGAACCAATTGTGAATGTGGTAAAAATGTGGCGGAGTTTTGTGTGCGCGTGACTTTGCAGAGGTCAAATGTGGCTGGCGGACGAGCAGCAGCTCCCTGCGGCTCCTCGGCCCACGCTAACTGTCTCAAGTTGTGCTCCTGGAGTTCCGAATGCGGCAGTGACCAAGCCAGCGCCCCGCCCCCTCCACGCTTGCCCCAGCCCTCGGCCCGCGTCGCTCAGCCTAGCTTTAAAGGCCTCGCCTGCAAGCCCAACCCGAGCGCTGGCTTTTCACGTGCAGCACGAAAATTGATGGCAATTTTCCAGTGATTACCGCACGCCGAGGCACGAGGGATATCCGGCCGTGCGCGAGGGGGGCGTAGGGGCGGCGAGCGAGGAATGCCGCGTGTGGGATACGTGCCAGGTGAGGCGGGACCACGAACGTCGAGGGCAATATCCTCACGCTGGGTTCCTCATGGCCGCCTCCCCCTCGCCGACGCGCCTCACAAAATACAATCCCGCCGCATGTTGCTTGCTTCGCCACGCAGACCTCGCACCTGTGTCATGCATCATTATCGTCAAGCAGCAGGCAGAGGGGCTCGCCTGCGCCTCCGCTCATGGCTCTTCCTCGGCGGCGACCTTGCCAGGAGCCGCGGCTTCTTCGGCAGAGGCAGCCGATTCAGAAGCGAGGGTGATAGACGGCGGCCGAGTGGAGCTCCGCGGCCAAGGCGCCCCAAAACCTCGCCAAAACACGGCCATCCGCCGTCAAAACACCCAGGTCGTCACCC
>NC_051404.1:3295938-3296305 GCF_015228065.2 Penaeus monodon | reverse complement strand
AGCCCTTAGTAGCAACTCATGCTACTCTGCTCATCATAACCCTTTGGCGCGCGACAGGTACGTCGTCGCATGCCGAATCTCATTAAAAGTGACTATAAAATCCTGGGAAAAAAAACTCTCAAGTTCACGAGGCCGAGGTTAAGGACCCCGCCCCTTCATCCCCCCTCTCGCCCCCTCCCGAAGTTTCCATCCTTCCTCCTGCCGTCACACCGGACCCGGAAAGCACGGCGTCACCTGATTCAACCGCTCGCGCACCTGCAGGGCCGCGCATCACGCCACTCGAGGAAGCCGAGCGACTTCTCATTATTTTCAACATGCTGATTTAATACACGGTGATTTAGTAGTAGCAGTTGTGGCGGTGAGAGTG
>NC_051404.1:3295368-3295534 GCF_015228065.2 Penaeus monodon | reverse complement strand
CACCAATAATGACAATGATAATAACAATAACTACTATAGTCTATGGAAATTAATGACGACAAAAATGCTCACATTGGTTACATAAAAAAACACTGAACACAAAACTAATGCACACAACAACGGCAAACTTACTAATAAAATCCGAAATATCATCACTAAAAACTAA
>NC_051404.1:3294058-3294955 GCF_015228065.2 Penaeus monodon | reverse complement strand
CAACGCCAACATGTGTTATGACGTTCTTTACAAATGGGATCATAAAGATACTATAGCGAAAGACAATCACTATAATAACCATGGTAACGATTATTGTTGGTAATACTGTTATTATCACCGTTAACACCCATGATAGTAAGAACGCTGTGAATAAAAGTACGGCGTTGATAAAAGACGGCGAAAATTCGTCTTAATTCTCAATAATATCATAACCATAACAGTGTACAGGGTTTGTTACGCATTTTGGCCTCAACACATTCTAATAACGACACGCAATTTCCATGCTAATCAACCCGTGGTTATGCCACAGAAGTTACTAACATCATCGTGAAACATTCCCTTCCCTCTGTTTTCTATTTCTTAGGGGATGTCCTATTCCTATTCTTGCTATTCTCCCCCTTTGCAGTTACTTTTACCCCCCCCCCCCTCCCGGTGTCACGCCTATGTGACGCCGTAGCCCACTCGCCACGGTGCAGTGTCGTCTAAGCCGACAGAGGCCCGACGGAACACACGCGACGTTGCCAGGGTATGCGTGGGGGGTGGCGCAAGCCCTCCCGCGGGCGAGCCGTAGCCGTGGTGATGAAAGCGTGTGGTGAAGGCTGCGTGTGGTGAGGCCGAGGAGGGCCCCGGTGACACAGTAACATTGGCTCTGGTGGCCCCGTGGCCCGGCCCAGCTCCACTTTCTCCCCTTGAGTGCGAGTGCCGGCCGGCCCCGCGCTCCCACCTTGGCCCCGCAACCCGCCTGGCACTGTGTCACTTCCACTTTCATCATCTCTGCGGCTCGGCGCGCCCTATTCTTTCTTATTCTATCTTGCCTTCCTGACACCGCCTTCCCTGCTAGCAGCTTTCCTAGTTCTTCCAAGGTTATATGACTGCTTACAGCGGTGAAGCTGCGGC
>NC_051404.1:3293845-3294017 GCF_015228065.2 Penaeus monodon | reverse complement strand
AGGGGTGTGACGACACCTGAGATTACGCTACTTTTCGTGCAAGTGTGCCACATGCACTCGAGGGACACCAAACATGTGTCTTAGTAAATTTCGGTAGATACTACATATTTTGCAACTTCGCGCAAGTACATGGGTGTCCTCGTGTGGAGTTGAACGAGATTAGACTCCTACT
>NC_051404.1:3293498-3293674 GCF_015228065.2 Penaeus monodon | reverse complement strand
TATTTCACTCAGTATTGAAATCTCTCTGCGCGACGGCCCTGTCTCCATAGCGCCTTCGAAGGACTCTGCTGCTCGCGCTCTCTGCTTGGCGGCTGTTCCCTTGCTCAGCGCACGGCGGTGGGTTTGGTATTGTCTTTGGTGAAGGGACACATTCGAGACCAAATAAGGAAAAGGGC
>NC_051404.1:3292485-3293194 GCF_015228065.2 Penaeus monodon | reverse complement strand
TCATAAGCCCGGCCGGGGTTTATCTGCACCATCAGCCCGACAGAAAAAAGATCGCGCCCTCACACATTCCCGGGATACTCCAGGTCCCGCCCTCATGGAGCTGATGATGACGACAACGGTGGTGAGCTTCTTCGCTTGATGGCGGTTCTGCAATTGACGGAAGCCTAGACAGTTGTGCAGAACGTTCCAGAAGAAGGGGGTGGAGGGCAGATGGCAAGGCAGGTGGCAAGGCAGGGGTGGGGGTGGGAGCTAGTTAGGTCATGCGTGATATTCATGACAATGCTCGTGACGATCGTGTTGGGGACGATGGTGCTCGTCACGATGACCTTGTGGTGATGACTTTGTGATGGTGACCTTGTGAATGTGGTGGTTTTGTAGAGCTCCTATTCATGGTGACTCTTCGGAAGTTGTTCTGTCGACGGTCGTGTTTGGTCGGCGATGGTGACGTTGGTGCGATGGTTACCTGGTTCTGATTTTGCCCTGATACATTTTTATCGACGCGTATCTTAATCTCAAGCGATGCCCCCGAGACTATAAAGAAAGGCTGTGTATTCTTAAATGACAAATAAAAGTGGGCACTACCGGTGGCTCAGTGTTGTAAACAGACCTAACGGAATCGGAAGTACGGAGCCCCTTGACTGGAGTCTATAACGAAAACATTTACCGGGATAGTGAGGAAACGATCTCGTGGCTGTGCCAGAGGCTGAAT
>NC_051404.1:3292290-3292378 GCF_015228065.2 Penaeus monodon | reverse complement strand
GCGAAGGAGCGGGTTCTCGCCTCGACGGTCACTGACCCCAACACGAGGACTCGCCGCCCCGCCCAGGACAGCTCCACCTGTTGCTCGT
>NC_051404.1:3292083-3292249 GCF_015228065.2 Penaeus monodon | reverse complement strand
TTCCTTCTTCATCCTTTTCCCCATTCCTTCACCAGGTTTTACTCTTCCCCACCTTCTCCACTAGCCTTCCTGTTCTACCTTTTGTTATCCCTCTCTTTGCTTGCTCCTCCTCCCTCACGCAAGTCTCCAACAAACATTTTTTTTTACTATTTTCCTTCTTCACCAT
>NC_051404.1:3291740-3292029 GCF_015228065.2 Penaeus monodon | reverse complement strand
GAACATCACTCCTGGCTTCTTCACTCTTCCTTTCAATCCCCACACATTAAGTCCCTCCTCTTCCTTTTTTTAACGCCAACAGCAAATTAATAAAAATCAGGCAACGGGAAAAAGGTACAATTTAACTAAATGACAACCATAAAACAACGGCAAAGGGTAATTAACAGGAAGTAAGAACGTAACAAGGTATGCATTAAGGGCCAAGGTAAGACGCTGCCAAAATAGCTAGTAACCCTTACGTCACCCGCGGTTCTTGACCCCTTCCTCCAGCTGACCGATTCATATGGCA
>NC_051404.1:3290578-3291628 GCF_015228065.2 Penaeus monodon | reverse complement strand
ATAGTTCCCCATATCCAACGCGAGTCTCTTCCTCTCTTCTTAAACGGGTTTGTGTTTTCTTTTTGAATGCACTGTAGGTTTCCAGTTCCTCTTCTGCCTCTCGTCCACTTCCAGACGCACAACGGTCGCTCGAAATGTCCAAGTCCCTCATTCCTTCGCAGAGTTCAAGCCCATAATTTCTTAGTGATGCCTATGCTTCCAACTTCTCCAAGTCCCTCGTTCTTTCAGATGTCCAGTGCCTTTGCTTCGGTGGGATCTGCTCAAGTCCCCTTGCACCGTAGTGTCCCACTTCCTCGTGTTTTCGTCCGCAAGGAGGTCTCACAGGAGTCTCCCGGCCGACACACAACGCAAGCCCGAATGTCAAGAGAAATGGATCTTGAACGGACTTGCTTCCACGATACAATTGTACTCGGGCTTGTGCGGGCGATCTCCTGCAGCGACGCCATTGTTCTCAAGCACCTGCAACGTCCCCTCCAACCTCACTCACCTCCGAGATTTGCCATCCAGCAATCACGTGACGACCCTGGAACAATGACTTTATGGTGTTCACGTGACCACTTCTATCTGGCCGTCGGCGAAATCCGCAATAGCTTTACCCCATTCTCGCTCTCTTATACACGCGCTGATGGCTATCTTGTCAATATACAAAGGCCGCCTCTCAAACTCCTAATCCCACCTTGCGCCGAAAACGTCATGTACCGCCCCTTCCCCTCCTCGCTGCGTAACACTGCCGTTCCAGTCCTTCGGCGCAACAACGCTCTATGGCTTACATCTTCCGAAGCCACCCCAGAGTAAGGGCGCCAATCGCAAGGCCACAAATACCAGCATCCCCAGACGGTATCCATCGCCCGCTCTTGTAAACCTCCCCGACCCCAAGCCTCAAGCACTGCAAGCGGATCTCCGCCCACGCCGCCTACGCCGCCCACGCCGCGCATACGAGGGCATCGCCACAGATGTCCCGCAAGGATCCAGCCCAGTCGCCATGACGTTGTCTATTTCACTTTCCTTCGACGCCGCGGCCGATGACCCAACCCCACCATTCATCGGTCG
>NC_051404.1:3290169-3290434 GCF_015228065.2 Penaeus monodon | reverse complement strand
CTACTTGCCCTCGTTGGGGGAGGCAGAAAAAGCTCTTTCGGACAGCTAATCTTCGGAAAAACAGTTGCAGAGGTTAGTGGACAATGTGAATGAACTGAAACTCTACTGAGGGCTAGTCTTTATTCTGAAGGTGATGTTCAAATCAGGGTGTACGTTACTTTTCCTCACCGTAAATAATACTAAGGCCTTAAATAGCAATAATTTCCGTACATGGAATGAGGGGCAAAACATCATGATATTCATGTGCCCGCCAGAAAGAACTCAA
>NC_051404.1:3289719-3289884 GCF_015228065.2 Penaeus monodon | reverse complement strand
TTTCTTCCCATTTCCATCTTCCCCCCCCCCCCCCGTCACACTCTGCACCTGTACCGCATCCCTCGCGGGCGTGTCCTACATAGGTGTTCCGTGAGCGCATCTGTACCCTGCCTGTGCACGCCCCGTCTCCTTATACGGCAAGATACTACACGCTACCCTTTCCTT
>NC_051404.1:3289498-3289630 GCF_015228065.2 Penaeus monodon | reverse complement strand
TTGCCCCTCACACCTGACTCCAGGTCTTCTCCGCACACTCAATCGCAACGTTGGGGAGTGGCCCTTGAGGGAGGTGGATGTCCTTGAACACTCTTGCGCTCCTCCCCCCCCTCCCCCACCGCTCCGTCCACA
>NC_051404.1:3288483-3288729 GCF_015228065.2 Penaeus monodon | reverse complement strand
CGAGATGACAGCAGGCAGCGTGTCCTTCCTCGAGGCACGCTCGCTATGCTGGATCATGGCCATGTCACCAGAGAGCCACAAGAATGACCGACATCGCCGCCAGCGCTGCCTCCGCTCCTCGCTTGACCGAGCGTTTCCCTTGACGGCGCGAGGGTACGCTTCGCACAGGCGAGCATTTACCTACAACAAAAAGGACGTGAAGGAAATGACATGTTCCCGGACGAGGTGGTTGGCCTTGGATGTCAT
>NC_051404.1:3287687-3288446 GCF_015228065.2 Penaeus monodon | reverse complement strand
TCATCTGCATTCGTTAGCTGCATGTCCCTTGTCCCTCCCATCCGGTTGCCACACAACTGAAGAATGACACCGGAGCTGAAATAAAAATATAAACATATGATTAATATTTATACTCGAAACATTGTGTAAACGGAGAAGCGTCGACGCCTGACGATGCATTCAGTGTGCCAAAGACCCAATCCTCTGCAACGAAAGTGACGTCACCTTCCGTGAATCGTAGATCAGCCCCTACACGCTACGCAGTCTACAGGAGGCCCAGTGGCGAACAGTTAATGGCAGAGACGCAATATTAAGTGAATACCTGTACGATACCAGGCATCCCTGCGCTGAATGCCAACTACCAAACAAGATCCGCCAAGCCATCCTGCCCGACCTCAGCCATGCTTCGCGAGCGCCGATTGGTCCACACGGAGGCGCCCTTCCCCCCCTCGCCAGCTCTTCCTCCGACCAGCAGTGCAACATCCAACAACGTAAATACACACAGCGACGCCGAAGCTCGAACTCCAACGAGCCTTTCGAGTTTTTCGCTCACCTCGTTCCGCTCAGCGGCCCGACACTTACTTCTCAATCTACCCCCGTAAATCTAGCACGACGTGCTCGGCCTGGCTAACTAACCGTCCTCGTCCACATCGTCCCAACACATCTTCCAACCCCGCGCAGAAACTCCGGGCCGGCGCGTCGCACGGTCAGGTGACACAGCGCGGGATATGGTAATGGGATGCATAGGATACCCTTATCAGGATCCCTGCAAGGCCCTGA
>NC_051404.1:3287336-3287599 GCF_015228065.2 Penaeus monodon | reverse complement strand
AGTCACGAGGGACACTTCCGATCATCCCGCTTGCCTCTATCTCCTCCAGCAATCGCTCTTATCTTCGGCCACTGAACCTCGCGGTGAGTAACGCTGGCGGGAAGGGAGGGGAGGGGGGGGGACTTAACTGTTTAATGGTCAAAAATAGTGGGAAAAGTATGATGTTGGGCGGGGGGGGGGGTGAGACGGAGAAGACAGGACGGAACGGGACTGGGCTGGGGGGGGGGGTCATAGATTGCAAGGAGGTAGGGAGACTGAGAGCA
>NC_051404.1:3285844-3286553 GCF_015228065.2 Penaeus monodon | reverse complement strand
CCTGATTGTCCTGGCCACGGAAAGAGAACGGGAGGCGGGGGAGTGTGGGCAGGGGGGGGGTGAGGGGCGGTGGGCTGTCGGGGGTGGATAGCCTTGAACATAGCGGCGCCCTCAGGTTACTGAACTTGGCCGACTCGTGCCACGGCCAGCCCAAGCCAAGCCCGGTGTGTTGCAAGGCTGTAAACCCACTCCGTGACGTGGCGGTGACGTCATCGGGCGTGACAACACGTCCTGACGTCACAACCACACGCAGAGGACGGTCGACGCTCGTAACATTGACCTTCCGATAAAGACGTCGGTTTACTTACTTACGCAAGCCTCGTACGATAGCGGCTCTAGCCATCGAGGAAGTTAACTTACACGTTTCCTGATGCAACGATCCTCAAAGCAGCGAGGCCAATTACTTGATGAGATGGCGAAATAAAAATACCGCAGAAAATAGTTTTAAAAAATCTTATGACTTAGTGCAGGAGGCGACATCGGAAGAGGATGTATTGAAGCGAAGGTCTATGAAAAGTAGAAGATAGACGAAGAGCACAAGAGAATGAGGCATTAAGAGAGTGCAATAAACATCAGCGTAAGAAAAGAAGAGAGAGTGGAGAAGAAAAGGGATGGAACGAGAGGCAAAATGAACGAATGAAAGGATTATTGATAATGGTAATAACAAGGAATGAAAGGAGACAGACAGGTGAAGACATTGGGTGATAAA
>NC_051404.1:3285124-3285742 GCF_015228065.2 Penaeus monodon | reverse complement strand
GCGAAACAAGGGAAAATGAATAATAATACTCAAATGAATATGAATAAAGAATAAACATAATAGAAACGTGAAAAGAAAAGGAAGGAACAATCAACTAGGAAGCCAAAGAGAAGGAATGAGAAACAATAGTAATAGTGGAAGAGAAAAAAAGAAAATAAGGATATGAAGAAGAAGCAAAAGAAGAGGAAGAGAGGAATTGGGAGAAAGTAGAGGGAGGAAAAAAAGAAGACGAGAGACAAAATTAGAAGAAAGAGAAGAAGAGAGAACAGATAGAGGAAAAAAAGGTAATAGAAGGAAAAAAAAAGAGAAGACGAAAAAGAAAGAGAAGAAATAGACACAAAACGAGAAGAAAGAGAAAGAGAAACCAACAGGGAAATAACAAAAATGAAAAGGGTGAAGCAGAAGAGGAAAGAACAGACAAAAAAAGGAAGAGAAGAGAAGAAGAGCGAGAAGGAAAATCAAGAGAGAAAACTTCCCTAAAAATAAGAGAAATAAAAAGGAGACGAAAAAAATAAAGAAAATACAGAAAGAGAGAATAAAAAAAGGTAAGAAAGAGAATCAGTAAGAGAAGCAAAGAAAGGAAGTAGAGAAGAAGGCGCAATGAAAAGGAGGAAAATT
>NC_051404.1:3284432-3284613 GCF_015228065.2 Penaeus monodon | reverse complement strand
CAACAAGGGTGAGTGAACTTCGCCTGTCCTTTACGTGACTTTGAGCGACGGAAACTCGCACGATCAGGCCAGCCATTTTTTACTCGCAGCCAACACTCCCGGGAGGTCCTGTAAGGTTTCCCACACTCTCTCAATCTTCGCCTTATCGCTCGTAAGTTCCTCTTCCCCGATTGCGCGGATG
>NC_051404.1:3284291-3284404 GCF_015228065.2 Penaeus monodon | reverse complement strand
TCCTCGGCGAACGAATAGAGAAAATGGGGGGGGGGGAGGGAAAGGCAATCATTATCAACTCTGCGACGTCTCCTTTGCAGCTCCGTGCGTCTATTCCGGTTTGTGGGCGTGCG
>NC_051404.1:3283169-3284052 GCF_015228065.2 Penaeus monodon | reverse complement strand
CCTCCCTCCCTCACCTTGCAGTGCTCGAACTCCGCGTCGTTCTATAAATAAAAAACCTTCTATGTGCTCCTATTTTTTTCTCCTTGGCCTCCCTTCGAGGGGGGGGGGGAGGGGGCAGGGAGCACTTCCTACCGCGGCAGGAAGCAGTCCAACGTCCTCTCACGGCGAGCGCGAGACGGAAGGCCGCACTAACAGAAACTTTATTGCAATTTGGGAGAGCGAGCAACGCGATTACTATGCTCGGCCGTGATGGATCGCCGCTCGATTAAAACGTCACGGCTCGGCGTCGCTATCCCAGCGTCACACTCCAGTCGTTTCGGCTGCCTTCTCTGCCGCCTGACCTCTCGCGACGCCGAGAGTGGGCTGCGCTCGCCCCGTGCCTTTCCCTTTTCTCCTACAGATGCACGGCTATGTCTCTCGTAGATTTCTCTCGCTTCTTATCCCGTTCTTTTCCTCCGTCGCTATATTTGTCTCTGGCTATCTCCCTTATCTCGATTCGTCTCTACAGGGCGTGGCTTATCTCTCGGTCGATTAAAATATCATTCAGTCACACCATCGGAATCTCCTGAATTCCTTCAAGCCAACCTGCTGGGAGAAGACCTGCCACACCAATGCACGCTCGCCGGGCACCCCCAGCCACAAGCGCACGAGCGGCAGACGAGACCCGAAATACCTGCGCAGATAAAGTGATGCACTGAAGGAGAGGGTGATAAGGTCGCCGAGAGGAGGAGGGGTTGTTGTCGAGCGGCCTTGAAAACGTTGGCACACTTTGGGCCAGCGACCCCGCTCTGGCCGCACTCCAGCGCCTCCCGGGAGACCAGCACTCGCGGGGCTGCCCGTAGTTCCACGCGATTCCATTCCCTAGGTCAATAAATCACTCGTT
>NC_051404.1:3282132-3283102 GCF_015228065.2 Penaeus monodon | reverse complement strand
AATGCCGAAAGAAAGAAGCGAGATCGACAGGGAAAGTGCAGGACAAGAAAAATAAGAATGGAAGAGAGGAGTAATCAGAAAAAATGCGACGGCGAGGCCTCGGCACCGGGGACGCCCATCAGCATATGGAGCGCACGAGCGGGTGAAAGGAGCCGCGACCAAGGTGATGCCATCCGAAGGGAGCCGGGAAATCCAGGCTGGAAGTGCACCAGACACGTGAGTCAGCAGCACCACACATCCTGGTGCTGACCGCTACCATCTCGTCAGCTCCGCGACCGTGTGCTCGCTCGCTAATACCATTCCACTCCGTTCACTGTGTCAGGACGGCACGCGCCTCTTACCTAGTCACCACCATGACGGCAAGAATGGCCATCTGTCTCAACGTTAGTAAAAAAAAAAAAAAAATCCCAACCACCTGTTTCTCACCTGGTTGGAGCCGGTCGGACGAGAACAACCACCTGTCCCTACCTGGTCACTGCCTTGCGATGGGAACTACCACCTGCTCCCACCTAATCCCCGCCGCAGCATAACGGTGCATCGCGGAGGTGCTGCTTGAGTTGCACACGTCCTGACCGGCAACTCTCCTTTCTCGCTTCCCCACAAGGGAGCTTCCCCGAGAGCTCCACAAGGCTCACTTTGCCTTGCCTTCGAAGGGGATCGCCGGCCCAAGCGCCTCGTCACCGCGACAGAATTTCGGCCCGACGCCGCTGATAACTGAGGATTGTCCCTATTATGGCCACGCTTCATGATTTTTTCCTACATGGCAAATCTCGCTCTACGTGACGGGACACTTAAAAAACCGACCGCAACGACGATTGCCTTAAACGCATTAATTTACGTGTAAATTATCCCGACAAAGTTCTCTGACAGGACATGGAACTCGACAGTTGCGAAAATGTCCTAACGGTCCTCAAGTAATATCTCCCTAAGACAGTTTTTAGCCCTTAGATGTTGCGCGCGGCGAGCGAGG
>NC_051404.1:3281395-3282106 GCF_015228065.2 Penaeus monodon | reverse complement strand
ACAACGCTGCAATTTGTTCGACTTGCTGCTCATGCTAAGATGTTCACTCTCTTCAAACAATCACGTTCTGTGAGAACAACGCCCTCGTCGGCGAATGCCACACCACAATCAGCATCGGCGCAGAGGCAGAGGCTCGCGAAAAAGCTGATGTAACTTTTACTTTCCCAAAGCCCGACGGCACAGGCGAAGGGAAGCAGCCTCCCCTCATGACCACAAGGCTTTACAACTGCTGTAAACAAGATGGCCTTTTGTCCCCCGCTGGCCCGGAGAGCAGCGGCGGACGGAGGCGGCGAGGGCCAGATCTTGTGCACATTAACAAGAGAAATTGCAAGTTGATACAAAGGGTAGAGAGGCAGGCTAACACAACGGCTTAACCTAATGCACACACAGACCTTACATATATAGGCGTGCCCGGCAGGAGGAGGATAAGGCCTGTGAATGATTCATAAACGCAGTGTAGTAACTAATTTCATTTGCTACTGCCATATGAAGGAGGACAATGCGACTGGCACTTATCCTGCCTCACCTGAGCTCCTTAACTGAGCAAAACTGCAACAGTATTTCGCCGTAATTGCACCGATTTAATTCTTTTCCAACAAAGACTGAAGGGGTTGGGCCAGACATAAAAAATGGCATCCGCCCTTTCAGCCCCACAATAACAGCTGAAATGCCCCGTGACTCTCAGGACGAATTTCCGCGAAGGTGACATAT
>NC_051404.1:3280865-3281343 GCF_015228065.2 Penaeus monodon | reverse complement strand
AGAAGAGAAAAACACGGGAGACGGCGAGGGAGTCGTGGACAGAGAGGAGAAAAGGGAGGAGCTAAATCATCACTTTATACGACGATTCTTAAGAGTTCTTTTGTTCCGCAGTTTAGAGATATACATCGAATATTAAGTAATACTAGACACGCGCACCGTCAAGTAGCCCTCAGACCCTCGCCCTCCCCGCTGCCTCCTCCCCCTCCTCCAGCTGCATACGAATTGCCTCCTCTCCCTTTCTAGCGGACATCTATCGCTGCCGGGCCTGCCTTGTAAAAAAAGAGGAAAATTCTGGTCTCGTTTGTCCAAGGGCACAACCAAACTCCTGGCGCGAAGGAAGCCGCGCCCCTGGCCTTCAAGAACACAAGGGACAGCGTAAAAGAAAGGTCACGTGCAATACCCAGAAGAAGTTACCCGAGTTACCCTGACATTGACATTAGTCGACCGGCCGAACAGAAAGGAGGAGGGAGAGGATCTG
>NC_051404.1:3280439-3280819 GCF_015228065.2 Penaeus monodon | reverse complement strand
ACACCCACAACCGCACGGTCCGGGGACACGAATCGAAATATAATCCTGTACCAAATGACCCGAGTCGTCATGGGTACGGCAGAGAGACGACTCCAAACGGTTCCGAGTCATACCCTCGCTTTGTCGACCATACACCGCAGAGAAGGCAATGTCGGCGCATAGGGTGATGTCGGGCATTTATAAACACGCATGATTTTCAGGGTGTCACTATTCTATTCCCTTTTACGCAAAATATCGAAAATGCTAAATATACATCCATACATATGTCTACACAAAGCAAACCACACCCACATGTAACATAAAACTATATGTGCGCGTAAGTGTAAATGTCTACAAATATTAAACAATATATGTATATAATTAATGAACGAACATGTGCG
>NC_051404.1:3278922-3280284 GCF_015228065.2 Penaeus monodon | reverse complement strand
CACGTATGTAAGCATGTATGTAAATACATATTTCTCCATCTTGATGCATGACATTGCTGCAGATACCATTTCCTTACCTGAATGGTCAGCGGGTCCTAATAAAAATTCCCCTGAATAATTTTCCAGGAACGGCCAAGGCTTGCAGTATTCTCCGAGCCGCGGTTCCCCTCGCCTGTGACCTACATTTTGGCCGGAGATGCCTGAAAGAGGCATTTCCTACGCAGAGCCGTTACGGAGGAATGTGTGTTTTTTTCCCCTTTCTCTCGCCCCTTCTGCTCGGCAAAGGCGCTGAAGCTGCGTCCCGAGGGATGGCTGCGGTCAGCAAGATGCACTCGATGGAGAATTCCCCCTTGGTCGCCGACGCTCCCCCCCCCTTTCCCCACCCTCGTTGCTGCAAGGGGGAGGGAAGGCCCTCCCCTTGCTGCCTTCTTGGGGCACCCTGGTTGGGCACGAGGGCACGCCGCGTGCGGGAAGGAATTGCAGCGACATCTGGAGCAGCAGATGCGACACGCAACTCGGGCGTCCAAGGTCATCCGTATGGAGGAAGGAGTGAGGCCCCGCCAGGCTCGCGCGAGAAACTGCGTAGTTGCAATCCCGACATGAGGAATGAGGCTCCAGCGACGTCCCTCATCGTCCTCCTGCCGGAAACCACCTCATGCAGGATGTGCAACCTAGAAAGAGCCTGGGATTCCCGCTGCCGAAAATGTGCTGCAGTGCTATAGCACAAAACAAAACAGCCCATTCCAAAAGGGCACAAGGCATAAATATAAACAGACCGAGAAGCGACAGCACGTGAGTAGACCTGAGGGAGCTGTCAGCTGGCACACCTGCCGGCACCAGGGCACACCTGCGCGGGGGGAGCGGGGACAAAGGCAGCCGATGGAGGCTCCGCGAGGTGCCGGCGAGGCAACACGTGCTCCGCGCTTCTGTAATTAGCTTTCTGACGGGTGTTTACGAGGCTCCACGGCCGGCCTCGCATCGTTCCCGCGCCAGGCAAGGGCCGTGCATGTGCGCCGATGAGAGAGCGTGCTTGGAAGGCTCCTTAACGGCAAGCCGACGCCCGAAAAAGGGCGAGGACACCTCCAGGATCGCGCGCAGCCCCTCCAAGCAGCTCCACGTAGCGACCTCCCAGCCACCTCGCGGCACCGTCTCCCCACGTACCGTTGACCTTCAGAGACGCCGCGGAAAACAAAGCGCCGGTGACTAAGGCTCTTCCCGAAAGACATTTCCGAGGGCGGCTCGCTGTCCGGGCCCGCGACCCGCCGCTGCCATGCCCGGTTGCGCTCCCGTGACGCAAACCCACCGCGCCGCCACCTGCCCCGCGGACCAGCTGCGCGTCCTCTTCCTTCGCGGCAACCAGCG
>NC_051404.1:3278782-3278856 GCF_015228065.2 Penaeus monodon | reverse complement strand
ATTTCCCGCCTTTTTTCCCCTTTACTGACTGTTGTGTCTCATTTTTTGTAATTTTTAATTTCCGAATTCTAGTA
>NC_051404.1:3278100-3278310 GCF_015228065.2 Penaeus monodon | reverse complement strand
CAGTCTTTGACATAAAAAGGACAGAATAACGGGTCCCTTGAATAAGGCACAATCACCACCACCCTCTGCCCCCTCTTCTCCCACAGCACGTGGAGTACGCAAACAGAAAGAAAACGGAAGATGCATTGTGTTCAAACTATGCAACATGAATACCACTACACGAGGTTGAGCTTACAACACACAGTGAATAATTTATATTGCCTGAATATG
>NC_051404.1:3277829-3277954 GCF_015228065.2 Penaeus monodon | reverse complement strand
TCAGAGCGGAAGCTAACGGGAACATCGCCCATGTGCATGATATACACGTACAAAGCCAGGAGGAATGCACAGAACAGGGGGACAGTGCATTATCATGAGCGATAATGCGAAGAGGGGGAGCGAAA
>NC_051404.1:3277332-3277504 GCF_015228065.2 Penaeus monodon | reverse complement strand
CGAAGCTACACCGCGTCCCTGGCGGAAAACAGAGAACGTAGGAAAGATGTCACAGATTCGTTATTCCCTTCCCTGATGAACGCGATGCAATGCGTTGCGTAAACAGCTTCACGTGCAATGACACCTCTGAAGTGCAAGGTTGCGATGTAAATAATAATAAGTCAGCAGGGCG
>NC_051404.1:3276676-3276791 GCF_015228065.2 Penaeus monodon | reverse complement strand
TATAACAATTACTCACCACTGATGGCAACCTAGGCGCCAAAAGAACATTTCGCACAACATACCTGGAAGAAAATACAAAAAAAAGTCAGTCTCATTGTCTTCGATACTATTCTAT
>NC_051404.1:3276365-3276591 GCF_015228065.2 Penaeus monodon | reverse complement strand
GTTTTATATTCAGACAAAACGCTCCACGTGACTTTTTTCGAGAAAGATTTCGGTCGCTTCTGCCAGGGGCGCCAATGACACATACAGTAGTGGCACTTCTTGTGTTCCCTGCGACCGAACGGGTCAAGGGGACGAGGCATTTCGTCATTAGGAAATGCTTTTTTTTCTGTCTCATTGCGGGTTTGCTTTCTTCAAAACACGGGGATCTCGGTAATACAGGAAAGAC
>NC_051404.1:3275830-3276318 GCF_015228065.2 Penaeus monodon | reverse complement strand
GCTAAAGAAAGTTGAAATAAACTCCCATGCAACGTGTATGAAACTGGAGAACCTGACGATAAACCGACGCTGTTTCGAAAAACATCGAATTGCGTGAATCCCAGCAGTGAAATGCACGAAATGAAGACAAGGGGAAATAAACGTTATAACATAAACGCCTGTCTTGCCTACTGAAGACGAAAAAACGTAGAATGAGGTAGACAAATTTGAATGTCCATGTCTCACCGATAGTCATGAGTCACAAGTAAGATTCTTATATAAACTCGTTCCTCCTTAATGGCTGTTTCATTGAGGCAATCACCCTACAGAGACATTTTTATATATTTTTTTTCTGGTTAAATGGACGCCACCCAACTGGATATTTCGACAACATAAAAGGCCCTCGCAAAACTCCCCCCCCGTTATAAAAGACCCCAAAAGGACCCCCAATCCATTAAAAAAAAATCTGTGACAAAACTCACTGTTAGTCGCCTGTGGTTTGAAACGGA
>NC_051404.1:3275538-3275803 GCF_015228065.2 Penaeus monodon | reverse complement strand
ACGTAGGTGCGCGGAGAAGTACAGAGGATGGGGGGAGGGGAAGGGGGGTGGAAGAAGCCAAGGTTAAGGCTAAGGTCACAACTCGAACGCAAGACAAGCTCCGTCGCTTAGCAAAGGGGAAAGATCGACATTAGTCGCCGGATCGCAAGCGGACGTGAGGCAACACTCGCCGACGCGCCGCCCTGGCCCGCTCCGCTCGCCCTGCCCTTGGACGCGTCCTGGCCACGGCGGGGCGCTCCTCCGGCTCTGTTTGTAGGTAAAGGGG
>NC_051404.1:3275017-3275175 GCF_015228065.2 Penaeus monodon | reverse complement strand
GTCAATGTCCGAATGGTATATTCGATACACGTGGAAAAAAAAAGAATGACGTAATATTCATTTACAGGTAAGGTGAATGTAACAAAGAAATCCCAAAACAAAACGTTGACATAACCGTACCAGAGCAGGACATCCGCGGCACAAGCGAAAGCAAACAC
>NC_051404.1:3274481-3274648 GCF_015228065.2 Penaeus monodon | reverse complement strand
ACCATAAATCAAGGGAGCCAACACTTGTTTAGAGGACATTATGGAATCAACTGACTATCATCTCCTTATCTATAAACAGAGAAAAAACAACAATCAAAGACGATAAGACATTCCAGGCCACACCTTATTTTTTTTACCTTCGGGAAGGTAGACGCGAAAAAATAATA
>NC_051404.1:3273844-3274204 GCF_015228065.2 Penaeus monodon | reverse complement strand
TTGTTGTCATGGCAGATGAGGAGGAAGTGAACAAGAAAAGGAAATCAGAACAAAGAACATCACAAGAGAGAAAACGTGAAGAGAAAACTTCCTCACAAAACAAACAAACAAACAGCACCTACCTCTACCCACAGACTAACGCGTAAAAATAATTCCCGCTTTACCTTGTCCGCGCCTGCGTCCGGTTACACAATTAGAGTCATTAACGCCTAATTAATTGACATAAGGTGGGTAATGATGGTGGGAGCCCCGTGATTATGTAGACACGATCAATTAGCTAATAGGAATCGCCGGCTAAATAGGCAAGTAAGTGCGAAGATACGGGAAGGAGTTACGCAACAGGTGCCGGAGAAAAGAGAA
>NC_051404.1:3272971-3273091 GCF_015228065.2 Penaeus monodon | reverse complement strand
TATAGACTATAGTGAATCTCCCCTTCTCTAGTCTCTCCTCTCTTCCTACATAAATATTTTTGGTATAGTGTAATTTCTATCTATATAAACAATAGATAAACTCCAGATCATAGATGATTT
>NC_051404.1:3272577-3272923 GCF_015228065.2 Penaeus monodon | reverse complement strand
GAGAGAGAGAGACAAACAAGACGCACAGATGAAGACCCTAAAAAGGTAAAACGATAAATGTAAGCCTATACACGTAGAATACGCCTGCAATTTACATAGGTTACGGGCCATGATCTATACTTACATGCAAATCACTGGTTTTGGGCTGAGGTCACGTGTAATTTTGCTCTCGTCTGTCAAGCAGCCGAGATCCAGGATAAGAACAGGTCCAGAATGCAGATGAGGAAGGGGAGATTTTTAAAAATAAAAAAACGAGAGAAAAAAAGAGAAAAGAGAGAGAGGGGAAAAAAAGGAATAAACATACAAGATCCCCCCCCCCCCAAAAAAAAAAAAAAAAAAGGAAAGA
>NC_051404.1:3272447-3272534 GCF_015228065.2 Penaeus monodon | reverse complement strand
TGATGGAAGACCAAGCATAAAAGGAGGCGGAGGACGAACAAAACTGATGAGAGATTGGCGAGGGAGAACAAAGACCGAGAAAAGAAG
>NC_051404.1:3271907-3271971 GCF_015228065.2 Penaeus monodon | reverse complement strand
TAATAAAGTGGCGACCGTCACAACTTACGGTACAAGATGATTCAAGAAAGCCAGACAGCGTAAC
>NC_051404.1:3271668-3271860 GCF_015228065.2 Penaeus monodon | reverse complement strand
AAAGGAAGGAGAGGGGGCAAACAGACAGAGACAAAAGAAAAAAAAAGAAATAAGTAAAACGGCGGTAATAAAACGGTCGAAAGGAAGAAGGAAAGAAAAGAGAGGATGAGGAGGATAGGCATAACGGTGCAGCAACAAAGGAGAGACAGTAGGCGCGGCACCAAATAACGCATCTTAATGAAGGCCTTCTGT
>NC_051404.1:3271419-3271627 GCF_015228065.2 Penaeus monodon | reverse complement strand
TACCGCCATCGCCGCTACCAAAGCCGTCGGCCGGGCGGAGGACGCGAGAAAGTTGATATCTAGTTACGGACACAGGACAATGCCGAGCCCGGATGTGACCGCCGGATATCTCGGGCCCGAAAAAATCAACAGCAGGTGACACCACTTCCACCGACAGCGGCTGCAGGGAAGAGGCGGCCGCTTGCGACACACCGCCCGGGGTTACATG
>NC_051404.1:3270878-3270974 GCF_015228065.2 Penaeus monodon | reverse complement strand
GAAAAACTATTTTCCTACTTCCCCCTGCAAACGGCAAAAAACAGATGACTTAGAAAGCGAGTCAACACATGTAGGCACAACAACGCACGTAAGCTG
>NC_051404.1:3270338-3270840 GCF_015228065.2 Penaeus monodon | reverse complement strand
CCTGAAGATTTGTGAAAAATATGTTACAAACCGAAAGCACGGAACTGAAAACGTTATGGGATTTTACAAAAGAAAGTCAGTCATGATAGAAATGAAAACATTATACTGCAGAGATACTGTACTTTAGCAACACTCAAATATCGACGAAAAACCCTAAGGAGATATAAAACAGGAAATCACACTGACGTCAAGATACACAGATGAATACATCAAAATAAACCAAAACGAAGCAATATAAAATTAAAGAATGAAAAGATTCATAAAAAAAACAGAAACACTCGAAAAAAAAAAAAACGAAAGAAAGGGAGAGAGAAAAAAATAATTGACATCAGAGAAACTGAGTGAATTCAAGCATAAATCATTGACGTCACAATTAAATGATGATAACGAGCACAGCAATTGCCTTTTCGCATTTCCAGAAAGTTTTCTCCTCGCTATAATGCCACCTAAAAATGCTTTTGTTCGGAGACGTCCGTCAGAAGTGTTCTGGAAGAATTATTAT
>NC_051404.1:3269975-3270075 GCF_015228065.2 Penaeus monodon | reverse complement strand
TTCCGTAATGGACGGAGATAAAGGTGAAATCACATCCCCGAAATAACAATGATTTACTTTTATGGCAGCTCTTACATCTAGATGTTCCCCTCGGCTGTGC
>NC_051404.1:3269251-3269926 GCF_015228065.2 Penaeus monodon | reverse complement strand
GGCATTCCATTCCGCCTTGCCATCCAACTCTCCCTCACAATTTCAGAAAAATCCCTCCCTGTATACATGTGCCGCCGTTCGCAAATGCCTGCCATCACCTGACTGCCAACCCTGACACCAGCAACAGCTACCAACATCACGGCGAAGCGAAGAGCGCGAGAGACATGCTTCTTCCAAGCAACTCTGATGCTCTCACAATCTTTCATGAAAATATAATTAACCTTGTCACTCACCCTGAAAACTCACTTGACTTCGCTTAGTCACTCCCCTGAAAAGTCAACTGATCTCACCTTCCCACTCCCCTGAAAACTCACCTGATCTCACCTAGCTGTTCTCCTGAAAATTCCCCTGATCTCACCTTTCCACTCCCCTGAAAACTCACCTGATCTCATCTACCTATTCCCCTGATCTCACCCTTCCCACTCCCCTGAAAACTCACCTGATCCCTCTTTGCCTCTCCGCCGAAAACTCACCTGCTCCCACCTTGTCACAGCTCGAGACGCGGCGACCCGTGACACCCGTGACACAGTCGCCTGACCCGCCACAACCCTCGCTCGCCCGTTCGCCTGTGACACGCCCTGACCTTTCAAACTTATGTCATTCACCTTCGCGCGAGCGTGACACCTGACCTTTCCCAGGGAGCTCGGCGTGATGGAAATACGGACTGGAATGTCC
>NC_051404.1:3268537-3268674 GCF_015228065.2 Penaeus monodon | reverse complement strand
TGCAACATGGACGGAAAGGCATCGCCATAAAAGAGGCTTAAGACTCTGGAAAAGTGAACAGCGAAACGAAACGAGAAAAAACGAACGAACAAAAGGAGTTTCCTAAGGACTCTCTTTGTCTTCCAAGATGCCCGGGA
>NC_051404.1:3267983-3268253 GCF_015228065.2 Penaeus monodon | reverse complement strand
GTTAGCCTGACACAATGAAGTTGATATGATCTGACACTTAGTCTTTTTGCATATCCTTCTTAACATGTATCTTCCGCTCCCCTCTTGTTAACGAGGATGCTAAACACGGGCATACTTTTTCATTTTGTTGATGCAAATATTAATGGGTAGTAATACCGCTGATGGTAACGATAATAATAGAATGAATTACCGTCATTATCCTTGTTATCATTAGTTTCAGCACAGGCATTATCGCTGGTCCTTTTATTCTTAAATAATAATACAACCTGC
>NC_051404.1:3267625-3267812 GCF_015228065.2 Penaeus monodon | reverse complement strand
CATGAGATCACAGCTTCTGCCTCAAAATTCACCAATGCTTACGACAAACGACCAATAAGAACGAACAGAAAGAAAATGACAGTCATGAGGTCATGACACAGCAGCATTTCCTAGTCATCATAAGGCGACGACTTCAGGGCGCGAGGGAGCGAGGGACCGAACCGACGCTCCTTCCGCCAACAGAACG
>NC_051404.1:3266800-3267267 GCF_015228065.2 Penaeus monodon | reverse complement strand
TGCATACATTAGCAAACTCAGAACGAAATGGCAACCGTGTCAAAATGCAGGAAAAGATAAAAAAAAAGGTAATTTGAGCGGCAAGATAAAAATCATGGGGACAGAGAAAAAAAATAATAAAAAAACATAAAGAGGTACACAGGAAAATGATACAAAACAAGGAACGAGACAGAATAATAATGCGAAGAGACAGACAAATAACACAAAACATCCGAACAAAATACAAAATAAATAATACTAAAACGCAGTGGAAAAATTAAAATGATATAAAACAAAGGAAAATCCAAAACAAAAAGAAAAATTTAAAATTTTACGAGTAAATACAGAAAACACAAAAGATATTCCACCAGGTAATCCAAAACATTATTAAACAGATGTGCAACAACATTTGGGGAAAGATGCTGTTCTGGGATCGATTGGGGTCCGCGAATCAGATACATGGGAAGGAAACGCAATTATACGTATTT
>NC_051404.1:3266310-3266567 GCF_015228065.2 Penaeus monodon | reverse complement strand
TAAGTGTATCCATGTATCTGTACAATAAACTAGTTTTTCAAGTTATTTTTTCATCTTCTAAAGTTCTTATTAGCATAATGATCATGGACTCGATTAACTTTTCCCACTATTTTACGAGCGTCGTTAACCACGCTTAAATTTCCCGAAATCCCCGCGAGAACCAAACCCTTCCCCTCACTCCCAGCTTCTTCAAGAGGAAACCCCAAACATGATGACATAATAAGCCATAACCTTCAACAGCTATGCGTCAACTCCCA
>NC_051404.1:3266130-3266197 GCF_015228065.2 Penaeus monodon | reverse complement strand
ATAAACGCCCGTCCCTCCATTTCCCTCCTTTCTGCCTAGCAGCTCTCATTAATTAATCCCCTCCCCC
>NC_051404.1:3265881-3265965 GCF_015228065.2 Penaeus monodon | reverse complement strand
GTGTGTGTGTGTGTGTCGATAAGCGCTGAAGACCTGCGGGGAATCCTGACGGTGCAAGAACGGCGATGCCCCCGGGCGCTTCAT
>NC_051404.1:3265255-3265783 GCF_015228065.2 Penaeus monodon | reverse complement strand
GCCTTGGACGATGGGAGGGCTGGAATGTCAGTTGGCATATCAGAGCTCCGGCAGCAGAAGGGAGGGCTGAAGAGCGGCAGGGAGGCGAGGAGGGCGGCGAGGGCTGGCAGGGGAAGCAGGGTCAACACTCGCTGCATTAAATGACCTGCAACTCAGCCCTAATTACAGGCATCGTCGAGAGAACACCACCCCGGAAAAATGATCTCGTCTTCTCCAGCTCCTCTAATGCGATTACGACAGGGAAAATCTCGAGCAACATTGCACTCATGATATCAAAACGTAATATATCTATTCCATGTATAACATCACTAATAAGAATTCCCATGAAAAAAAAAAAAATCCCCTTCCTCCCCCATAAAAAAAAAAAAATAATAAAATCAACGCTTCACTTCTCCCTGTGCAGCGGTAAGTGAAAAGATGCGAAGCCACCTAATGCAAACAATCATTTTCTGCCGCAACTTCTCTAAATGTAAATTGCGGCCGAACGTTAATCTGAAGGAATACAACAGCCTAACCGCAAGCACGCTA
>NC_051404.1:3264723-3265025 GCF_015228065.2 Penaeus monodon | reverse complement strand
GCAGCTGAGACCACAAGCCTCATAATGGGAGGCTCTAATAAGGAATTATTTGACCTTGTTCTGCTCTTGAATCTTAACTTTTGGTGACGTAATATTTTGTCAGTAAGAACCAGTTTGCAACCAAAAGGCACGAGTAATGATGGTATCAAGTGAGAGGGTGTGAAGGGATGGAAAGACCGGAAAAGGACGGGAAAATGAGAAAGAGGAGACGGAAAAAAGGAAAATGAGAAAGAGGAGACGGAAAAAAGGAAAATGAGAAAGAGGAGACGGAAAAAAGGAAAATGAAGAATTGGAGAAGGAGA
>NC_051404.1:3264295-3264570 GCF_015228065.2 Penaeus monodon | reverse complement strand
AGAAGAAGGAAAGGAAGGTGAAAAAGGAAAAGGAAAAAGTCGAGGGAGGGTATGAAGAAAGAAATAACGAATGGTAGAGAAACAAAAATCAGCGGGAGGTAGAGAGAGAATAATAACAAAGATAGAGAAAAGAGAGAGCTGAGCGTCAAAGAAATGGGCGAGTGAGTGAACGAGTGAACGAGTGAACGGGTAAGCTCGTGTGTATATCCGTAACAACCACAGTCTAGCAAGGGT
Organism: Penaeus monodon; assembly: GCF_015228065.2. Taxonomy (NCBI): domain Eukaryota; kingdom Metazoa; phylum Arthropoda; class Malacostraca; order Decapoda; family Penaeidae; genus Penaeus; species Penaeus monodon. The sequence continues at coordinate 3,264,336 of NC_051404.1, read as the reverse complement.
TGCATGATTAAAGGAAGGGCGTGAGAGAATCAGGGAGGGAC
>NC_051404.1:3263894-3264061 GCF_015228065.2 Penaeus monodon | reverse complement strand
AGGAGAGGGCGTGCGAATGAAAAAGAGAAGGAGGCCGATAGGAAGGTAGAAGCGATACGTGGCACAGAGCGGAAGTGGAGGCAAGTGCCCCAGACCCCACATCCCCCCCCCCCCTCATCCAACAGCCGCTTTTAACCACACTCAAAACCCAATGTCAGACCAACACC
>NC_051404.1:3263602-3263824 GCF_015228065.2 Penaeus monodon | reverse complement strand
TAGTCACGTAACGGCGAAAGATAATTGCTCGCACGGAAACCACTCGAAATTACAACAAGAAATGCGTCACAGTCTGCGACGTACCTGCCCCGGCCAAGGCTTCGGGGAGGCGGCGCCGCGCACCTGCCTCGCATCTGCGCGACGCAGCTGCCCCGCCGACAACTCTCGAAGGAGCGGCGCGGTGGAGGACACGAGGTCTTCGCATGCTGCTCTGGCCTCAAG
>NC_051404.1:3259796-3263260 GCF_015228065.2 Penaeus monodon | reverse complement strand
GTTTATTCAAGCCGTTCATATCGCACCATACAACATTACGAGACGACGCATAAAAATCGTTTCCCAGAGCACCCGTTTTTATTCCTACTCCTAAATATGTTATCACGGCCATAGGTAAGGGCGCTGTTACGAAGACCAACATATGCAAATGAGCAGTTGGCCTTGCAATTAGCCCGAGTTGATGATTCTCTAATGACACATAAATGCCACGCCGCAAGCGGAAGTGATCGAGTAATTACAGTACGCGGAATGAGGGAGATTCTGCCGTACGCTGCGCTCTGAGAGGAGATGTGAGGGAGGAAGGGGAGAGGAAAGAGGGAGGAAGGGGAGAGGAAAGAGGGGGGAAGGGGAGAGGAAAGAGGGGGGAAGGGGAGAGGAATGAGGGAGGAAGGGGAGAGGAAAGAGGGAGGAAAGGGAGAGGAAGAGGGAGGAAAGGGAGAGGAAGAGGGAGGAAGGGGAGAGGAGAGAGAAGGGAGGAAGGGAGAGGAGAGAGGGAGGAAGGGGAGAGGAGAGGGAGGAAGGGGAGAGGAAGAGGAGGGAGGAAGGGGAGAGGAGAGAGAGGGAGGAAGGGGAGAGGAAAGAGGGAGGAAGGGGAGAGGAAGGAGGGAGGAAAGGGGAGAGGAAGGAGAGAGGAAGGGGAGAGGAAAGAGGGAGGAAGGGGAGAGGAAAGAGGGGAGGAAGGAGGGGAGGAAGGAGAGAGGAAGGGGAGAGGAAAGAGGGAGGAAGGGGAGAGGAAGGAGGGAGGAAGGGGAGAGGAAAGAGGGAGGAAGGGGGGAGGAAAGAGGGGGGAAGGGGAGAGGAAAGGGGGAGGAAGGGGAGAGGAAAGAGGGAGGAAGGGGAGAGGAAAGAGGGAGGAAGGGGAGAGGAAAGAGGGGGGAAGGGGAGAGGAAAGAGGGAGGAAGGGGAGAGGAATGAGGGAGGAAGGGGAGAGGAATGAGGGAGGAAGGGGAGAGGAAAGAGGGAGGAAAGGGAGAGGAAAGAGGGAGGAAGGGGAGAGGAAGGAGGGAGGAAGGGGAGAGGAAGGAGGGAGGAAAGGGAGAGGAAAGAGGGGGGAAGGGGAGAGGAAGGAGGGAGGAAAGGGAGAGGAAAGAGGGAGGAAGGGGAGAGGAAGGAGGAGGAAGGGGAGAGGAAGAGGAGGAAGGGGAGAGGAAGAGAGAGGAAGGGGAGATGAGGGGGAAGGGGAGAGGAAGAGGAGGAAGGGGAGAGGAAGAGGGAGGAAGGGGAGAGGAAGGAGGGAGGAAAGGGAGAGGAATGAGGGAGGAAGGGGAGAGGAAGGAGGGAGGAAAGGGGAGGAAAGAGGGGAGAGGAAGGAGGGAGGAAGGGGAGAGGAAAGAGGGAAGGAGGGGGAGAGGAAGGAGGGAGAAAGGGGAGAGGAAGGAGGGAGGAAGGGAGAGGAAGGAGGGAGGAAGGGGAGAGGAATGAGGGGGGAAGGAGAGAGGAAGGAGGGAGGAAGGGAGAGGAAGGAGGGGAGGAAGGGAGAGGAAGGAGGGAGGAAGGGGAGAGGAAGGAGGGGGGAAGGGGAGAGGAAAGAGGGAGGAAAGGGAGAGGAAGGAGGGAGGATGGGGAGAGGAATGAGGGAGGAAGGGGAGAGGAAGGAGGGAGGAAAGGGAGAGGAAAGAGGGAGGAAGGGAGAGGAAGGAGGGAGGAAGGGGGAGGAAGGAGGGAGGAAGGGGAGAGGAAGGAGGGAGGAAGGGGAGAGGAAGGAGGGAGGAAGGGGAGAGGAAGGAGGGAGGAAGGGGAGAGGAAGGAGGGAGGAAGGGGAGAGGAAGGAGGGAGGAAGGGGAGAGGAAGGAGGGAGGAAGGGGAGAGGAAAGAGGGAGGAAAGGGAGAGGAAAGAGGGAGGAAAGGGGAGAGGAAGGAGGAGGAAGGGGAGAGGAATGAGGGGGAAGGGGAGAGGAAGGAGGGAGGAAGGGGAGAGGAAAGAGGGGGGAAGGGGAGAGGAATGAGGGAGGAAGGAGAGAGGAAAGAGGGAGGAAGGGGAGAGGAAGGAGGGAGGAAGGGGAGAGGAAGGAGGGGGGAAGGGGAGAGGAAGGAGGGAGGAAGGGGAGAGGAAAGAGGGAGGAAGGAGAGAGGAAGGAGGGAGGAAGGGGAGAGGAAGGAGGGAGGAAGGAGAGAGGAAGGAGGGAGAAAGGGAGAGGAAGGAGGGAGGAAGGGGAGAGGAAGGAGGGAGGAAGGGGAGAGGAAAGAGGGAGGAAGGGGAGAGGAAGGAGGGAGGAAAGGGAGAGGAAAGAGGGAGGAAGGGAGAGGAAGGAGGGAGGAAGGGGAGAGGAAAGAGGGAGGAAGGGGAGAGGAAGGAGGGAGAAAGGGGAGAGGAAAGAGGGAGGAAGGGGAGAGGAAGGAGGGAGGAAGGGGAGAGGAAGAGGAGGAAGGGGAGAGGAAGGAGGGAGGAAAAGGGAGAGGAAAGAGGGGGGAAGGGGAGAGGAAGGAGGGAGGAAGGGTGAGAGGAAGGAGGGAGGAAGGGGAGAGGAAATGAGGGAGGAAGGAGAGAGGAAGGAGGGAAGGAAGGGGAGAGGAAGGAGGGAGGAAGGGGAGAGGAAGGAGGGAGGGAGGGGAGAGGAAAGAGGGAGGAAGGGGAGAGGAAGGAGGGAGGAAGGGGAGAGGAAGGAGGGAGGGAGGGGAGAGGAAGGAGGGAGGAAGGGGAGAGGAATGAGGGGGGAAGGGGAGAGGAATGAGGGAGGAGGGGGAGAGGAAAGAGGGGGAAGGGGAGAGGAAGGAGGGAGGAAGGGGAGAGGAAGGAGGGAGGAAAGGGAGAGGAAAGAGGGAGGAAGGGGAGAGGAAGGAGGGAGGAAGGGGAGAGGAAGGAGGGAGGAAAGGGGAGAGGAAGGAGGGAGGAAGGGGAGAGGAAGGAGGGAGGAAAGGGAGAGGAAGGAGGGAGGAAGGGGAGAGGAAGGAGGGAGGAAGGGGAGAGGAAGGAGGGAGGAAAGGGAGAGGAAGGAGGGAGGAAGGGGAGAGGAAGGAGGGAGGAAGGGGAGAGGAATGAGGGAGGAAGGAGAGAGGAAGGGGAGAGGAAAGAGGAAGGGAAGAGAGAGAGAGTGGGAGAGACAAAAATGAAATAAATAAATATAGAAAGAGAGAAACGAAAGATAAGAGGAAAAGGGGAAATAAAAAAGGGGAAAAGGAGTGGGATGACGCATGACCCAAGGAACGGGAGAAAGAAATGCGAAAAGAGGAATAAGATGGGATGGCGAAGGAGGAAAAAGATATATCAAATAAGACGATTACAACAATATAAAAAAAAAATCAGAGAAGAAAAAGGTAAATAAAACAACGTGGGGAGGAAAGAATGACTGAAGAAGGAAGGACGAAAGACAAAAAGAGAAAGGGGGAAGAAGATGGAATGAAACAGGAAGAAAGATAAAGAAAGAATGAAAAGGAAGGAAGTAATAAAATAAACCCACCGAATAAGCAGATAAAAGAAGACAAAAAGAGAGAATGGTGAAATGACAGGAAGAGACAAGACAGAG
>NC_051404.1:3259597-3259740 GCF_015228065.2 Penaeus monodon | reverse complement strand
CGAGTAAAACAAGCATGGAAGAAACGAGTAAAGAAGGGAAGAGGGAGGCAACTGCCAACAAGCGGAAGTAGGCGCTGCTGGACCCCCGGGGGCGCCGAGCAACACACCGCAGGGAAAGTGACTCCTGCCCTCCCCCTGCCCAT
>NC_051404.1:3258632-3258889 GCF_015228065.2 Penaeus monodon | reverse complement strand
GACCAGAGAGTGTGGGAAGTGCCTAAGGCCGCGCCATTACACAGCTATGGGAGCCACAACCCTTTCCTCAGGTGTCGGCTTAAGGCCGGCCGTAATCTATCAAAAGGGTTGTTACGCTACACGCTCATACATTTTCGATATATTTAATGTACTATATTTATCAATCTTTATTATTTTCATCATTTCCGGAATTTCCCTATTTATTTGACAATAAAACAAGATATCTAATCTACTAAATATATGATATACAAAATAAG
>NC_051404.1:3258144-3258332 GCF_015228065.2 Penaeus monodon | reverse complement strand
TAACATATTATGAAAATCTATCTCCACTAAAACAACGCCCCGCCTCCGCCACTCCACGTCCCGAGCGTGGCCACAGCGACATCGACGCGATCTCGCCAACTAAGTGTGGCCACAAACATGCGTCGGCCGTGCAAAGTGAGGCAGCAAACATGGCCGCGGCCTGTTGAGTAATAGGGCAAATAAGGGGA
>NC_051404.1:3257569-3257781 GCF_015228065.2 Penaeus monodon | reverse complement strand
ACAAGAAGAGGGTGATAATAATTATAATGAGGTGAGGAGAGGAAGGGGAAATGATGGAAAGAAAAGAAGTGTCAACTGGCGGAGGCGACAGGAGAGAGAGGAAAAAGGAAGGAAGAGGGGAAGGGCGGATGAATACGGGGCGAAGGACACGAGGACAAGAAGGAGTGGGGGGGAGGGGAGGAGAACAGCATATGGCCGCTACGACGTCACGA
>NC_051404.1:3257373-3257532 GCF_015228065.2 Penaeus monodon | reverse complement strand
GTCAGTAAGCCAGCTATCCCGGGGGCGCTACCACGAGCCACACCTGCCCTGACCGCATGACACACCTCACGCCCACGACCTTCCACGCCCGCAGCCGCCCATCGCCTTGCTTGCCGCCGTATCCGCCGTGCTTGCACCACCGGACGTAAAGTGTTCCCA
>NC_051404.1:3256859-3257238 GCF_015228065.2 Penaeus monodon | reverse complement strand
CCGTGTGCGCGAGCGTGTGTGTCTGTTCATATGCAAGGGTGAATATATGAGTGTGAGTCAGCGCTCTTTGCTGCGGCTGTAAACACACCTCCAAAATACACGTTTGTTTATGCAGTGCGAACTCCCATAAATAAGAGGGCACTTATCAGCCGGTCTTGCCGTAATGGCGCGGCCCGCCTCCCGCGCAAAGGAAGTCCGCCATGCGCAAAATGCTATGGAGAGCCGCCTCGATCCCTCGTCTTCACCGCTGACATCGCAACCTTGGACTTCGGCGGTGCGAAAGGTGCGCTCCTCGAGTTCTTTGTTGGGCGCTGATGGGGCCGCGTTATTCAATGGGGGACCTCCGGTCGAGTGATTAGATAATCTTGTTTCTCCCCCC
>NC_051404.1:3256542-3256802 GCF_015228065.2 Penaeus monodon | reverse complement strand
TTTGAGCAAGTTCTGTGGCAAGGAAAAAATCTCAATCATGGTGGGAGTGGAGCCCCCCCCCACCCCCTTTCCCTCACGTGGTGAACAACGTGGTGTAATAACCCTCGCCTGCACGATGTACGAGAATGCACCCGAACGCCTGATCTGCCATGTAATCGTGCCAAGAAAATCGGGGGGGAAAAGGCGGTTCGAACGGCAAGCAAACGCATCGCTATCGGGTCCTCGGCCGCCCTCCGACGTCGCGGCCCCGAGAACCGAGC
>NC_051404.1:3255645-3256504 GCF_015228065.2 Penaeus monodon | reverse complement strand
GACGACAACGTAAGAACCCCGGCGACTGCGGCGGAAGTTGCCTGAGTGATAATAATGGCATTCACCTTGACACACTGGTAATGACACGTTCGCTCCGACTTTCACTCGCTAATGGGAATATCAAGCGTGGCTAATTGTCCAAGATCCCATACCCGGGGGGGCAATTTCCTTTCACTGCTGCTGTGCTGTTTCGAAATCAACATGGCCCTCCGGAGCCGCGCACAAGTTTCCTCGTCATGACTCGCCAGGCAGCCATGTCCGCCTCCAGATCGCAAGGGATGCTCCGCGCGCCCGGTACTCCTGCCGGCTTCATCATGGACACTTGAACCGGTTTCGGTGACAACACATAAACTGACTCACGGCTACGACGATGGCAATAGGGCAAAAGCAACAGCTTTCGATCTAAACAGGAATAATATTCCTCGCCCTTGTTACCCTCATCATAACATATAATGAACTTAAAAAAAAAAAGCTCGGTAGTTTGGGAGGCATTTCAACTGGATACATTTCTCGGCCGCGTTGAAGTTTCTGACTCGCTCGACATGACTGCCGCCTAATTATGTTAATTTTGGCCTCATAAAGTAATTACCGGACACAGGCGCTCAACAGACGTGTGACGCGGGCGCAGTCGCACGCTGGTACAGTTCCAGCGCACTGGCACAGCCTTGGTACGTCGCCGGCGATAGAAAGTTCGGGCCTAATATTTTCCCAGGAAATTCAATATTTTCAGAGAATATATCTTGAATATCATCCCTACTTTATTACGTGATAAATACATTGCAATCAGGTCTCTAGTCTGATTCCCCTGCCGTGACCGAACCATGTGTCTAAACTGGTCCCCTTTCGCTCACGTGACCAA
>NC_051404.1:3255488-3255608 GCF_015228065.2 Penaeus monodon | reverse complement strand
TAACATAACTCGGCGCCTCGTCTCGAATGTCTTGCCGGCTCACCCCTTAACCTCCGTCCATGCAAAGTCCCTGACCCATTCACAGACCTTGAAAAGTGCTCTCCCTTCCTTTACACGAGG
>NC_051404.1:3255208-3255349 GCF_015228065.2 Penaeus monodon | reverse complement strand
ATTTTCTAGTTTCTTCCACTTCCTACGAGCAATCCAGTCGTCGGTCGATTCATCCAACGTAAAGAAATTTCCGGCGAAGAGACTAAACCCACCAGGCTTCCCCTTGGTTGCCGCCGACGCCTTACGTAAATAGCGAACACT
>NC_051404.1:3254268-3254700 GCF_015228065.2 Penaeus monodon | reverse complement strand
CGCCCCTGGAGCGTGAAACGACGGAGGAGCTGTCACGCGAACGTCTGCCGCGACGTCGAATGCCCCGGCGACGTTTTGGAAAGCTCCAGACGTCGGGGAACGTAAAAACGGCGGAGCGGAAGGACACAACCATTCATTCATTTTTAACTGACATTTTTTTTTCTTCCCTGCAATCGCCACGACGAAAAGACAACTGAATGAAGCCACATTATAGGATACGGGTGCATGAGAAACCTGCTGGTGATTTATACACAGAAACGTCTTCTTAGGTAAAAAAAAAGGCAGTTTAAGTAGCGTGAAGCTATTTACTAAAATATATGAATAAAACATCATTATATAATTTTCCCCTCATATTACTCCCACCAATTGCAAACTATTCCCAATTTTCTAAACACCACGCGTTTACTGAATGACTGTCTATTTTGTCCACTT
>NC_051404.1:3253990-3254187 GCF_015228065.2 Penaeus monodon | reverse complement strand
TCCCTTTCCCTTCGACTCTTTCCCATAACTTCGCCGACATGGACCGAACGTCCCCCGCATATCCCAGCAGTCGCCCGCCCCCTTTGCTCCACCCTTTCCGCAGAAGCTGGCAGTTAAGCGCGCGTATCTCGCGAAAATCTCGGGAGTCACTTCGCCGTCCTCTTGAGCGACAGGAAGCACGGAACTTTTGCGTGGCG
>NC_051404.1:3253868-3253940 GCF_015228065.2 Penaeus monodon | reverse complement strand
TTTCCGTCGCGGGTACGTTTTGGGTTCGTCATATTCGACGATATAATTTCTGAAGGTCACGCACTCCTTTTG
>NC_051404.1:3253570-3253847 GCF_015228065.2 Penaeus monodon | reverse complement strand
GTAGGGGCAGGTGGGAACCATTAGGGCTTTTTTTTTCCTCGCCCTCTTTCTTTTTTCCTTTCCTTTTTTTTCATATTCTTTCTATTTTACTGACGATTTTTTTTACAACCATAGTTATTGCTTGAAGGTCTTGCGTGTTCTGTACGACGAACCGTTTTGCAATTCACGATTCGTCAATAACAGAGGGTCATTTACTCAATAAGAATTTTATCGCACTCGTCTTTGTGGTTTTGTCGTTAGATATCTCTTGTGCCTTTTCTTAGTTATCAGACTCGAT
>NC_051404.1:3252970-3253254 GCF_015228065.2 Penaeus monodon | reverse complement strand
CAGCGTTGCGCCCTTGAAAATAACCAAATCTGCGACACACAAAAGGCTACTAAACAACAAAATAGGATCAAAAGAGTGAAAAATGGTAATGCGTTTCAGAAAAGATATCGCCTTTATGCGAAGAGAACGTAAAGGTCAAGCGGACACTCTTCCTCTTCCTCTTTGAACCGGCTATTTTCCTCACCCCCTTTTTTTCCCTTCGTATTTAAGACCCTCTTATCAATACTTGGAAGGCGAAGGAATTTCGCGCTGCGCAATGTTTCCGTGACTCTCAATTTTCAGGG
>NC_051404.1:3252463-3252712 GCF_015228065.2 Penaeus monodon | reverse complement strand
AGAAAGAAAAGAAAAAAAAAAAACACCTGTGGCCACGAGTAACGCACTTGTTTCTGCAATAGCGGAAAAAAAGTTGAATATTCTCGAATAATCTGATACAACCTATTTTTTTTTCATATCTTGAATTACAATGATTTGTTCTGGTGCTATGCAAATCGCGTTCATCACGGTACAGCCACAACAATGAAGCCCCTTTAAAACAATGCCTCTAAAAGTCACCACCACACGAGCATGAAGTGTGAGGGTGAG
>NC_051404.1:3252146-3252389 GCF_015228065.2 Penaeus monodon | reverse complement strand
CACCCTATTCTTAGGACAGAGAGTTGAAAAGCCATGTTAAGGAAGAGAGCCTTTCGCCCTTAGCGCTTCGGTCCGGGAAAGCTCTTTTTGCAGCTGAGGTCCGGAAAGACGCATTTGCGCTGAGTCACTGTCCCGCTGCTGGGCAAGAGGGACTTGCGGGAGCCACGTCGCCAACGCCCTCTGCACGCCCGAGGATGGAGGCCTCCGAGAGCGCTTTGATTTAACCCTTTTCTCTCTCTTGGA
>NC_051404.1:3251840-3252107 GCF_015228065.2 Penaeus monodon | reverse complement strand
GCTCTCTAAACTCGCACCCCCCTACTCTGTGATCAGGAGCTCGGCATCAAATATATGAATCCAGCCTGAAACGCACGGTGCACGCTAGTGAATACGGTCTGGAAAAGGGCATTTTCACCGAGTATTTCCAATATCCTTTAACTACACCCCATAGACCACATAATGTAATGCTATAAGACTTACATCCTGTACCTGTGGTCTCTTTTGAAAAAATAACCCTTTGAGAACCTCATTTTCTAGGTCGTAAAGTATATTAAGAATTATTCA
>NC_051404.1:3251636-3251732 GCF_015228065.2 Penaeus monodon | reverse complement strand
AAGGAAGTTAAGGAGGGTGTTCCCAAAGTCCGTATCCTCAGAGCCTATCCGGGGAGTAGCATCGCGGCGGAAAAGGAAAGGGTTGCGAGGGAATAC
>NC_051404.1:3251057-3251341 GCF_015228065.2 Penaeus monodon | reverse complement strand
TCTCCGAGTGACGGCGAGAGTGAGCCGACCAAGCACTCGCGGGTCACCGGGTACAGACAGCTCTCTCACGAACCTTACTATTAAACGCGACCATGATATTAGCGGCCTCCGTGTCCGTCGGGGAGACTAGGCCTATCCAGCCGTGCGAAATCTGGCTAGTCATGCCCCGAACCGACTGCCTGCGAAGACACTCCTCCCTCCAGACGCCTTTCTCTGTCTGCCTTCGCTTGTCTGAGGGGCTGGCGCAGGGGCGTCGGGAGTCGCGAGGGGCGAGAGAAAGAACA
>NC_051404.1:3250897-3251000 GCF_015228065.2 Penaeus monodon | reverse complement strand
AAGAAAGAATGCTGTATGCGAGAGTGAGAGAGAGAACGAGAACAAGGAAGAAGAAGAAAAAAAAGAGAGACCAAGCAGAACATCAGCCCTCCCTTCGACAAAC
>NC_051404.1:3249934-3250868 GCF_015228065.2 Penaeus monodon | reverse complement strand
GAGAGAGAAAAAAAAACGAAAGCTAATCCGCTGTCTGGCTCTCAAAGGCCTCCTGCTCGCGATCCGCCTGGGCGTCGGGGCGCTGCCTCCGTCACCTTGGCCAGGGATTACGGCCGCCGCCTCGCAACGTCCCGCCGATCCCGCAAAGCAGAAAACGAGACAGTCATCCCGGCGGCGAGGTGGCCAGCGTCGGGCCATCTCATTCGGGCCACTCATCTTCTCCTCCAGCTCGCAGCAACAGCGACAAGGATGATGCCGGCAACGAGGCAGGAACAACCACGGCGAAACCACGTGTTCCTCACTCGTCTGCTGACGTTCTTGCTCAACATCTGGCCTTCTACCCCCCCCCCCTCCCTCGCTCCATCCTGTCCACGTAACTCCTAAATTACCCTCTAGAACAACTCACCGCCTTAATCACGCCAAGACGCAAGGGTATCATCCATACAGGTCCGTCCACCTCGATATAAGATACCGTGCAAGATACCCAGTACGGGGAGGCAGGTACCGATCGCCAGGGCCCATCCATCATGCCCAGCCATTAAGGTACCATCTCCAGGACCCGGACCAGCAAGTACCATCCATCAGGTATCGAGCGCTCACGCACGAGAGGCAGTGAGGCGTGGCGAGGCACAGCGGCGCGGGCCGGATGTGGCAGGCGAGCGCTCGGCGACGCCACATGCGAGAACTGCCAAGCGGATCGCACGGGGAAATTGCTGCTTGATTCTTCCTGCGGACAAACCTCGTAATGCGCGAAGTCGTAACTTGGCGATGATTCCATGGCCAGGCTTCCCCACAAGCCTCGCACTTCGTGCTCAAGGCTATTGGACTGCAGGCAACAACGCTACCGGAAGCAAGCGTCTATCTGGTGTTACCAGTGTCATCTGACATTCATGCACACCCTTCAGTGTCTTTGCCTCCTTTATTTCAATTCGCT
>NC_051404.1:3249339-3249859 GCF_015228065.2 Penaeus monodon | reverse complement strand
TATCTCTTCGAAAATAAGTGAAAACGAAACACAGTAACTTCTCTATCTAAACTGCTAAAAGCTAAGTCATACACATAATGTTCGACATGCCTAACGTAAAGAACCAGTGTTCTATACATACAGACAGTCAAGTTACATTACAGTCGACTCGTTCCCCGATCTTCCCACTTTAATTGCACATAATTCTTGGAAATCCTGAAACACTGTAAAGCCTGATACGGGCTATTATTTTCGAGCAAACTTTCTCACGTTGGCAAGTCTCCCATAGCAAGGGGCAAGATAGAGCCATGCCCGCGGGCCAGTAAGGCCGGTAATGTCTGGCGTTTGGGAGAGGCAAGGGTCTCGCGGAGTAATGGCAGGTGAGGCCTCCGTGCTGTCACCTGGGAAATATATGTGCTGGACGTCCGCGCGAAGTTAATGTGGCTACGCTGTGCCTAACATACCCCGTCTCCAAGCCCCGTCCAACTGCCATACATACCTCGGTCCGTACCCTGGCCGTGGCTGCCTGCCATAACCCGCA
>NC_051404.1:3249159-3249299 GCF_015228065.2 Penaeus monodon | reverse complement strand
ACCGCTAAATCGCGCAACAGGTGTTTCACATACCTAGAGCTTTCATCTAAGAACCATTGCCACACATGGGCCATCTACTAACACAACAGATGCCCTGCAAATCCTATAACAGTCGTACGAGATGGATTTAGTTAATTCAT
>NC_051404.1:3248699-3249045 GCF_015228065.2 Penaeus monodon | reverse complement strand
CTCCTGGTTTATCTTCACTACAGCATCTACTGCCCCTTCTCCATCCGGGTAGGGGATGAGACCCAGTGGATACGTATGAGTGACGCAGGCGCTGCATGGCCAACCCAATGCCCCTCCTTTGCCTTCCTGTGCCCACAGTGCTGAACATCCCTCCCGCACCGCCGCCGCCGTCGTGCCCCGGGCCATACTTACCACACCGCTACCCCTTTGGAGACCACTTACCAAACTCCTTCCCCCGCGCCATGCACGGCTTCCCCGCCTCGTCACATACCTGCAATACATACATAAACATTAGTCACGTGCCGAACTTGGGGGCAAGACCGCATGCACCTCGATTATTTTGGGA
>NC_051404.1:3248374-3248584 GCF_015228065.2 Penaeus monodon | reverse complement strand
GATGTCTAGGAGAGAACTCCGAAGGGGAGGAAAATGAGAAGGGATGAGAAAGAATGGAGAGAATGGAAAGAATTACATAAAGTAAAGAGATCTGGAAAGAAAGAATAAGAAAAGAAAAACGAACGGAGAAGAACAAAAGTCAAAACGAATACGAAGAACCGGAAAAAAACGAATAAAACGGACAAGAAAACACGAGAGTCTGCGAGCAAG
>NC_051404.1:3248055-3248258 GCF_015228065.2 Penaeus monodon | reverse complement strand
CTGTAACACATTCACTCCTAAACCTGCCACATACAAAACAGCTGTTTCCCTACCGACCCACTCAAGCAGCGGGACACTGCCCTGCTACCAATGGCGAATGCTGCCACAACGTTGGGTAATAAGTTACTCTGTTACCGCCCCCTTCCCAAACCCCCTTTACCCCTCCCACCATAAGGATGTCAGCTGGACGCTATAATTTGGAG
>NC_051404.1:3247167-3247596 GCF_015228065.2 Penaeus monodon | reverse complement strand
CTGTCACTTAAAAACTCGCATAATAATTAGAGGACAATGACATATTCCATAAAAAAGTCACAAACACAGAAAACTACCCGTTATGCATCTTTAGGGGCAGACAGAGAACAACAAAGTAACCATCAGGTATTATTTACTTAAAACCTATTAAAAAATATATATACGAAACAAATGAGCAACGATGATAAGACACCTCGTTGCCACTCCCTTAGTTAAGGCCATCCTACTGTATAATAAACAAGCAAGTAACACTGCATGCAATATGCATGCAATATAATCCTTCATTAAAACTAAAAACAAAAACAAAAAACGCTTCATTAATTTCAAAATGCGCTCATTAAAAACAAAAATGATGAATAATGACAGCAATGCATAAAGCACCACCATTCTCATTCAAAGGCAAGCGCGAGAGGCCCAAGGATGAGAACA
>NC_051404.1:3246849-3247125 GCF_015228065.2 Penaeus monodon | reverse complement strand
AGGAAAGGTGAAAGTGACGGCAGAGAAGAAAGCGGGGAACATCCACCTCTCTGACCGTGACCCAGAACATGAGGCAGCGGCCGCAGACTTGGGTTGCTTCACTACATGGCCCCTCGCAGACAGACAGACAGACACGCAGGGCTTGAGCGAAAACAAGAATTCACACATGCATAGTTTATATATAAGGAGGCAAATGAACAAGACACAAATGCAAGGGAGAAAAGAGAGGAATTCACAGCATAAAGAAGAGACCAAGAAGATGATCGAAGTTTGTAA
>NC_051404.1:3245953-3246703 GCF_015228065.2 Penaeus monodon | reverse complement strand
CGGAGGAGAGAAATCGGCCCGTCCTTCCCCCACAGCCCCGAGCCCACACGGCGCCGCACCGAAGGGAAGAGGCCGGCTTGCACCGCTCCTTCCCTCGTGCTTGTGCAGCTGCAGGCGCGTCGCGGGAGGCCACGACCCGCGGTTCGCCGGGCTCCCAGAACGCAGTTTCTTCAGGGAGGACAATGAACATGCCGTCACGCCACACGCCGTACCGGGCAGCCCCTCCGCGACCGTGAATGTCTGCCTGCAACGTCGCAACTTTGCAAGTTTAATGCACTTTGGCCATTAAATGAATCATGCGCCTCTCCGGGGATAATGACATGCACACACCCAGCATGATCGGTCCCCTCCCATTTCGCGCATAATCTCGGTCTTTTTCTGCGAGATTACGACATTTGCGGTTATGCTGGAGATAATGGCCGATACTACTGCTACTATTATGGATGACGCGGCGAGAAACCCATTGACGACTCCGGACGAGAAAATCTTTTGACAGAAAATATGGCCCGGCCCCGCATGTTTCAAAGAAAACGGTTCCGGCGTGATGTTTTTAAGGGACAATTCAAATATATATTTTTTTCTCTGGCTTATCGCGTGCAATTGGAACTTAGGGCTTCGATCACTCCATTATTAATATCAGCTGCCCTACGAACTATTAAAACATGCCAATCAACTAGGGAATTCGCAAAAAATAGTGCCATTCTCTGCAAAGCGCGGCAGAAAGTGTTAATAAAATAGCACAACAAGCAA
>NC_051404.1:3245828-3245918 GCF_015228065.2 Penaeus monodon | reverse complement strand
AGATCGGAAGCAACGTTGTGTAAAAATATTTCGGAAAACAATGACTCTTCCATCGAACATCGTGGTTCCGCGCCATCAGACAGCCTCACA
>NC_051404.1:3245570-3245796 GCF_015228065.2 Penaeus monodon | reverse complement strand
CAACACATCAAAGGTCATATAACAATAAAAAAAAGACAGAGAGAACACACACACAAAAAAAAATCGATCTAAAAAGATGGAACTCAATCAGGCGAGATCGTCGACTCAGCAATATGATGATGTCAGTGCCGGGACAAGGACAGGCAGGCCGGGCAGGACGGGGAGGAGGAGGGGGGGGAGGGGGGTGTTAAAGGTATCCTGGGAGCTGGTGTCAACGATCCCAGAA
>NC_051404.1:3245409-3245511 GCF_015228065.2 Penaeus monodon | reverse complement strand
AACCTCGAATATATATACACACAGGGCCGCTGGGGTTATCGCTAAAGGAGGAAGACCTTCGCAAAGCCGGTCCTGATCCTGACCCTTTTATGGCACTAATAT
>NC_051404.1:3245274-3245367 GCF_015228065.2 Penaeus monodon | reverse complement strand
TTTACCCTATCTACCCTTTCCTAGACTCAAAGAGAAGGTGCGGTACACCTTGCTTAGATTGCAGCTGAGGGTACCTGCTTGAGGTAGGTTTTG
>NC_051404.1:3244472-3245161 GCF_015228065.2 Penaeus monodon | reverse complement strand
CGTGCGCGCAAATTTATGAGCGTCCTACATGATTTCTCCATCACTGTACACATTCCTTGTCCTTTACCAAATCTCTATCCTGCCAAAACATGAAAACCCCGGCAGCCTGAACCCCTCCCCCTCCCGTGCATGGAGCGCGGAGACCCTCACGCGCCTAGTTAACAAACCTCTCAACAGATGTCGCGTGCTGCTGCAACCCGCCACTGCTAATTTCCTCCGCTCAGCCCGATCCAAATCTTCTCTAATCCAATTCATCTAGTCATGATCTCGTATTAGCGCAGCCTTGTCGTCCACAATCACGTGGGCATGATTTGTCAACAACAAAGCAAGAATAAAAAGCTCGTTTATAAGTTGCAAAGATTATTTAAAAGACACACTGGCAGAAGCCGTCGTAAAGGCAAGGAATGTCAAACAAACGCCAACGTTACATCTAAATGGCTGAGAAAAACCGGTTAGATAATGCTGATGGTCTTCTCCCTGTGCATTAGGGGGGGGGGGGGTATGCAACATGAATGGGGAAAACTACAGGGCTACGTGAATATATCTATCAATGAAAACCGTCCTAAAAATAAGCGTTTTCTCAGAAACGCAAAGAAAAAAATAAGGGAAAACGGAAACTGGATATTCAACACGTAGCACGTTAGTTACTAGAAAATTGCCAGTGAACTTCGAATAGCACAGGGAAATAA
>NC_051404.1:3243987-3244411 GCF_015228065.2 Penaeus monodon | reverse complement strand
GTAAATGTTGTGTTGCACCACCATCACATACGGGCAGACAGGCACCATGCGGGACCATTGTGCCAACGTGGAAGGTCGTGAATACTCTTTCTGCCCCCATGTAACCCCTACTCCCCCTCCCCATAACCAAAACACCTGCCTTACACTCCCATAACACAAGGGATTAGGGAGATGGGGCAGGGGACCAGCCGAGGAAAAAAATATATGTTGTTTGTGGTGTTTATTGTTATATGATCAAAACAAAAGTCACGGACAGTGGGTTTAGGGTTCAGGAAGGCCCTGGTTTGGGGATGTGCCAAAGCCCCGGCAAATTCCAGCTTTCTGTGTAGTCAGCGCCTAAAGAATAGAAGCATTACAACTCTACGTACTTTGCACGCAGCTTTTGGGATAAACTACGTTTTAAGTCTTCGGACCTTACACGCCA
>NC_051404.1:3242834-3243128 GCF_015228065.2 Penaeus monodon | reverse complement strand
GAGCCAAGGCACTCAGCCAGTGGCTCCCGCACTTGACTGTTTGCTTTTACTGCTACGAATATCCAATGTTTTCAAGAATCCTCTAAAACAGTTTAACCTCCAAACATCTAGCCGATCTCCCGAGTCTGAATGCAGAATAGCAAGCAGGAGAGCCCTGCAGACCACATCAGAGCGGTGAAGAACCGAAGGGTATTTAACAGGCGCGGGCGCGGGGATTTAAACCGAGAATATTAAAATGATTTTCTCGAGGTTACATGGTCGACGCAGAAGACGTGCGGCAAATGCTAACAGAGT
>NC_051404.1:3242646-3242755 GCF_015228065.2 Penaeus monodon | reverse complement strand
AAATGACAGAAGGATATAGGGAGATAAAGATGGATCTTGACAATATCGAAAGATAATTCAAGATACCGTTTCCGGCATTTGGTGTTCCAGCTTCCTAAGACGACGTAAG
>NC_051404.1:3241479-3242564 GCF_015228065.2 Penaeus monodon | reverse complement strand
CAGGCGTCAGCGATATCCTTGAGCAGCAAGCGAAATGGATGACTGTCAAGAAAGAATGCGGTGGAGCGGCTGCTTCGGGCGACTCGCGGGCGTACTGCAACAAGGCGCTGAAGGAGAAGAGGAAGGTCACGAGATTCAATATGGCGAGCGCGGGAGGTTGGCGACTTCAACGCTGCAACAAAGAAGGAGCCAGGACCGCCGAGGCTTTTCTACACCGGTTCTTTGTTTAAGGAAAAGATTGCATGGCGCGTCGACGAGGAGGGAACAACGTAAGTCCCTAAAATGTAGGTCCAAAAAAGCCCTAGAGGATGGCGTCGCCATCATTGTGATGACCTGGCGGGCTAGTCGGTGCTGCCATCTGTGGGATTCCGCTCGAAATTTTGACATCACACGATTTATGATTTACGACTAACATATTTCACTGTTATACATATAAAAAGTCCTTATTATTATGCATCGCAACAACGCCTCAAATTCGCCCAAATCGAAAATCTACCAGCAAATTAATGATGGAATAAAAAACAAAAACCCGACGAGCGGCACACGTGGCAACTGCGCGCGGTGTGTGTGTCTGTGTGCCACTGGAGCGACAGGTTGAAAGTGAACACAAATCAAGATGGCGGACAAGGGAGGAATTTTACATACGCTCTTAAGTAGAACAGCGCTGAATTTATACATTTAATTGCCCATGCGGTGAGAGTTGCCGTGCTGTTCATCATAAATACTGCTCTGAGACTTTTAACATTACGACCAAGACCATTTTCTCGACGTCCGTCTATGAAATAATAAGAGAAAAGGGTTCACATTTCCCGATCTCACCTGGACATCATTATAAACCATGACGGCCCGTGTCCTTTGATCACACGACCATTCTTGGAAATCAATTAATCAACCTTTCTCATCGACGTCGAACCAAAAAGCTAATTTGGAGGATTAAGCTCTCTCTCCGTACAGAAATCAGTCTCGTTCGGTAACTAACTAGCTAACTATTAGCCTCCTTCTCCGCGTGATAGATTCCACGCTGGTTCTTGCGCCATTAAATTTCTAGCAGTATGAAGGTTCGAGGCCATTTGTATTCTCTTTTC
>NC_051404.1:3241309-3241378 GCF_015228065.2 Penaeus monodon | reverse complement strand
AAATCGTGTAGATAAAAAATAACCTTGAAGTGTACCCTTGTAGCTATCAGTATGAAATTCCTCTTTGAA
>NC_051404.1:3240230-3240329 GCF_015228065.2 Penaeus monodon | reverse complement strand
TACAAGCCACACCCCTGCGAATAAAAATATACCACAAGCACAACAAGCGGTCACAGCACCGTTGACACCAACCTCCGTGTCTGACCCGGAGAGGGGGGG
>NC_051404.1:3239857-3240092 GCF_015228065.2 Penaeus monodon | reverse complement strand
AAGGGGTAGAAAAGAAAGAGAAAAGAAAATGGCGTATGGAGAGGGGGGGAGAGTGTTGCAATAGCCTGTGATCACATGTTGCAAATGAAGACTAACCGCCGCTACACTTCTGGTGCTGAGTTCGTCCGTCTTGAAGCAACGGGATCTTCGGGGAGGCGGCTGACCCTATTAGCCTGGACGCCTGGCATCTGGTCGAGAGCCAAGCTTTGGTTCCCGTTTTCGAGTTTGTTTTCGT
>NC_051404.1:3239147-3239219 GCF_015228065.2 Penaeus monodon | reverse complement strand
GGCGTCTAAGCTCGACATTCGCTTTCGACCGGCGCAGCAGACCTGTCGGCGCGCGGGAGGAATGGAGGAAGG
>NC_051404.1:3238413-3238779 GCF_015228065.2 Penaeus monodon | reverse complement strand
GGGCTCTCACCCGTAACCTACCGTGCATATATGCATACGTGAGCAAAACGCGTGAGTGAGCGAGTTCGCCTGGGTGTTAGTGTTTAGTTTTTGACCGCAAATGACAGGCGCGGATCGCAAAAAGATTTGTGTCGCTTACGTCTCTCGAGCCGAACATTAGTCAACTTATTTTACGGGGGACATCGTGACCAGTTGTGACCCAGATACGTTCAGCAAGCGAGCGGGTTCCCGAAGCTCGGTAAACGGCTAATGTTATGAATTATTGGGAATTAAGTACCCGCTCGTGCCGTCTTCCCAGCTCGTCTCTCTGTCTGAGTGTTTATTTCTCTGTATACCTGTTTCTGCTTACCTTTATCCACTCCCTCG
>NC_051404.1:3237440-3238351 GCF_015228065.2 Penaeus monodon | reverse complement strand
TCACCCATCTTTCGTACCCTCCTCCATCTCTCCTCGTCTCAGCCACCCGTAGACGCCGTGGTGTAGGTTACCTCGCATTTTCATTAGCCCTTTCCCCACTCCCCCTCTCCCCCTCCCGCATCATTCCACCCCCCTCTCTCCTTTCCCCTTCCCCTCCTCCCACATCATTTCTCATCTCCCCCAACCCCCTCCCTCTTTCCTCCCACCCACTCTACCACATCCTATGCCCTCCCCACTTCACGCTCCGCTGCAAGATTTTTTTTAAACGACCCTTTTTTTTTACAAGACACGCTGACGGCGACGCGATACTGAATTCATTAGCTGGATGAGACTAGGATTTAGTTTCTGACCTTAAGCATGAGTGCATTTATGTACGAGTTGAAATGCGAGTGTGCGTGCCACAATGCGCGTGTGCTTGAGTTACAATGCTAGCGTGGATGTTGGAAAGCGGGTGTGTTAAGAGTACCAGTGTGAGGGTAACAATGCGAGAGTGTATTGAAAAGCGAGTGTGAGAGTTAGAATGCGAGTGTTGAAATGCGCGAGTTAGACGGCGAGTAGAATGCGAGCGTGTGCTGCACCGGAACGCAGGCGGGTGCGCGAGCGATCCTGTTCTCCGCTTAGGTTGACGCAGCGCCGGATCGAAACCGGCGTCATTACCATAGGTTATGGGGTCAATTTCAAGGCTGTCTGCCTCGTTAACCCGACGTGGGCCCCGTGATGCCACATCCTCGCCCGCGCCGCGTAAAGATCACCCCGGCGATTGGAATACAACAGCGGGGTCAACTGGCTCTTGTTCGGCGCGGAGGAGCGGAGCTATGCCGGTCGCCTCGCTCGCAGACGGCGGGAACGGCGGAATGAAGGCTCTCGCAAGGCGGGACCTGCGTTTCGGGCTTCGGAGGCAAGGGGAAGGA
>NC_051404.1:3236596-3237160 GCF_015228065.2 Penaeus monodon | reverse complement strand
GCGAATCTGCCGTGGTGTCCGCCGTTCCTCGTGGCAGGAGAACCTCCCAAAGCTCACTGTCTACACCGCGAAATTCTTATCCGCCGTAAAGCCAGGTGGAACAAACGTTTTTTGCGGGGAACGAGAGGCTTATGTCAGTTACCATGACTACGCTTCCCTTTTTTATGGACAGGGAGGCTCAATCGAGAAACGGCGTCCGTCGCGGGGTCGAATTCCTGCCTTGAGACGCTCTTTCCTGTTCCAGCTGCAGACCTGCCTCCCTCTCCTTAGAAGAGCATCCTCTTAGAAAGTCCGACGCCCTTTCCCTCCGCCCTCTGCGTACCATACATCCTTCGGCGTCAAGGGCGGCAACCTATCTGATGTACCGCCGCCCGTTACAGTCCTACCCATGACCTGACCTTTTTGTTCTCTCCGGTGTGACGACCCCTGTAATACCCCTTTCCTTTCACCCCCCCCTTCCCCTCCCCCCCAACTCGCCCATTCCTTTCTACTGGGTCACGCTGGGTACGGAAAGTAGGGGTGGGGAGTCCCTCAGGGTACATAGGAGGGGTATCATGATGGCGC
>NC_051404.1:3236307-3236527 GCF_015228065.2 Penaeus monodon | reverse complement strand
GCATGGGTACAAAAGGGAGAAGGGCATCGCGGAGAGGCGGCGGCCAGGCGGAGGGTCTCGGAGAGCTAGCGCGGCTGAAATCCGCTCGAAATCCGAGTACAGAGCGCCCGTGCTTTCGTGTTTTCTTACTTGTACAAATAATGTTCTTTAATTTTCGACTGGTTGGCTTTTAGCCTCTGTCTGTCTCCCCCCCCAACCCCCTTACCCGCGGCCGACGAAT
>NC_051404.1:3235667-3236230 GCF_015228065.2 Penaeus monodon | reverse complement strand
AAGCACCTGTGCTCTCTGTCGTATCACCTGTTCCCTGACAACCTTCCCCTGATGTATCCCACTCCGACACTGCTCCAGCATCTGTTTCCAACAATGGGCGCACTGTACCAACATGCAACTGCCAACTGTCGGACACCCTTTCCCTCCCAGCCGCCGCGCAGACGTTGTCACTGCCAACATCGGGGCTGCCGCTCGGAGTCCCCTTCCCCGGGCTCTCTGTCCTTGGCTCGTCTCTGAGCTACACACAAGACGCAGGTAAAGGGTAAGAGGAGAAAAAAAAAGTAAATAAAAAGGCAAAGACAAGTCGAAGCGAGGAAGCATTGCGCAAGAAATGACAGGCACGGAAATCAAGTGTCAAGCGTAGTGTCACGTGTACAGAGTTCGTCACAAACCCTCTCATAACGCCGGGACCTTTTGGCCAATGCGTGACTGGCCTCACGGGGGCGCCAGGCTGACCTCTGACCTTCAACAACCCCCGAGTGACTCTCTCTCAGAACCAGGGGCCTTGGCGGGGAATAAGGGGGGTGGAAGAGGGGAAGGAAAAGGGAAGGAGGGAGAAGCAG
>NC_051404.1:3235319-3235408 GCF_015228065.2 Penaeus monodon | reverse complement strand
TTCTCTGTACTGTTGTATTACTAATGGCAGTACTTGTAGTGGTAGCAGTAGCAGTGCCAAAGGTGGTGGTGGTAGCACACGACGTAACG
>NC_051404.1:3234890-3235248 GCF_015228065.2 Penaeus monodon | reverse complement strand
CCACTTAAAAAGAAAGACATCACCCAAACAAGATATTATGATCCCCTCTCAGCCGCTATAATTATCCACCCAAACCGGAGTGCAGCACGATTATACGCAATTGACTGATAATCATCTGGCCATACCGCGGCCGACGAATCCCCCCCTCCCCCTCACTCACTCCACAGTCCCAGCGTAAAGGCTTCACTTTGGGATTCACGTTTCAATGCCACATACCTCCCCCCCCTCTCTCTCCCCGCCCCGCCATGGAAATCGCCTGTTCACAAGAGCTCGTTCGCATCCGGGTTTCCAGGTGATTCGATGAACACAGCCGCTTAACTAGACTATTGTGAGCACACCTACTGATGGTGCAGGATGT
>NC_051404.1:3234259-3234530 GCF_015228065.2 Penaeus monodon | reverse complement strand
TGGCTGTTCCAGTAAATGTGTGCAAAAGTCTAGGGAATATACTCACCGTGTTTCAGTTAATAACTTGGTGCAGTACAGGGCAACTCCAGCAATCGCACTGTAGCAATATCTAACTTTTTCCTTAATCCTAATCTACGTAATCAAGAATCACAATTGTACTAATGATCATTTGCATGATAAGCAACAATGCAATTACAGCTATTTGCACAACAATACCCGCATAACAATTTCTGCATCAAAGATCATCATCTCATCGTCCTCAGCCTGCACG
>NC_051404.1:3233829-3234149 GCF_015228065.2 Penaeus monodon | reverse complement strand
CGAGAAAAAAATAATACAAAACAAAATCTCAAGAACAAAAAGAAACCCAACAAAGCACACAGAACAAATATGTAAACAAACACCTGAGAATCCTCTGAGCCCCGTGCAAGGTCCATGCATTCGTCTTCGCCCTGAACAGAACACCTTGGTTGCCTCGACACTAGAACAGCTACCCCCCCCCTCTCGCCCGTTCGCATAAACGCAGACAAACACATAAAAAATCTATTGATAGAGCACAGAGTCTAGTCCGCACCACGCCTCTTCATGGTTCACGGGTTTATCTCATGTTTTCATCTACGTTAAGAGAGAGAAGTTTTGTG
>NC_051404.1:3233426-3233548 GCF_015228065.2 Penaeus monodon | reverse complement strand
GTGCGTCACGCGGGTTTCTTACCTGCGGGAGAAAGACAACGATAAGTTAATTATGCTCAGACCAACGTCATCGCGCTTTTATATAAAGAGGCGCTCATTATACAAGAACATGCGAGAGAGGT
>NC_051404.1:3233308-3233397 GCF_015228065.2 Penaeus monodon | reverse complement strand
GTTTGTAATTTGATCATCAAAGCGAAAATGACACTGGGGCATGGATGTGAGTGTATGACAGGTGGCTTAACTGAGGATCATGGGATGGA
>NC_051404.1:3232176-3232523 GCF_015228065.2 Penaeus monodon | reverse complement strand
GCCCCCTCCCTCCGCCCCGGCCGTCCCTCAGTGCCACCGGCCGCGGCGATAGTGCTAGTCTGCCTCCACTATCCCAGTAAAAAAGGACCGACATCCTGAACGCAAGTCACGTCCAACTCGCGGATTTTTACACGAGTCAGTCATCAACATTAACGCAAGGGAATAATAGTAATCAACAAGGGCGATACGGACGAAAGAGAACAATGGCTGCAGCGTCCTTATGACTCCCTTTTTCAGCGCAACATTGTGTGTATATATATTTCTTTTATTCTGTACGTGCCATTTTTATTTTTATCTTTTCCTTCCATCCTCCTACTTGCACGGAGGAAGAATGACTCGGAACAAAT
>NC_051404.1:3231848-3232151 GCF_015228065.2 Penaeus monodon | reverse complement strand
GCTCGTGTGTCTTTTTTAATAACGCCATAGTAACCAGAGACCTAATAATAACGAATTTTGCATACATAACAACGCGAGCCATCAACGCCGCCACCGACTCTGTAACAACCGCCTCTGCACCTCTGTCGACATCGCCCCCCCCACCCCCCTTCGACTTCCTCCTCCGTTCCCCCACCCCCACCCCCTTCGACTTCCTCCTCCGTTCCCCCACCCCCACCCCCACCCCCCGCGCGCCAGCAAAACTCTCAACGTCATCCCAGTATCTGTCCAGCGCCTCCTTCACCCTCACCCTGTTCTTGTTCA
>NC_051404.1:3231091-3231750 GCF_015228065.2 Penaeus monodon | reverse complement strand
AGAATAATGATAATCATAAAAATAGCTCCGCACCATGACCGCACGAGGCAAGAGCCCGCCACGCACTCTCCCGAGGCGGTGGTCCCTTCGTCTATACTTTCACCCGTCCCCGTTAACGCTCGCGCCGGCCGCCCATAACAGGGCCAATGAAGAGTACTGCGAGCACTTGTGTGGCGCCACGGCGTTTTTGCGTGCTTATGACGCAATGCACGCCCGCCGCTGCGCGTGATTGTGACGCAAAACAGGTACCGACTAGTGGCCTCTGCTCAACCCTCGTCGTCCTTTGTTATACTGACCTTCTCGTTGTCTTTTCCTCCGTTTTTTTGTCTCTACGTCAAGAATTATAAAAGTAATACAGCGATGATGAGCCTTGTTACGCGGTACCGCCGTCTGATGTTGCCTGTTTTGCTCGTCTCCGTCCGCTCGGGTTTAAAGGAGTATTTTAAATCAGTGTAGCAAAATGCTGTGCAACGCTGTGCAACGCTGTGCAACGCGAGCTCAAGAGAAGAAAACATGATAAAGGAGAACTGGAAGGCGTCGATTAGGACGCTGGGGTTGAGTACTTCGCTTTGTTTGTTTTCCTTGGTTACCAAAACAGGCAAACGAGATGTCGGAAAGCGAATGGGAAAGGGTAAGGGCATAGCAAGAAAAATGAGGAT
>NC_051404.1:3230788-3230986 GCF_015228065.2 Penaeus monodon | reverse complement strand
TGGAGTGGAGGGTGGGTTAGGTGGGTGGGGGAGGGGCATGTTTGGGTATGGACACGGGTACCAAAGCAATATTACCATTCACCAGGGCCAGCGGTGGATGCAAGACTCGCGGGCAAGTGACTGGGCAGTAATCCAACTTGGTCTTGCGAGGAGAGCCATCCCGTCTGCTCGACCCGCTGTCCTTCACGCAGCCTAATG
>NC_051404.1:3230645-3230712 GCF_015228065.2 Penaeus monodon | reverse complement strand
TGTATGTTAATGGAAGTAGGAGATGGTGAGAGAACGTGAGGGGAGGAAGAAGGGAAAAGGTGGAGAA
>NC_051404.1:3229257-3230534 GCF_015228065.2 Penaeus monodon | reverse complement strand
CAAGCGAGTGCGTTGCCATCTCGTGCCTCTGTGTCTTCGCTCGCGTACCTGACCCTGGGTCTGTTTATTTTCTCCTGCCCCTTCAAAGCTCGCCCGCGACGATGTTAACGACCAAGCCTAACACCGTAGCACCGCCTCACCCCCGGCCTCGACGCCCGTCCGCCCTGGAATCAGCGGCGGCGGCGGGCGTTGTGTATCTGGCACGTCGGTGGCGATCACCGGTACTCCGGGGTCATGTTTATCATTATGATCATCGAGGCCATGATACCCTGCACGAAGCCCACTCGGGTCCGATACCCAGCATGACATCACTCCCTCGGACAGGTAGAACAAGGGCACTGATGCCTCGCAGGTTACCAATGGCTTCGTTAGCGTTAAGACCTGTGTTTAAATGATCCAGAACATGATATGAAATATACATCAGGTTTAAAAAACACAGGATCTACACAGCGCAGCTTTGACACAGCAAATTTCAGATTTACCAATAATTCCTATTCAAGTGGCGACCAACACACCATGGTTACAGCTCCTTTTCTCTGCTAGAATACGTTTATGATAATGGCCAGCTCCCTCGGCCGTTACCTGCAGGAGCGACTATGGGCCAGGGTCGTTAGGGGCGACTATCTCTGTCTCAGGTTTCACAACGCCGCGGTGACAGCGTCGGCCAGTGTCACAATGACCCAGTCTTGCCCTGTGACTCTCGAGCCCAGTAACAAACGCAGGCACCAAGAAACACACCTTCCGTAAGACCGTAACGTGAAAAAGAGAAATCAATCGCCTCCAGAGACACGCCTTCAAACCACCTGCGTTGTGTGGTTCTCCACCTTGCTCCACCTCCACCTTGTGACATGACTCAGACATCGCCAAACTCTTCAAACAATCGAGCGCCGATAACATTCATTTCATTCTTGCGAATGTAGCAAAAAGTGCGTTGTTATCGTATGTTTGGCATCCCGATTACTACTGCCATGATTGTGTCATCACTATTCCGTATATATTTCTTATGCCATTATCTCTCCCTTTCGCTATCTCGCAGATCATCTCGGCTCTGACAGCAGCAGCCATTCCACAGTGGCTTTGTTCCATAACCCAGCTTGTTCATCAAGATGCACAGCCGTCCAGCGCACGGCGAACGCGTCGCCTGTATAGAAGGGCGTAACCGTCAACTAGGCAATAGCACGCTGCCCTGACAGCACGACTTTCCCGAACGCGCACGCCGAAACGAGACGTATTCCAAACAGCCTAGCATTAAGTAGCGGAGACAATTCACCACAGGA
>NC_051404.1:3228850-3229199 GCF_015228065.2 Penaeus monodon | reverse complement strand
AAAATGATCGATCGATCGAGAGCGAAGATGAAGCGGAGAGTGAAGAAGACATTAGACTTTGTGAAGACAGCCCGAGCGAGAGGCGACCCACCCCCGAGGATATAAGGTCAGCCACACACGCCGCGCAGCCGTGCATGGCAGACGGCGCTGGTGCGTGGGGCATGTGTGTCAAGGTCTACTGCACCCCCCTCCCCTCCCCCCTCCCTCATCTTTTGCTCCTTCCCAGGCACACTCCCTCATCACCTCACTGCCCCCACCCCCTCTCACCCCCTTCCTCTAGCCCATGGAAACCTCCCTAATTGTCTCCTAATGATGCATTCTCCCTTCCGATACTGCAATCTCCTTCAAA
>NC_051404.1:3228098-3228720 GCF_015228065.2 Penaeus monodon | reverse complement strand
ACTCCGCCCAAGCATCCACTTTCCTCTCCTTTGACTATAACTTCTCGTGATTCCTGGCCACCTCCTTCCCCACAAGTCGTCCTTCGCCACAGCTCTTTAACGACCGCTCTCCTCTCCCCCATTTCCTCCTCCTCTCCCCTCCTCCCTTCTCCCCTTCCCAGTAAAGTTTCTATCATCCCAGGCATTGCAAACCCCACCATGACGTCCCTCTTGCCAAGCCCTTTCACCATACATTCCGCCATCGAGCATAAAACAGAAGAGATAATTTTCAAGAAATACATGTACATGCAGGTATTTCCTTGTGACTCGAACTACACGTCCAGCTGGTGTACGTACTGGTATGTGCTAGCGGTTCATAGGAGCGCAGCCATCTCCCAAGGGCACAGCATACCAGCAACGTACCAATTCGCTACCCGTTACCCGCCCGTGGCCAGCCCTCAGGTACCTCCCACGCTCCTCCCAGGTAATTCATCCAGACCGGGTAACCCTTTGCCATGCCTGACCCGCTTCTCCTTCCTTCAGCCTTTTTTACTCTCAAACATCTGCTCTCCTGAGAGGAAAAAAGGTCTTTGCCTTCATGGAAAATTCATGCACGATTTTCATCTCCCTTCATGTATGTATT
>NC_051404.1:3227684-3228067 GCF_015228065.2 Penaeus monodon | reverse complement strand
CCCTTTGGCGTTTTATCGCCTCGTATATCCCTACAACAGCGTCTGCACACTTTCTCTACGGGCGGTGCAGGCTGGGCAGAGAAAGCAAGCGAAGTTTCACTGGCTCCGCTCCTTTCCCTCCCACCCACTTCCACCCACATCAATCCCATCTGATTTTACCGACTGATGCCACGGGTGTTGTCCTCGCCTCCCGACCTCTCCTGCCCAAAGATGGCCACCTCGTCTAATTGTTTAGAAGCGAGACAACCGCCCCATTAGGTCTGGCAGCTCGTACGTTCAAGGATGGGAAGATTAAAAATAAAACATTGCGTAAATCCCAACTGCCTCCGTGTCACTTGTCAAGTGATGTGTCACTTATGGTAAGCTTAAAATCAAGCCTAGTG
>NC_051404.1:3227266-3227537 GCF_015228065.2 Penaeus monodon | reverse complement strand
CAAGGACTTCGGGCCAGCAGCCACTGATGATGGTCGAGGCAACCTGAGGCTCCAGGCTCTCAAGGATACGTTTCTCGACGATGAATAATAACTGTAGTTACAAAGATTTCCAAGCGGGGAGAAGGGGCTCGGGGTGCTCCATGCGTGGCGGGGAGAAGGGGCTCGGGGTGCTCCATGTGTGGCGGGGAGAAGGGGCTCGGGGTGCTCCATGTGTGGCGGGGAGAAGGGGCTCGGGGTGCTCCATGCGTGGCGGGGAGAAGGGGTCCGATAC
>NC_051404.1:3226313-3227000 GCF_015228065.2 Penaeus monodon | reverse complement strand
ATAAGGAGATAGGGTGCCATGCCTTCCTATCAGCTTGCCTTGATGATGATAGTTGCAATGCAATGGCAGTGTAGCGTGGCAATGCTGTAGCATGACATACGCGGTGTGGCGTGGTGGTGGAGGTGGCAGGGCACAGGCGGCGTGGCGTGGTGATATAGTGTCAGGGCCTAAACGGTGTGGCGAGGGAACCAGCGGCGTGCCAGGGCTGCGTGGCGTGGCGTGAGCTCCGCGACACTGACGAGGGGGCCGCTCAAGGTTCACCGACGCGAAGACCACGACCAGCCGCTGTAGGTGAAGGTGGAGGTGGTTTGGTTTGCGTCGAGGAATGCTGCGCTGGGCCGGTGTAGGGGAGGACGCGGCCTTAACAGTGAGTCACTTCCCTCATAATGTCTCTGCTTCCTCCTCCCTCACTACAGCTGCGGCGACGGGGATGGAGCTGACCTTTCGCTGGCAGGCAGGCGCGGCGGGATGCCCTTAAGCTGCGAGTTACAACTGTGGGGCGGCGGCTGGGATGTGGACGAGGGGAAAAAGGACGAGAAAAGAACATGCAACAAAAATGAGAGGTAGAAAAGAGACAAAAGGAAAGGGGAGGATATATAATCAAAAGAGAGAGAGAGAAGAAAAAAAAAACAGTCGTTGCAAGATGAAGAGGGTCAGTAGAAGGGGGATGAGTAAAAGAAGGAAGCG
>NC_051404.1:3225991-3226278 GCF_015228065.2 Penaeus monodon | reverse complement strand
AGGAGGAGAAGAAACAGACGAAGAAGAAGAAGAGAAGGCGGAGGATGCAGCCGTGGCCGCACGTCTCACCCACAAAAGGCGCACGGAAACAATGCGCTAAAAACACGCCAGGCGGCAGATGCATGTCGCAACTTCCTTCGCCCAGACACCCCCCCCCCTCCCCACTATCCCCTCGCCTCACTCTAACATCGCCTTGAGGAGGAGGCGAATGAGACACCAGTGAAATTTACGAAGGCGGCGGAAGATGCGTACGAGAAAGGCATTCCGAAAAAGGTATATCGACGCAA
>NC_051404.1:3225859-3225945 GCF_015228065.2 Penaeus monodon | reverse complement strand
GGAATACAAGAGGAAACAAAAGGAGCGAATAAAAATAGGAAAGGATTGGAGTTTAGCACAAAACATATTACAAGAGGGACAGACGG
>NC_051404.1:3225532-3225726 GCF_015228065.2 Penaeus monodon | reverse complement strand
GGAAGGGCAAATAGGTGGGGGGAGGGATTCACTGGTTCGAGGGGCGGAATAGGGCAGAGTCAGCGGGGCCTGGGAGTGGGTCAGTGAAGGAATGACGGCGCAGATAGCACCGGGTAGGAAAGGGCATCAACGTGGGGGGGGGGGGGAGAAAAGGGGAGGATGAGGAGACGATGGCAGCTGGGTAATGAAGGGAG
>NC_051404.1:3225261-3225328 GCF_015228065.2 Penaeus monodon | reverse complement strand
ATGAATGAATGAAGAAGTAAACGTAGCGAAATTTAAAATGACAACTGATTATGAGAAACAGCTGCGA
>NC_051404.1:3224995-3225086 GCF_015228065.2 Penaeus monodon | reverse complement strand
ACTGGCGTGAGAGTGTCTGTCCCATGGAACGGGATATATAAGCAACAGAAGAGGAAGTACAGATTGCATGCTAATGAATACTTGGAAATCA
>NC_051404.1:3224387-3224928 GCF_015228065.2 Penaeus monodon | reverse complement strand
GGGCACCAGGTGTGAGGTGGATAATAGTGCTTGTCGAGGAGTGGATGCCAGGGAGCAAAATGTGGATGCTGTGGAGGAAGTGAAAGACGTGGAGATGTAGGAGATTTGACGAGGAAGGTGGAAGGAGGTGGATAAAAGCGTATATAGTGTGAGGTTCATATCGCAATATCACTTCCAAATAATAAATAATATGTGTAAAACACGCATATGAATAAACAAAGAGGCTAATTAACAACACGAAACACAACGAACAAGAACCACGAATAACAAAGGTAAACTGGGTGCAACAAGTAAGGGGAATGCACACAATGCAAAATCCACGACCGAGGCAATTAGCGCAATAAATGAAAGTGCGTAGGACGGGCCGGCGGAGAGCGAGAGAGGGCACAGACGCAGGTAAAGAAGCTGTACAAGAAAAGGAGGATGAAGGCTGGAACAATGACGTAAGGCGAGGGAAGAGGGAGGCGAATAGGAAAAAAAAGGTCAGTGCATATATGCAAATATATGTTACGTGTGCGTTCATCGAGGAGTCCGTCCCGCA
>NC_051404.1:3223140-3224286 GCF_015228065.2 Penaeus monodon | reverse complement strand
TCGCGCGTGTGTGTCCAATTCGCAAGCAACCATATAAAACAATTTCGAGAAAATCGGTAAAGTCACGAGCTCCTAATATGTGCGTTCGCCCCTCTTCAAACCCAATAAAGAAGAAAACTCGTGAGCAGCCTCCTGCCGGGCAAGCCAGGTCAGTTCCGTGAGAGAGGTCAAGAGAGGACGGCAGCGCTAAAACACTTGCAACTCAAAACCTTCCAGTCTTTTTCGGCATTCTTTTTTTGGAAAGCTAAATATTCCTCTTTTATTGTCATTAACTCGTCTTGTTAAACAAGTATAAAAACAAAAGGCCAAAGACTCAAGGATTCTCCTAAACCGACAGCCATAAACAAAATGTATTTGTCTGACCTTAGCGGCCACGCGCTAACTTTACCGACTGGCAATAAATTTCATGAAACTCTCGAGCGTATCGCTCCTCCTGCTTTGGGTCTCTCATAAAAAATCCAAAACTCACGACCAAAAAGTCCAGGGAAATGGGATTCACTTTGCTAATTAATATACACATGAAGACCCATCAAAGAAAGAGACTACAATACGAGTTCTATGCCCTGACGTCACGATAAAGGGGAGGAAATATACACGTTTACTCACCCCAAACAAGGCGAAACAGCGAACTACAAAGGACGAGCCAGTGCGAAAGCCAATCCCAACCACGAGCCGACTGCGGCAAATTAAACCAGGGGCGATCAAAGCCGTGCAGGGAAGACCATGAGCTTTGCCATGGTCTTCCCTGCTTTGCTCGAAGACAATGTACAGCCCTTGCCACCTCGCCGATGTGGGTGAGCAAGGAGGCAAGCAGGAGCGGAGGTTTCCTGTCGCCAGGATAAAGAGGCTAAGGCAATCGCATCGCAGGGATGGCACCATCAGTGCCAAGGGTCACAGGGAACGGGTGGCATCGCGAGGGTCAACGAGCACGGAGCATTGCCGAAATCGGGACGGTGACCGTGAGGAGCGTGTGTGTCACAGAGGATGGGCGAGCGCATGTGTCACGCGGGTTGCAGAGCCTCGAGACTCCGAGTCCCAGGGGGCAAGAGGGAGCGTGTCAAGGCCGAGCTTGGAACTGGGTCAAGCCGTGTAGTTTACATCTCCACGTATCACTCCTGAGGAGGTACGGCAACGGCCGGAGCTGAG
>NC_051404.1:3222721-3223104 GCF_015228065.2 Penaeus monodon | reverse complement strand
GCGTCTCCCCAGAGGTGTCTGCCCTGGACAAGCGGCACGCGAAGGACGACCGCATGTGCCCAATAAGAGCAGACGACCATGAATAAAGAGTACGAACACGACCGACCACCTCGCTCGCTGGAAATGCAACCAGGACGCGACCAGCACGACACCCCGACTCCACCACATCACGAGGGCCCGACTGCCCACGAGAACACACTACCTTTATGCCAAATTGGAATGGTAGGGGGCAGAGGCAGGCTGAGGCTCGGGGTGGGAGCAGTAAGCGGTAAGCTGTGAAGAGATACCTTATCTCCCCCTAGCCCCCACCCCCCCCGTCCCCACATAGTCTCAGCTGCAGCCGCAAAACAGGCAAAGCATAAGCGTGAAGGTCAAGTGAGTAA
>NC_051404.1:3222357-3222661 GCF_015228065.2 Penaeus monodon | reverse complement strand
CGACAAGGAATGGAGAAGGGGGGGAGAGGTATAATAGGAACATAATAAGAGATGTAAAGAGGAGGTGGCGGTAACCAAGAAAGGTGAGTTGAAGCGCAGAGACATGAAGAAAAAAAAAGAGAGAGAACACAATAACGAAACAATATGCGAAAAGCCAAACAAAGAGAGAAGGCGAGAAATAATAAGAGAATAAAATAAGAGAATAAGAGACAATGATAAGAACAACAATATCACACTAATATGAACGTAGGAACAATTCTTATGACACTCGAGATCAAGAGCATTAAACAATCCAAACATACGT
>NC_051404.1:3222129-3222294 GCF_015228065.2 Penaeus monodon | reverse complement strand
AAAAACCCTCTCCTAAGGCATTATGTAAAGAAACAAGAGCGGCGTGCTGACGTGCGGGCGGGAGGTCGCGGCGGGGCGAGGCCAGCGGGCGCAGCGGAGGTAATCCCGGGGACACGACAGGTCAAGGGAAGGGACCCGCCGTTCTACGTGTAATGCTAGAGAGGG
>NC_051404.1:3221532-3221707 GCF_015228065.2 Penaeus monodon | reverse complement strand
AAAAAAACAACAACTTTGGAATAAGCGAAAGCATGTGAAGCGCAGAAGAGAATAAAGCACGTGCCAGAGTAAACATGAGTTAAAAGCAAGGGGGAGAAGAGGGGGGGAGGGGGGGCACGAGAAACAATACGTTGGCAAAGGTCTGGCGATTGTAGAAGAGGAATGACGCCGTTCT
>NC_051404.1:3221053-3221165 GCF_015228065.2 Penaeus monodon | reverse complement strand
TGACAACCTCAAAGCAAAGTCTATGCAAGGGAAGTGGGAGCTGGGGGGGGGGAGGGGGTAATAATGCATAATAGACAAGCAATGGAGAACGATGGCACGTCTAACGCAGTGA
>NC_051404.1:3220697-3220791 GCF_015228065.2 Penaeus monodon | reverse complement strand
CCAGGGAGGGGCACGGGCGGGGATCTGGGCCTCTCATAAGGTCACAGGGTTCACGCGGGCCACTGGCTATCAAAGGCGAGGACTGAACAATCTC
>NC_051404.1:3220101-3220251 GCF_015228065.2 Penaeus monodon | reverse complement strand
GGGGGTTTTTTAAAGGGGGAGGGGGTTTTGAAAGCCTTTTTAACAATTTTTATAAAAAGGGGGAGGGGGGGAAAGAAAAAGGACGGGGTTAAAAAAGGGGAAAAAGGGAGGGGTGGAGGGGGAGAAAGGGGGGAAAAAAAGGGGAGAGGG
>NC_051404.1:3219606-3219701 GCF_015228065.2 Penaeus monodon | reverse complement strand
TTCGAACGGAAGTAGGGGAAGTGGGTCCCTTTGAGATTGTTGTGTTTTAACCCCAGTTTTCCGTTTTGAAACACCCCATGCCCCCCAATCCGGGT
>NC_051404.1:3219247-3219400 GCF_015228065.2 Penaeus monodon | reverse complement strand
TCTCCTATTTCTCCCACATGTTTTTTCTCTCTCTCCTCCCCTCACCATAGAATCCTCACCACTCAAATCGCCAGCCACTTGCTGCTCTAAAGCCGCGTCTAACATCCCCGCTCTATTTCTCCTTTCTCTCTCTTCGTCCATTTAAATATCTGC
>NC_051404.1:3218727-3218841 GCF_015228065.2 Penaeus monodon | reverse complement strand
AAGGCCCCCTTCAGAATTTCTCATCAGCGTAAGGACTCCATGTTGCCGCGTGCGTGTGTCCCTCGCCCGAGAACGTGCCTTCACCCTCCTCCGGCCGCGCGCGACGGAGATTAT
>NC_051404.1:3218400-3218688 GCF_015228065.2 Penaeus monodon | reverse complement strand
TTCCTGGATATTTTCCCCCCGCTTGCCTGCCTGACTGTCAGTTTGCCTTAGGGGGGTGGGGGTTATTTTCTCTGCTTGAGTGTTTTCATTCCAGTTTGTGTCTGATTTTTTTTTTCTTTCCTGTCTGTATTATTTATTTGACTGTCTGCTCGTCTTCTATGTATGTTGAACTGTCTATCTGCTTGCTTTGTCTCACTCTCTCTACCTTAACATCCATCTCTATCTTCATTTTATGCTTGCCTGTGAGTGCGGCCACCTGCGCGAAAACTCCCTGCATATCTGTTCACG
>NC_051404.1:3218086-3218369 GCF_015228065.2 Penaeus monodon | reverse complement strand
TCACATCATCCAATATATTCATCTGTGTGCAATCCTTCGGGAGAAATC
Source organism: Penaeus monodon (assembly GCF_015228065.2). Lineage (NCBI taxonomy): Eukaryota > Metazoa > Arthropoda > Malacostraca > Decapoda > Penaeidae > Penaeus > Penaeus monodon. The sequence goes on along the minus strand of NC_051404.1, from coordinate 3,218,321 downwards.
GGCGAGCGAGACCTTGGCCCCTGGCTGCCGCCTCCGATGAATGCTTGACATATCAATCTTATTGTCTGCTTTATCGCCAAATATAATCTGCATAAATGTGCTCGAATCTCTCTTCTTTCCTTTTAACAAGCACTTTTTCTAAAAATCAAAGAAAAGCCCCTAACTTACTATAATATGTTTTTGTGTGTATGTTTTATGTTTAGTATTTGAGTTGTTGTACCAGATGTTTGTGCAG
>NC_051404.1:3217455-3217622 GCF_015228065.2 Penaeus monodon | reverse complement strand
TTTCGGAAAGTAAGTCCGCGTGTTTATTATAATCAGCATCTTTGCATATTCCCTCGCCCTTGCAACGCGCCGATTCATCTCCCGCCGCAGTTACGTCTGGCCATGTCCCTTTGCCGCCTTGCTTTTTGAAAACTATTTTGCACCACCACCCGGGGGTCCCTGTTCCA
>NC_051404.1:3216769-3217384 GCF_015228065.2 Penaeus monodon | reverse complement strand
AACACTGACATTGCAAGAATGATCAGGTTCGAATCATAAGCGCCTCTTTACTCATATCCTTATGATCATCTCTCGGGATCATCGTCATTTTCTCGTTAGTTTTACGCCAAACTCTCTGAACCCACCAACCAATTTTGCAGTAAAAACCTTTTAATTTAAATAAAAACCTATTGCCCCAAAAATTTTTAACCAAAACCTCATTAACATCGGCCCAAATCACCACTACACCAAAAATCGGGACGGGGTTTTCCTCATTACATCATCGGGAAAAAAAAAATACCCCCCCCCAAAAAATCCAAAAAATACATTTTCAATTTAAAACCCCCAAAACCCCTTTTACCCTCCCCCCCCCCCCCCGGGGGTTTTTTTTTTAAAAAGCCTAATCTCATTAACCCCCCCCCCCCCCCACCAAACCAAAAAAAACCCCAAAATTTTAACCCCCCCCCCCCCAAAAAAACCCGGGCTAACACAAAAACACGCAATTAAAATTTTTTTACCCCCCCCCCCACCCCCCAAAGACAAACCTTTTCCCCCCGGGACCAAGGAAAAAAACCCCAAAGGGCCCCCTTTTCAAAAGGGGGGGGGGGAAAAAAAAAGGGGGGGGGGGAAAAAGGG
>NC_051404.1:3216569-3216684 GCF_015228065.2 Penaeus monodon | reverse complement strand
GCCCCAAAAAGAAGGGAAGGGGGTTCCCCCTTTTTTCCGTCCCTTTTGGGTCCCATAAAGGGGCCTGTCACCCCCAACACCCTTTAGGGGGGTAGGTTGATTTTTTTTAAGATTT
>NC_051404.1:3216392-3216486 GCF_015228065.2 Penaeus monodon | reverse complement strand
GGGAAAAAAAAGGGGAACTTCCAATAAACAACCGAATGTAGTGATCCCAATTCCAACTTTAACATCACCAATAACCCACTACCCACTCACGGGT
>NC_051404.1:3216111-3216284 GCF_015228065.2 Penaeus monodon | reverse complement strand
ACCCCCCCCCCCCAAACACACATCGGGACGGGTATTATCATCATTAACATTCGCAATAATCATTATTATACCCTCCCCACCCCCACCACCACACACGCACATCGGGACGGGTTCAATGCGCGGCGTTACCAAGATGTCAAACACCATCAGCGGATCACCTTGATTAGCACGGG
>NC_051404.1:3215491-3215867 GCF_015228065.2 Penaeus monodon | reverse complement strand
TGTCCCATTTCCGCTCTGTCCCTTTGGCACTCCTCATAAGGGCACCTGTCGACGCAGTGCCAATTAGCACCCTTTAGGCGTGGCCCTACCTTGCTGTCTCGACTTTTTCCTTATCATTTTTTCTTCTGTCATTTACGTTTAGCAGCGAAGAAGAGGTGGTTGAGGGAGGGTGAAGAGCAGGAAGGAGGCAAATAAGGAAGAAGGGGCATGAGAGACGAAATGAGAAGAGGGAGAAGAGGAAGAGCGAAGAAGGGAGAGAAGGAAATCAAAAGCAAGTAAGACTGACCAGGTTTCCTCCTTTAGTTATTCATGTCTTCTGTGTCCTTGTTTCACTCTCCTCCGATCTTCTCTATTTTACCCCCATGACCACAACCCT
>NC_051404.1:3215253-3215443 GCF_015228065.2 Penaeus monodon | reverse complement strand
TTTATTTTTTTTTCGTTATCCGATCCTCGTCTGCTCTCCGCCCGAGTCAACACACACACAGAAAGCAAGACTCAAGCCACGCCCACTCTTCCACCCTTCCACGCGAGTCCACACGGGGCCGCGTCCACTAATCACATCCTGTATAATGTCCCAAGCACTCTAAAAACAATGACAATAAACAGATAGGAAT
>NC_051404.1:3214505-3215215 GCF_015228065.2 Penaeus monodon | reverse complement strand
TCTCCTCTTGCATTATTCACTTCTAAGTTCGTTTCTCGGGATCTATTTTCCTAAAGAGCATTTTCGTCTTTTTACTGTCCCTCCCTCCGGTGTTTTAAAAGGTTTCCCATCATTTTCTCGTTCTTGCTAATCAGTCTCCGCAAACACTGCTAATCCTGCACCCAATCCACTTCTTCTCTTCCACATCCTGTTTGTCATCCACTTTTTCAGTCTTATGATCTCCTCCTGAAACATCCTGCTGCAGCTCCACCTTTCATTCCACGTCCTACTTTATTCCACCTTCTCTTCCACTCCTTCCTAGCTCATTCCCTGTTCTCTTTGTCGCTCTTTCCACTCTGTCCGTCGCTGCCCTTACCTCTTCTCCTCCAGCCTCTCCCTCTTCTCTCTGCGTTTTACTACCTTTCCGCCCCATTCCTTCTCTTGTCTCTCTACCCTTTAACCTCTCCCCTCTCTATTCTCCTCTCTTTCCATTTCTCCTTGTTCTCCCTCCTTCTCTCGTGTCTCTCCCTTTCACCTCTCTTCTTTCTCCCTATCCTAACCTTCATTCTCCCTTCTATGGTTCTTTCAACTCTGCTTCCTCCCTTTATTTGTCTCTCCATCTCTTCTCTCTCTTTATTCTCGCCTTTCGTTTTCCCTCCCTCCTTTTCTTTTCCCTTCTACCGTCCTTTCTCCTCTCTGCTTCCTCCCTGTAGTTCCCTTTCCATCTTTTT
>NC_051404.1:3214040-3214168 GCF_015228065.2 Penaeus monodon | reverse complement strand
CAGCTGTGATGTCCCAAGACGATGGCAAAGACGTCTCGCGCGGCGCCGTGGCCTGCATCTCAACCCTAATGAGCGGCTCCTTCGATTCATCTCGAGGGTGTTGGTATGGCGGCCAGGCATCCGGCCAG
>NC_051404.1:3213730-3213917 GCF_015228065.2 Penaeus monodon | reverse complement strand
TTTAAATACGTCTGTATCTATTCAATATTCGAAATATACGTACCCGCTGCAGTAGTACCACCGCCTATGTTCCCGAATGTGTTACGCATCGACAACAACAACAACGAAAGGCAGAGTAAGGACAGCGCGACGAAAACACGGAAAAAGGCACTATTTAAGGAGCGACCAAACAATCCACGCCCCCCCG
>NC_051404.1:3213138-3213270 GCF_015228065.2 Penaeus monodon | reverse complement strand
TGCGAGGCGCGGGGGTCACCTTGCGCTCCCCGGGAACTGGTTGATCGCAATGTAACGGCAACCGGTCGGGGCGGCGCTGACGGACAGGTCTTCCTAGTGAGGACCGAAGGAGTACGAGGGTGGGGCGGGGGG
>NC_051404.1:3212491-3213013 GCF_015228065.2 Penaeus monodon | reverse complement strand
TCTGAGTAAAAATAAACAAATAAGACTAGAACTTTGAAAAAACTAACCAAATACACAAACGAAAATAACACGGCACGATAAGTAAAACTCGCTATCACCAGTTTCAAAATGCCAAGCAAAACCACACACAAAATGAGGAAGGTAAATCACTGCATATAAGGATAATGCTGATAACAGGGGGGACGAAGGAAAACACAACCTGTAGAGGGGAGGACGAAAGGAGGATAGAAGGAGAGGATAGAGAGGGACGAGGGGAGGAACAGGAGAGGGGGGGGGGGGCAGGAAAGGGGCGAGAGGGGGTAGGATAGAGAAGTGAGAGGAAGGAGGCGTGAGGAGGGGTAAGGGTGAGGAAGAGGGGAGGGGGGTGGGGGAGTCCGCAGTATAATGACTAGCACTGCAGCGGCCGCTCGTTCAAGGTGAACTGGCGTTGACGGCAACAACACCACACACCATCTCACTATCCACAGGTCATTACCAGCGACACTTCACTGCCACCATTGTCATCGCTGGCCTAATCCCATG
>NC_051404.1:3211407-3212151 GCF_015228065.2 Penaeus monodon | reverse complement strand
ATAACCCTTATCGCCAGGATCACGGAGTGCTTTCAGCCCACGAAGGAAGGTCTGGCGGCCGATTCGTGGGTTGGATGGCCTACAAGGAGGTCAAGCCTGAATGACCAAGGCCAGCCGGTGGCCAGGACAGAGTACTGGCCACGCGGCATGTCCCAGCACACTTGCCTTGAACAGGGGGTAATCCCATCGCTCCGCAGACGCCAACAGAACAGCCTTAAGAACTTGATTGGGACGCGGGGAACAGACAAACTCATTTAAAGGAGGTTAGGCAAGATTAGACTCGTTAACGGGAGAAAAAAATACTGACCTGCAGACATATATTCTTTTTTTGGGAAAGAAAATGTGCTAACAGGTGTGGCAACATCTGTTTTAAATACTGAACAGCTGTCGCTAACGAATAATCTCTCACCCCGTCACTTGCCAGATCTGTACACAAACACTACAATATATAATCCACGTTAATAACTCTACGCTAATACCACGCCGCCGTTGGAGGGAAAACAATGACAAACTCGTGCTAGAGCCAATGAACTTGGGATTAAATTTATCAACCAGTTGCAGTGGGAAAGGAAAACGGGATATAAGTAAATGAGATAGGAGGCTAGAAATAATCGACACGAGGAAAGCAGGTGTGCGGTTCCAATGAAAGCGAAAAATGTGTTGCTAGTAATTAATGTTAATTTCCTGATCATCTGGTTAATTTTTCGTATATGTCGTGTGTGGTAACTGGTTCTGAGCAAAAGC
>NC_051404.1:3210758-3211235 GCF_015228065.2 Penaeus monodon | reverse complement strand
TGAGCGCCCTTGGAACTGGGGTTAGTACATTGACAATACACAAACGACCTTCATATAGCCGTACGCTCTATATATAGCACTGTACGAATGTGTGTTTGCGGTCGTGTCAGTTTTATGGGGGCTCGCGCGCGTGCCTGCGAACCTAAACATTCTTTTATCAGTTCAGAAACAAACACTTCCATTGCTTGCCAGCGAAACAAGTGGCTTTATCGAAACCCTAATCCGCCTCCACTCGACAGCCTCTGCCGTCGCAGACGCAGTCTGGTGCCTGACGCGCATGCTCACTGCATGACCCTGGGAGGGAGGGGGGGACTGCAGGAGGCCGGACAGCCCACACGCAACAAGCATGGCCGGGTTGGGCGGCGATCCGCACTGATTGCTGTCTTAATTGGTTTAATATTGACATACGGAGGTTGTTTACCGAGAGTGTGAATAACCACTATCATCACAGGCACCGGGCAACGGTACGCACAACCG
>NC_051404.1:3209576-3210736 GCF_015228065.2 Penaeus monodon | reverse complement strand
GCGCAATCACCGCCTCGACTACTCTGGCTGCGGTTCTATTGGCCGCTGCTTTTAGAACCTTTGGCCCAAATTTATCCCTGTCCCACTTACTCCCTTTATTCCGCTATGGCCGCCGTCATCACAACCGCTTCAACTCCTATTCAGAAAAAAAAAACTATGGAAATGGATCCAATACCTAAAAAAAGTGTTGAGGGCGCAAGCGAAAGAGCAAGGAATGGAAAATTCAATATCAAAGTATATAGGTCAACGACATTTTTCCTTTTTTTTTTTTAGAAAATTGATTGTCTGCATCTAGCAGATCCATTTCCAACGGCAGTTCGCTCTGGTGAAAAATCTAAGAATTTCATCCCGTGTCCGTATGCGGATCTAGATCACTCCTAAAACCTAATCTCATCAAAAATAATCATCTGGCAGACGAGCGAACCAATGAATTCAAACACATACATCACCTCCTTCCGGCGTAACAAGGCAAACCCGCCCACTGGCGCGGCTTTCCTCCCGCCCTTCCCACGCCGCCCCAAAACATCAACACGGGCTGATTCACCTTTCAACAAGCGTACACATTTCCCGGAATTTTCGACAGAGGGGGGGGGAGACGCGACCGTGAGTCATCGCCTACGGTTGTGAAAGATAAATAAATGATAGCACGTGGAAAGAGCCAGCGAGCGAGAGGGACGGCGAGAGTGATCGATAAGTACTCACCTCCGTTGGGATCTTCGCCAATCGTTCAGCGCATTTACTCATCAAACTCATAATTACCTGAAAAGACAGAGGGATGATCGAATTAGCACGAGTATTACTCCCATACCGTATACTTACCCAACAAATATATACAAACATAAAAAAGAGGCATATAATGTTAAACATAAAACCGGCGCTCGATCTGACCCATGAAACGGCAAAAACCTCCACCTTTTCTCTAAGCGGACGCCTACCCCGAGACGTAGAGGGAGGGGGAGGGGGCAGGTCTAAGATAGGGCCCTAGGAGAAGGGGGGAGGGGGAGGCATGCTCGCTGGCTTATGCACTCCATTATCAATAAGCCTCCAAATGTCAACGAACTCTCTGGAATCTTTCAATAACACAAAATATCCCTGGTTCATGTATGCACTGTGAAGAACCATTTTTTATCGAGGAGACTGGCCCACGCGTGGATGGAGAG
>NC_051404.1:3209082-3209337 GCF_015228065.2 Penaeus monodon | reverse complement strand
GCAGTCATTTAAGTCATGCACTCTGTCTGATCTAGTGAGGCCACACCTGACGACGTGTGACATCATTATCTGTTGCGGGAAATGCTGTGCCGGCTGTGCAACATCGCCAGGTGGTCAGCCCGGGGCGCGAGAGCAGCCTTCCCGAGGCGCCTGCAACGATTTATGGATCTGCAATGTGATACGCCCTTACTTATTCATCGTAATGTTTCTTACTGCCAAATTGCGGTCTAAGCCGGAAAGACAAATGTATATACA
>NC_051404.1:3208108-3208847 GCF_015228065.2 Penaeus monodon | reverse complement strand
TTATGCGTGTGTAACACACGTTCCTACGTTTACGAATAGGCATATACTGACCATTCCCTTCCGTGTGTATTTTCAGACCTATCAATATATGAAACTACAATACAAAGTGCACAGAGAAGCGAAAATCGATAATCACTAAGTCAATAACAGGAAAAAAAAAAGTTTTTTCAGGCGTGGGAATCACCAACGCCCCCCCCTCCTCCCCATGAGCAGGAGGGTGCCATGAAAGGCGGCCAGAGAATGTACTCGAGCCACAGGAGGGCACGCAACCCCCCCCTCCCTCACCCCCTCCCCTGTCTCCCCATGCCCGCTCGGCCAAGTGTCAGGTAATGCCAGCATCATCCGCCCGCTGGCTCCGCACAAACGCCCCTAACCACCGGATGTTGATTACAAGTTAGCACGTGTAGTTGCACAAATTGCTCATTGCAACACGCCTTTGCAACCTATAGTTGGGACAAGCGGCCCTGCCGAGAATATGTGTCTGTGAGAGAATATCCTCGGCAGGATAATTAAATCAGGATTGTTAGCGGCCGCGATTGGCTGTAATGGAAGACGTCTGGGCGCGCGGCGAGGCAAATCGTCGGATTTTTCGTGCTCTCGCCCTTTCTACTGTCTGATCCTTGGAAGGCCGAGTGCGGGGGCCAAAGGGGCTGGCGCGGCAGTAATGGACAAACAACACTGACGAGGTACTATGTTTGAGAGCGAGGGAACCAGGGCATAAATCTAGAGAGAAGGTTCA
>NC_051404.1:3207639-3207727 GCF_015228065.2 Penaeus monodon | reverse complement strand
TCCCCAGCAGTCCGCGAAGGGAGGCTGGACGCTGTGTGGCATTATATCCCAAAGCTCAAAGGTCACTTCAAATTATTACCTTCTTCGC
>NC_051404.1:3207172-3207548 GCF_015228065.2 Penaeus monodon | reverse complement strand
CTATCACTATCGATTCCTCATTGTCACCGTTGTTATAATTCCTCGTCTAGGGTGTGGAAAAAGAACATTTTCCCTGTACTATGAAATGCGGTGCGGTGAAAAAAAAGGTTGGGGGGGGGGGGAGGTATGAACATTTTCCTGTCATTAATGGCCTCGGGTGGACGTTCCCGATTCATGCTTTACACGAGAGCATTTATGATATTCTAATATGCTAGTATGTGATTTGTGCCGGTCAGAACATCACGTTTTCAGGACACTAACTGTTTCCACGAACTAAAATGATTTAATTAATCTCAGCATCGTTATAAAACACGTTTTAATTAAGTTTAGTTCCTCATACACGTATAGAATGTAATTTCTCTATCTGTGAGAGTTT
>NC_051404.1:3206793-3206867 GCF_015228065.2 Penaeus monodon | reverse complement strand
GTTTAATTCCTCTTACATGTATAGTATGTAATTTCTATCCCTTACATACAAACAAACGCACACACACGCAAGAC
>NC_051404.1:3205354-3206230 GCF_015228065.2 Penaeus monodon | reverse complement strand
GCAAAGAACGACTCCTTTGACTTCCAAACACCCCCACTTGTTTCCCTTCACTTTCCAACCCAGATGAACAAACGCTTTCGAAGTCTAGGAAAATCCTCGTCCGCCCCCTCCTCCCTTCCAGATTCCCTCGCCGCCCTTAGGACCAGCCCGGTGGTGCTTCGAAGCTCCTCCTTCCCTAAGACTGATAATGCCTAGGCACAGATAATCTACAAAATAATGAATAGCCACAGGATAATGGACAAAAGGGAGACGATGCCAAAATCGATGACGCCTACATCGGAGTTCGCGGCGCGATAGGCCTACCGTGGCAGAGGGAGACCCGAAGGCGGGGGTTCAAGTTCAAGGCTATAGTAGAAAACGAGATTATTACACGTAGAACTATGGTATTATTATGATAAGATCGGAACGCAATATGGAATTCCCACACCCGAATTCGAAAGGTTTTCAGAACGACCGCCGCCGACGGAAACACCAAAACACGACTTTTCTTTTAAGATTTTAGCAGCATATAAAAGATTCACCTCACTGTATCTACATCAACAAGGATAGAAAATGTCTAACACCAAAGAAAATGCTGAAAGAAAACGAGAGCTCCTTCATAGCCCACAAACTTCAGCGAATGAAAGTTAGGGAATTATAGATATCAAGCACGATACTCCAGTAAGAGTGATCACCGACATTGACAGTTGGACACGACTGCAAACTCCGCAAATGGATAAGCGTCTGTAAATGTAGCAGCAGATATCATCAGAGAAATGATTCTTTGGTTAAACATTTCCACGTGTAGATGTGAAAAAGATCGATTAACATGCTATATATATTTTTTAAAAAATACGTTGAGAAGTAAATAAATAAACAAAGAGTCAACAGACGATC
>NC_051404.1:3204918-3205063 GCF_015228065.2 Penaeus monodon | reverse complement strand
CATAAATCTTGGCCAACACAACAACTTTTGTTCTTGTTGTCGAGACATATAATTAATAGCATCACAAAACAAGGGCCGCACCAGCACCGCCCTCGCGCATCGACCCACCGCCGCCCTCCCTCAGCAGGGCTTCCCCTGGCGCTTC
>NC_051404.1:3204781-3204846 GCF_015228065.2 Penaeus monodon | reverse complement strand
AAGGAAAAGGGGTCATGATGCATCTCATGCCATTGGCCATTCCAAGTTTTTTAATTAGCTTTTCC
>NC_051404.1:3203622-3204147 GCF_015228065.2 Penaeus monodon | reverse complement strand
CACACACACGTGTACTGCACAGTAAGTGTGTCCAAACGTATGTATGATTGTATAAAATATACAATCTCAATTAGCTATTTCTTCCTACACAACATTCCACTTCCCTTTTCTAAGTACTTAATACAATTCTTTTCCTCCAAATTATACAAAATAGTCACCAAATTGCCTGAAAGTATCGTCACTCTTATGCATTTAATTCTCCCTTGCAATTTGTTTATGACTGCTAAATGCACGTTGCACTTAAGAAGGAAGATGAAAAAAAAAATAATAATAATTTGACTGACAATGCCCATCAGTGTGTCAAATTACCATGAAAAAATATGGTGAGTAAAACAGTCTTCATTTAAAGTTATATTAGCACAAAGATTAATATAGCCAAGCACATGGACGCAGTGAACATATGGAACAGGTGTTCTGTCTGACGCATGCTGAAAGGGCAGATAAGTGTTAGAAACGGCAAGGCAGATTCTCCCTTCTAAACTCTGCATATACACTCTTCTTACTCACAGCAAATACTTTGATGCG
>NC_051404.1:3202778-3203101 GCF_015228065.2 Penaeus monodon | reverse complement strand
TCCACTAGTGAAATCAGGCGCACGAACACCGTGGATTTCGAACGCGTGACCTAACGCACTGGAAAACTGAAAGCTGAACAAACTTCTCAACCAGACGTGTAGGGCAACTGCAAGTGGTAAAAGTTCACAGGTGTAACATGAGATATGAAACACATATGTGCTTCCATAATGAACATTGCCGTTTATTCTTTATAATTACCCGATAAACCCTTGCAGTTATAAAACGTTATTCCGCTTGGATTCTCATTAAAAGTGTAATAATCCATAACTATCAAATATGTATCATGCAAGTTGAAATATTTTATGACAAAGCACACATGTCA
>NC_051404.1:3202331-3202481 GCF_015228065.2 Penaeus monodon | reverse complement strand
AAAAGTCCTCGATTCCAGTCACGTTCCGCGTATCTGAAGTTTTTCCTTCCTCGTAACAGTTTGCCGGAAAACAAGCGCGGGGACGGACGATTTCACTGGCACGAAGAGCAAATAGCAAACAAGTAAACAAAATAATATAATGGTAATAAA
>NC_051404.1:3201351-3202233 GCF_015228065.2 Penaeus monodon | reverse complement strand
CAGAAAAAAAACACACCAGGACATAAATACTACACACACAGGCGTAGCAGGTAACTGCCAATAAACAAATAAACCAAAAATAACCAGAACACTTTATGACGCCACGGTCTTATCCGTCACTTCCCTGCTCAAAGGAGGAACAGCGAATCTCTTTCGTCACAGCGGATACAGTTTGTGTCACATCGGGTCTTGGTCTTGAAAAAAATATATATATATACATTTACATTCTTGGCTTGAAAAGGAAACTGACTGTCGAAGAATTTTTTTTTTTCTCGAAGGTTTTCAAATAGGATAAATGCGAAGAGAAAATCGTTCTGGAAATCCAACGGCGCAAAGATTATATCAAGCTAAATGATGTAGACCGTGAGCAATCTGAAGGCAAGGATTCTTTGGAGACAGTCGAATGAACTTGAACCTATTCGCCCCGGCCTGAACAATAAAGGCTACTGTGGCGTTCACGGAAACCTATTTCTAATGCTTGGCTGACTCCTCGACATCAGACATTACTTACTAACAAGCCTATCAGCTCCCGCGTCATATGACAAACGTGTGCTCATTAGGTGCGTGCTGACAGCTCACTAGTAATGGCGCTGTGCTGACAATCCGATGTGTAAGTCCGATGGTCTTAAGCGGGCATGTTCTGACAGCCGAGTGGTACTGCCACTGACAGCAGTCAGAGCACGACCGATGCCAAGTCGTCACCGAAGACCAAAATATCAAATTGCTATGAAAGTCTTATTCGAGACCTCTTCCTAATGGCGGGTTGGCGGGTATTTTGCATCATCTTGGCAACAAATGTCCGACATCTGGCTCGCTCTGCCAGACTCTGACCTGTAAATATGCGGCTCCTGCGTGCCTGTGTTGTTTGACTAAATCTAAACC
>NC_051404.1:3201016-3201215 GCF_015228065.2 Penaeus monodon | reverse complement strand
TCCCCCGACAGACGCTGGTCCCGACCCTGATAACAACGTTGCCAATGGCGCGCGCGAGGTGCGACAGGCCCGATGGAGTCCACGCATATATGACAGCGGCTTCTTCACCCTCAGGCACGTACGACCACCGCAGCACAGGCTTGACCTCTGAGCCTCCGTCCTGAGTAAACGCAGGAGTGTAAATTAGCATCTATTCCTC
>NC_051404.1:3200688-3200780 GCF_015228065.2 Penaeus monodon | reverse complement strand
CCGCAGCCAGGACAACCTCGCCAAAGCACCACCTGAGGTTACAAAATAAGACTCGAAATCCCCTCAACACATCTGGGATTCTCAGGCATCGC
>NC_051404.1:3200537-3200636 GCF_015228065.2 Penaeus monodon | reverse complement strand
CATTGACAACATCAAATGCCTTTTCAAAAAGAGTCGATTCTTCTCCTTCCATAAAAAGCAAACCAGAATAATCAACAAATACGGAGAGAAAATGCTCGT
>NC_051404.1:3200326-3200451 GCF_015228065.2 Penaeus monodon | reverse complement strand
CAGCGCCACGAATCCCCACAATACGAATTTATCATCTAAATCAAGAACAGACAACCAATAACAATGAACCAACTAAGCACAGACGAACAATTAAAGTAAATACCAAATACAGATCCAGAAGAAAA
>NC_051404.1:3200124-3200301 GCF_015228065.2 Penaeus monodon | reverse complement strand
CTCATCTAACCCCAAACGTAAACATGCTTTCCTTCGCTTTTTTTTTTCAATCATAAAATAAAAACACGAGGCTCCTACTTCCTGATCACTGTCCTTCCTCCGGGAATTCAGCCTTGGGGGGCGTTGGCACCGGCGTGGAGGAGCAGCGCTAGATCATGCCCCCCTAACTGCTTTATA
>NC_051404.1:3200031-3200103 GCF_015228065.2 Penaeus monodon | reverse complement strand
CTTCATTCTATCTCTTTTATTCGGCCTTCTTCTTCTTCTCCTCTTTGTATGTAGGGGTATGTCGGTCTTTCA
>NC_051404.1:3199518-3199714 GCF_015228065.2 Penaeus monodon | reverse complement strand
AGCACTAAAAAGGGATGTGTCCGACCATAAAAACGGGCAAGTAAGGGAGCTGTGCCGACCCTAAGGATCTAGCGCCTGCAAAAAATACGCAAAAAACACAAAAATTAAGAAGTAAAAGTGTTTTCGTGCCGTCGATGGCGGTGTTAAGTTACTAATTTGATTCAAGATTGAGTAAAACGTCACCGAATCTTCAACC
>NC_051404.1:3199068-3199405 GCF_015228065.2 Penaeus monodon | reverse complement strand
GTCGTTAAATTCCAAATACCATTTATCAGGCAAACACAGCATCAAGGACATGTTTACCAGCGTTTGTTATTGCCTACCATTCTTGCAGCCGATATCCAAATAAAATTTTATCACGCCGACCAACATTACATAAATAATTCACAAACCAATTAGCCTAATCAGGCAAAGCTGTAAGCCTATTCACGAGCCAAACATGTTATCAGTTCGCACCAGTCACAACATAACACAGACACGCCGCTTAGGCCGCATCCCAGGAAAGCTGTCTGTCTGTCTGTCACCGGAGCGAGGAGAACCAGCTGCCGTAAACAAGTGGAAACAGAAATCCAAGAGTAAACAG
>NC_051404.1:3198429-3198906 GCF_015228065.2 Penaeus monodon | reverse complement strand
AGATAGAGCAAGGAAAGGCGAATGGGGAAAGATCCGTCATCCTCTCCCCTTGCAGTTCTTCCATTTCTTCATTGGGCGGCGTTCTCCTGCCCACAAAACACTTTTTTTTAAACAGAAAACCGCGTTAAAATATTCACACACTGCCATGCCAACACAGGTTCGCACACCGCAGCGCGAGAAGAGAGAGCGGCAGCGCCGAGAAACCCCGAGTCATTGGCGGTCCCAGCGGCGCCTAGGCCTACTGCAGACGCCATTAACCTCGCGCTCCTCCTAAAGGTTCGCACTCGAGTCTCTCTCCTTCTATAAAAAGCAACCGGCTGTCGTTCTGCTTATTAGGGCGAAGGGTTTTAAGTGACTCTCAAGGGTCGTCTGTCACTCTCGACTGGAAACTCTATCCCTACGAGGAGCGATTTAGGCCTACCTTTTCGGCTGTATGCGTCTGCAGTCGCCATGGCCACGAACGCGGAGGTAAGCACA
>NC_051404.1:3197787-3198046 GCF_015228065.2 Penaeus monodon | reverse complement strand
ACAGAAGCGAAGTTCCAGCCGGCCCTCGATCCTTGGCAGGAACGGCACAAGACGCATTAAGCATTCCCGACGAGCATCTAATTCTCATGCCGTTCATCCGGAGAAGCGCACCAGCATTGCATTAAAATAAGGCCGAACATCGTATACCTTTCGGCTGAATGTTCGTTTCTGCATTTTTATATCTCGCAAGAACATAACGCACTAAAAAAGCGGGGAAGACACAGGAAGGGCGTATGTTGTTCTGACAGATGACATGACT
>NC_051404.1:3197225-3197368 GCF_015228065.2 Penaeus monodon | reverse complement strand
CCCCGCTGCCTCGGCCGGGGAAGAGACAACAGACAGATAATAACCTCGCTTTTTGTGCTCCATGTACGGCAGCGACCTCCTTTACGACCCGACCTAACGCTTCCCAGAGGAGAGAGAGAAAAAATACGAGAAAGCACTTATTC
>NC_051404.1:3196640-3196736 GCF_015228065.2 Penaeus monodon | reverse complement strand
GACTTGCGTTCCCTCTCTACAACGGCCACTTCGCTACAAAACGTTTCCCAGGGATCTATGGCTTTTAACATACCATTCACTGATAAAAAAAAATGA
>NC_051404.1:3196366-3196598 GCF_015228065.2 Penaeus monodon | reverse complement strand
AAGTCAATCCCGGGTATATATACTAATATATACCCAATGATTAAATGATTCTTGATTGAATTGCCGTAACCTTTACTGAGAAATGAATCATGAAACCACGGGCTGACACACGATCTGCAAATTGCGTGATGTAAATTGACACGAGAGTCGCTTGATGATTATGCGAATGACTAATAAGGGGAAAAAAAATCTTACTCAGCTATCAAAAGCCTATAAATGTTATATTAATTTG
>NC_051404.1:3195948-3196336 GCF_015228065.2 Penaeus monodon | reverse complement strand
CTGACTTTCGTTTTCTATTTCCATTGGTTGTTAGATTGAAATAAAAAGTAAAGGAGGAAAAATATAAAAACTTTATCTTTCGACCATCCTGCATCCATTACCTTGGCGACACGAACATGCACGCACAACAAACGCCCAAACGCTACCCGACACCTTCCCATAGCTTGTTGCTAACGTCGACATCTCCAGCGCTCCCCCATACCCGCTTCCTTCAGCCTCTACCCCGCCCCCCTACCCCCAACAGCTTCCTAGCGCCCTTCTGCCGCCCATCGAACCCACTAACAAGTCCTGATTTACTTCCCTCCATCACCCTCCTCCTCCGACCAAGTCCCACTTCAGCCTTTCCAGCCTTCCCCGCCAACAACCCCCCTTCCCGCTCCCCACCCTT
>NC_051404.1:3195698-3195850 GCF_015228065.2 Penaeus monodon | reverse complement strand
TTAACACGCCACCAACACCGCTAATTCGCCATCACACGAATCGGGCTCCAATCGAACGCTTTCGAGGCCGCTTTGAAGTGTGGTTCACGGCACTCGAGCCATGGGTACGACTTCCTCCTTTGGCATCAAAGATCTCCCTGGCCTGCGACCCT
>NC_051404.1:3195356-3195428 GCF_015228065.2 Penaeus monodon | reverse complement strand
TCGTACTGAAGAGAAGCACACCGAGAAGTCAAAGGGACAGAGGGGGAGGAAAGGGGACAAAGCAAACCCTGA
>NC_051404.1:3195160-3195269 GCF_015228065.2 Penaeus monodon | reverse complement strand
CCTGAAGTAGGCCTGATCGAGGGCGGACGGAGGCCCTGGAGCGGCGGCGAGGCTCTCTCATCCGCGGTGCCTTTCCGTTATTCGGCGCTCGTTCTCGCCCCCGTCACGT
>NC_051404.1:3195060-3195129 GCF_015228065.2 Penaeus monodon | reverse complement strand
ACTTGGCACCCGCGCTCGGTGAGGCTGGAGAGGCCTACGGCGGTGTCACTGGCTAGACTCATCCTCAAC
>NC_051404.1:3194396-3194507 GCF_015228065.2 Penaeus monodon | reverse complement strand
CAGGGAGCGATGCACTCACGTAGGCCTACGAGGAAGACATGTTTCCGGCGCGCGACAATGCCGTCATTACCGTCACGCCTGACTTGGCACACACATACAAGCTCTCTCGCG
>NC_051404.1:3194168-3194234 GCF_015228065.2 Penaeus monodon | reverse complement strand
AACGATACTAACAATAATAAAATAACCAGCATAATATCAGAAATAAAACAATCCAAATATCGACAT
>NC_051404.1:3193637-3194139 GCF_015228065.2 Penaeus monodon | reverse complement strand
TACATGATGGCAACAGCAATCAAACTAATTATCATAATGATAACGTTAATAAAAATGACTGACACAGGAATCTGCAACGTCATCCATTTAATAATAAGTAATGTCAACCAGAATGCACATCGAATAAGGAACAATAAGCAACATCCTTTTTTCATTTGGGTTCATATTAAGCCTCAACTTCGTCTTAACACGTGCTAAATATATCTCGATTCTACTGGCCAATCATCCTACTAACCTACCTACTTTCTTACTAACTTCTCTCTTACGTATTTCAGGGGGCAAAAGTCTAATAAATAATACAAAGGAAAAAAAGAAGAAGAAAACTTTGAGGATTGTTGCAGAGTAAAAGCAAATCCACCGTTTCTTCTGTCTTCTCTCGTGCACTGACACACGAGCAAGAGGAAAGAACCCCCGCTGTGCCTTCTGTGTGTGTGAAACGTTCTGAAATACCAGTCGATATACTGACCGTGTGCTGTGGCGAGAAAAGGTACAACTGTGCACC
>NC_051404.1:3193364-3193534 GCF_015228065.2 Penaeus monodon | reverse complement strand
AAATATGTATATGTATGTGTGTTAGTGGCTATATATACAAAGACGAGCAGCAAATCCAATCACACCAATAGATTTCGTTACCTTGCGTTCGTGAGTGCGCATGCCCGTGCTTTACCCTCGCGTAGGCCTATCTATATCTATCAGCAGCCAATCAAAGACCCACCAACACC
>NC_051404.1:3193127-3193320 GCF_015228065.2 Penaeus monodon | reverse complement strand
GGTTAGCAGCCGAGCTCGGGTCAGCGATCCGTCCGACCTCGCGGCTCTGACCTCGCTTTGCCACATTCTGGCAAAATAGCATCAGTCGTTAGACATCAAAGGTCACAGGGAAATGAATTCCCGCGTTGCTCAATCTGCTTTTAACGCCGACTCTTCACTTACTAGTCATGATATCTGCAGTGGCAGGATTGCA
>NC_051404.1:3192178-3192870 GCF_015228065.2 Penaeus monodon | reverse complement strand
AAATTAATAATAACACAATTGTTAAACCATGTCTGCGCCTCCTTTGTCTCCGGGATATAGACAGTAAAAATAAACCTTTTTAAAATCAGATTTATAACAGGAAGTGAGAGCCGTAAGTGTTAATTTTGATTCCCTGAACAATCGTAAAAAAGAAAAGAAAAAAGGAATATACAAGCGCCAGTCGAACGCAAATGTCACCTTCCACCTTCTATCTCGCCACCTTTCATACGCCCATCCTCACCCCCACCGCCTCTCTAACGCCCATCATCAACCCCTGGCCTATCCCACGCCCATCCTTAGCTCACCGTCTTTCCCACGCCCATCTTAAGGACCGCAGCCTCTTCCACGCCCGTCCTCAGTCTACCCCCTTCTTCCCCCAAGCTCACTTCCCGGCCAAACGCCATACCCAAACCCCCTCGTTTTCAGCCCACCGCACAGCCTCTTTTCCACGCCCATCCTTAGCCCACACCCTTTTACACCCTCACTGCTATCGCCGCCCACACGCACACGCGCCGCCCAACCCCCCTTCCTCCCCCCCTTAGCAAGCGCCCTCTCCCTCCTGTAGCGAGCGTGTGCCTTTGATGCGTTCCCCAGATCTCGCTCTGCGCTGTTGTCACTCGCGGGGATGCTGGGCCGAGTGCTGTCAGACGGAACGACGCTAAACACAAACACAGCCATCCCTCATCTTTAAT
>NC_051404.1:3191429-3191903 GCF_015228065.2 Penaeus monodon | reverse complement strand
CATCATTTTAACGCCATGCCAAAAAAGGTCATTTCGAAAAGCCAAGCCACGGCGTGTACTGTTCATCCCCGGCGTTGAGGGCGCCACTTCCACAATATTAGCTCCTGAAGTGTTCCCTTTATCTGATGTTTATCTTCGCTGTCTATCTAGAACAACAACATCCCTTAATCACGCAAGCTTATCTCTCCCGTGGCTGTATTTCACGTCTATCAAAGGCGGTCACTCTGGCGTTCTTCCGGTGGACGGGGGAAAAAAAAGTGTCTTCACGCATATTAAGTTATCTGAAGAATATTATCATAAATATAATCTTTTAAAAATGTATTCTATCTTATGGTAATATACTCACTCCATCCTCCAATGTCAAGATACTACTGCTCACACATACCTGTAAAAAGAAAAGAAGAAAAATAACAAAGGTTAAAATAATATTTGTGCATGTGTTACTAATTGCAGGAGCAACGCGTATAAATATGC
>NC_051404.1:3191098-3191251 GCF_015228065.2 Penaeus monodon | reverse complement strand
ACACCTCTCACAATTCCGGTTTTCAGAATTGTGAATGTGAACCTGCGCGATGACAGAGCTGCTGACACAGAGCTGTCGGCACGTGGCAGATGGAGAAGAAAGTTACAGGTTTCGAACTCCGGCTGCCTAAGGACTCCTGATGGTATGGGGAGG
>NC_051404.1:3190465-3190772 GCF_015228065.2 Penaeus monodon | reverse complement strand
CACTCCCACTTCCATCGACGGATATAAAAAGCCCAGAGATCTTTTACAAAGATCTTTTTCTAGATCTATGCTTACCAATTTCCCTCCCGCTTTAACAGGAATAACAGCCTAACCTGCCAATGTATTTATGCCTCACGTGACAAAGGTTTCCTAAAAATAAGTCTCGCGCTGACCCCTGTTCAGTGCCGAGTGACGCAACGCCGATCTTGCTAATCAGGACTTCGGCGCCGGGCTCGTGTGCTCATGATTCCTGTTTAATGAGACGTGCATTATCAGTGCGCCATTGCGTGTTCTTTTGTCCATTGAA
>NC_051404.1:3189850-3189963 GCF_015228065.2 Penaeus monodon | reverse complement strand
GTTCACCACTCTTTAATTTTCTTATATCCCCTTTTCTTACTCTTCGTCACTAAGCCCCCTGCTCTTCCCCCACGCTCATGCTCTTTCTTATCCCCCCCCCACCTCCACCCCCG
>NC_051404.1:3188974-3189684 GCF_015228065.2 Penaeus monodon | reverse complement strand
TCCTCCTACACTCAGGCGAAATTTACTTGCAGCGTGTTAAAGAGAGACTGGCTCGAGGAGGTTTCAATTTGTGCGATTTCTTTAATCAACGCTGCTTTCACTCATAAGAGGGGAGGGGGAAAGTGTGCATGTGAGGGGAGAGCAAGATGGGTAGGGTGGAGGTGAGAGGGGAAGGAGAGGGGAGGGGGTATGTAGAGGCGAGAGGGGAGGGAGAGGGGAGAGAGTATGTGGAGGCGAGAGGGGAGGGAGAGGGGAGAGAGTATGTACATGGGAGAGGGAAGGGAGAGAAGGAGATCGTGTGCTTGCGAGAAGGGAAGACGGGGAAGGGATATGAGCATACGAGAGGAAGGGAGAAAGGCGAGGAAATGTAATACACGGGGAGGGGAAGGAAGGAGTATGTGCAAATGATGGGGGAAGCGATACATACACATGTTGGGAATCGAGGCCACATATGTGTATGATCCAGGGGTGGGGGGTGGGGGGGAGTAATCCTCCTTGGGCACCAACGGCTGAACCGCACGACACTTGCCGTGCCTCGCGAACTGGGATTAGTCACGGATTACTATTACACTTCACAGAACGCTAAATCTATAACCGCGGTGCTGGATGGAGGAATAGAGGAATGAAAGGAGCGAAGGAATGGGATAGGGGGAAAAAAGGGAGGGGTGAACGAAGGGAAGGGGTAGAAAGGGGGGATAAAGGAGGGGGAA
>NC_051404.1:3188686-3188895 GCF_015228065.2 Penaeus monodon | reverse complement strand
AAGACAGGGAGGAAGAGGGGAAGAAAGGGAGAGGATAGATGGAGAGAGGCGTGGTTTCTAAGGAAGGAGGGTAAGAGAGACGGAGGAAGAGGAAATATATTCAAGATCAACAGAAGAAATGGGTAGACATTGCAGAGACTTAAAAAAATTGGGAGCAACCGAGTAACGAAGACAGGGGTCGATAAAATAAAAACGAAACTGATAAAAAT
>NC_051404.1:3188539-3188649 GCF_015228065.2 Penaeus monodon | reverse complement strand
CGAGAAACTGCAAGAAAGGATATCTTTGTAAATATAACCTAACGTGACCTCTTGCTATGATGATGGGAATGATGCACCTGCGACGCTAACGCCACGTAATGATATTGCAC
>NC_051404.1:3188125-3188231 GCF_015228065.2 Penaeus monodon | reverse complement strand
TACCAGCATCTTATCTGAGCCTGAAGATGTTATAAGAAAAAAAATATATAAGACAAGGCCACGGGAACTACAAAACAACAAAAGACTATACATACCAAGCCAACCG
>NC_051404.1:3187917-3188055 GCF_015228065.2 Penaeus monodon | reverse complement strand
GACATACACACGGCAAAAAAGGCATAAAAAGAGAGTATAAAATCCCCATAACAAACGAACCTCATGCAGGCCTACCAACCGCACTCCCTCTCGCCTCCATCTGGGATCATGAAGTCACGTCTTGCGCCCTCGCGAAAG
>NC_051404.1:3187399-3187584 GCF_015228065.2 Penaeus monodon | reverse complement strand
AGGGGGGGGGGGGTGTTGGGGGAGGCATTTTTTTCCTTTTTTTATGCGGAGGCTGCTACACTGCCGCCACATGACGACGCACTCTGATTTAGCACATGTGTGACGTCCCCCCCCCCCTCTCTCTCTTTTTTTGCATTTTTTTTATCCCTCATCTCCATCGCATTACTGTTTTAATGGGAGCCTAT
>NC_051404.1:3187187-3187268 GCF_015228065.2 Penaeus monodon | reverse complement strand
ATAATGCGTAAGTAAGTGCGCGCGTGTCTGAGCACCCCCTTCCATAGATAATCATGATCGCGAAATGAAAATCACTCAATT
>NC_051404.1:3186540-3187125 GCF_015228065.2 Penaeus monodon | reverse complement strand
GTTCCTCGCCGCGGAAACGCCCTCTGGCGGATGACAGCGTTGATAATAACTCACAAACCTCATCAATAAATCTGCCGCGACGCTCCCTCCTGCCTCCTCCCTGTGTGTGCCGCGGCCTATCATCCATCAAGACCTTTTTTTTCGTTCTCTCTCCCTTTTTTTTATCTTGCTTTTTCCCCCTTCCCTTCCGCGGGACAACAGTAACGGATTCGGTAACGGAAGAAAATATATGAATGGAAAAAAAAAGGTATTAACATTCCATTTCAGAGTAAGTCGCCACTGGCATTTGGGAAATTAAAATATACTGATCACTACCATTACATCAAGAACAATCATTTCAATATCATTACATCAAACACTATCATTAACATGATTAAAATCGAACGCCAGTCATAACGAACATCATAATCGCAATCAAAACATCATCATCACCGTCAATTCTGCCTGCCACTATTAACCTAATTAATGTCTAACTCTTCTCGAATTTTCCTCGGAGTTCCTCCTCACCTGCTCACGAGGCTCGCTGGCTGGCTCACTTCCCCCGTTTATCGCCAGCCTTTCCTTCCTCCTTCCCCGCCTTCGCCT
>NC_051404.1:3186412-3186481 GCF_015228065.2 Penaeus monodon | reverse complement strand
GGAAGAAAGCACGCCCACAGCCGAGTCGGGTGTGAAAGAAAGGAATGCAGCTCGTTTCCGTCGGCGCTG
>NC_051404.1:3186096-3186368 GCF_015228065.2 Penaeus monodon | reverse complement strand
AGCAGCATATTCCGCAAAGGAGAAACCTGTCGCATCTGAAGCCTTCGCAAGACATATGAAACATTCCACTTGCCAAGGAATTCCAGGATCACTAACCCTGTCCCTCACTCGCGCTTCCGGAGCCCCACGAGATGCGAAAGAGTCCAATAAAAATAGCGCAAGATAATGGAGGAAAAACTCATAAGAATTTACATGTTGCACTGGACGTAATGACCCTGGCCATGGGTCGGTTCATGAGGAACGCCGTGAGCAGTGCTTTTGAACTCACGCAC
>NC_051404.1:3184843-3185073 GCF_015228065.2 Penaeus monodon | reverse complement strand
TGTGCCACTTTTGCTCCGCGAAGAACAAGCGTGACAACTGAAATCCCAAATAAGGAAGAAGACTGACTGTATATCGGCCACTGACTCACTCGGAGGCTGCTTATCTGTTGCATCCTAAATGATACAAATGGAGGGGGAAGGGGGGGAAGAGGGGGAGGAGGGGGAAGGATAGGGAGGGAAGAGGCGAGGACGGGATAATGTAACTCTAAAAAGTGACCTAAAATGCCCAG
>NC_051404.1:3184452-3184756 GCF_015228065.2 Penaeus monodon | reverse complement strand
GAGCACACTTTCACCTCCCCCCCCCTATACAGTACCCACTCCCACTAACACCAATACAGGGTCACCGCAGACCACACGACACCGCCTGCAACCGTGCAACGCAAGACGGAGAGCCAAAACCCGTGGAGCTCACCCAGAACGCTTCCTCCTTGGCATAGCACCCTCTTGCCACCAGCCAACGTCGGTAGCGCAGAGGGGTCAATCTCGAGATTCACGTAACCCATACCCCGTGTGATGGATTAACCAGGGCGATTACTACCACGTGGGAGTGTTTTTATCTTTCGTTTGTTTGATGTTTACAGCG
>NC_051404.1:3184314-3184400 GCF_015228065.2 Penaeus monodon | reverse complement strand
ACTCGCCCTACCTTCTACCTGGCAACTTGTTCGCTACATTCGTCCTGGGTACAGTACTGAGGGGGAGGCAAGGGAGACACACAGAA
>NC_051404.1:3183169-3184073 GCF_015228065.2 Penaeus monodon | reverse complement strand
AGGGCAGAAAAAGGGAGTTACCCCTTCCTTTCATTCCACAGTCTTTAACCCCTGATGAATTTACACTTTCAGCCCACAACTCGGTCCAACACAGAATACTCCTGATCACTTAACAGCCGCTCCGAAACACCGACTCTCACAAAGGCCACGAAACGCGACCACCACCGACCGTGCATCACTCTTCCCCTCGTCCCCACTCACCACCACATCCCATACCTCACTATCAACACCACCCGTGCATCATTCAACTCATCAGGTCACCATACTCCTCCATCACCATTCAAGTAAAATCACATCCACCTCACAATAAACGCCATCCTGCATAACTATCAACATCATCATCGACCACAATCTCCCAGACACACATCACAATCAGCACCATCCGTACCCTACCATATATATCCACCCTTGTCTCCCCCGAGGCTTCACAGCTGCCAAAGACCCTCACATGTGTCACCATGCACGTCACCATCCACGTCACCATCACGGGGAGTCTCCTTCCTCCGCGAGTTATGCAATGGGGCCACGAGGAGAGATGAAGCTACGTGCTGAGGCAAAGTCGCGAGTATGGTTGGTGCAACTCTTAATTTTCTTTTCACACGCGACAAACATCCCCCAGAGAATCGCAAGTGCTTTCGTCATCGGTGTAATATAGCTCACACAAATAATGTTTTGGTTGGATTGAGACAAGTCGCCTTACTCTGGCATGCAGGTGTGATGTTCTCACGGTCCTTGATGTCACATACAATGGGGAAATGGGTGGAGGAGGTTGTTCACTGAGGTGCGTCTCCACAAACGTTCCTCATTTATATTCATGGGGGGACGTGTTCTCACTATATCATGATCTGGGAACATCTTTACAATTTTACATCATGTATACAGTCATCCTGTGCTCCATTGTCCC
>NC_051404.1:3182350-3183052 GCF_015228065.2 Penaeus monodon | reverse complement strand
CCTTTAAACCCTTCCACAAAAAACGGTGCACGCAGTACCTGTTAAGAGCCAAGGTCGTTCTGGTAAGCTTGCGAGGCCAGCGACTGTGCAAACCACAGTCTCTCGCTTAAGAAATCTCTCTCGATGCCTTCTTCAGTGTTACAATACTATCCTAAAGTTGGGGAAGGGATGGCGGAAAGATTAAGCTCGAAAGTGCCATTAATCCGAACCGGCCACCTTACTCACCAGGAAACAACTATCGGCCTTGCTTAACGAAGCCGACGATTTTAATCAACACGCATAACATCAACACCTCCAAATAGCGGGGGAGGGAAAGAAGAAAAAAAAAAGCCAACGACCCTACTTAGCAGGAATAAATCCAGTACCGTATTTGGTATAAACAAAAGCAGCAGCAGAAGGAGAAGAAAATACCCTAACACTGGAGTTTCGTCACCGTTTCGTGTCAGTGAGAACGTGGAAAGGAGAGAACGTAGAAGCGAACGTGGCTGTGAGTGGATGAGCGAACGAGTCGGCGAGCACGTGCGCCCTAATCTACATCAACAGGTGCACTCACAGAGCCCAGCGAAAGAGCAAACGGGGGAAGCGCGTGAGAGCAATGGAAGATAATTCCCCGCAGCAGCGTTGAAAAAGGGAAAGTGTGAATACTCATTTTCCACCACTTAGTAATTACTATTGCGAAAGAGTGAAGAAGAAAAAAAGCAA
>NC_051404.1:3182100-3182213 GCF_015228065.2 Penaeus monodon | reverse complement strand
AGTGCACGCGCGCCCGCACCCTCTTTCACAAGCGATCTGCTAATTCCCCGTCATTTCGGGGCGCCCTACGTCAGTCCATCCTTTTTTCTCTCACCGTGATCTCGATTGGACGC
>NC_051404.1:3181833-3182052 GCF_015228065.2 Penaeus monodon | reverse complement strand
TGGAGCCCGAGAATAGTAGTCCCGCATAATGGTGATTAGAGCAGTGTGCGCGGGCGTGAGGGCGTGAATGGGCGCGGCTGCGGAGAGGAAAAAAGTTCCCTGAGGTCCCACTGCGAGGGAAATACAGAAACCGCAATTACCAGCTTACTACGGTAATTACTCCCATAATGTTAATCAACCCCCGACAACTCGGCTTAATCAGGATCCCTTACAACGTTA
>NC_051404.1:3181155-3181730 GCF_015228065.2 Penaeus monodon | reverse complement strand
TTGATGAATGGAATAATCAGCCCTCGCGACTTTGCGAGAAGCGGCGTCGAAAAGTTCGCCCTGAAAGCATCACTTGAGTGGAGGTTGTGAATACTTCATCAAAGAAATGCTGAAGCGGTGAAAGGGAGGCGTCGGAGAGGGAGGGCAGGGCGAGGGTGTCGCTGCCGCCGCCGCCGGGAGGACACTGACTCGCCCGGCCAGCACGCGCGCCGCCAGACCTTGGACCTCGCACCTTGGGCGTCACACTGCAACGCCCACGGAGCGCGGATGCTGCAAGAGACCTTTCCGCCCTTCCTAAATGCGAGCGAGAGAGGGAGCGCGCGCGCACCCACCCGCTGCACCGTAACACCTCGCCGCTAAACGCCGCCTCCCTCATCATCATCACCGCCTCCGCCAGACCGGAAACCCCCCCAAGGTGAGCCAGTTTCCGCGAGCTCAGTACTGGAAGACAGGCGAGGGCGCGCGTGGGCGTGGCACTCGACCTCGGCGCCGCCCGCGAGGGGAAGCGACACGCGGAGGAACCGCCGACGCCCGCGCCCGCAGCCGCCGGCACGACCGCTGCTGGACAGAGTAGC
>NC_051404.1:3180974-3181123 GCF_015228065.2 Penaeus monodon | reverse complement strand
TTCCTTCGTCTGCGTGTGGCACTGACAGGTGCGAGTGTATGGAAACGAGGGAGCAGGGGGGGGGGGTGATGGCACTCGTTAGAGGCTGGAGGGCGTAAGAGGGGAAAGGGAGGGGGGGCGCGATTACACCTCATTGCTTCTGGGTCCGA
>NC_051404.1:3180552-3180928 GCF_015228065.2 Penaeus monodon | reverse complement strand
ACCCGATCAGAGCCTCCATCTGCCATTTACGTATCCTCTGACGCTCTCCCGATCTCCCTCACATTCCCCATCCTCTGTCCCCATCACGTCTATCCCATCCCTCCCTCCACTCCCTCTCCCTTCACACTCTGATCACCATCCCTCCAGTTCTCTCACCATTGCATCTGCTCCCAGCCTCTCCCTCTTCCCCTTC
The DNA here is from genome assembly GCF_015228065.2 of Penaeus monodon. Taxonomy (NCBI): domain Eukaryota; kingdom Metazoa; phylum Arthropoda; class Malacostraca; order Decapoda; family Penaeidae; genus Penaeus; species Penaeus monodon. Next base: position 3,180,735 of record NC_051404.1, on the reverse strand, counting down.
GCCATTTCATCTTCCGGTGTGAGAGGACATATTTCCCCCCCTTTTCCTCTCCCTCTCCTCCTTAATTCCTCGGCCTTGTCCTCCTTCTGCGCCTCCCTCGAACCCCGCCCTTCCTTATCAGCTCCCCTCATCTCTCCCTTACCCGTCAGGCTAATTCTCCAAATCGCGTTTCCGGCTCATCTT
>NC_051404.1:3179594-3180113 GCF_015228065.2 Penaeus monodon | reverse complement strand
GGACCCTCATCACCGCTTGTCCAGAATCGCCTCGTAGGCGCTGCTCTACACCTTGACACCACCTGCCTCCTCGCCGTTGCCTGCAGCACCTACCCCCTCCACCCCCCCTTAAGGTGAATGCCCCGATCCCGCGCCCACTTCCTCTTTCACCCATGCCCATGCGCCCCCAACACCTCCCCCCCCCTCCCTCCCATCTCTTAAGCTGTCTTTCCTCTCCTCTTTTCCCTTCCTCTTCCCTTCTGAAGTCATCCCTCCCCTCTTCCTCCTTTACCTTCCTCCCTTCTCGCCTCCCCCGTACTTCCTTACCCCTCCCCCTCTTATCCCTTCTTCCTTCTTCTCCTTCCTCCCCCTCCCCAATACCCCCCCCCACAACCCCCCTCCCCGCCGCTAACATCGCGTGGCGGCCGTTAAATAATTAGGCAAGCTGTCGGCGGCGGAGGAAGCTTTCGACCGCGTGTTGCAGCCTCCGCTTTGATGCCCTGCCAAGAATCACAAGCACGCGCTGGCAACGGACTATCT